>NW_022436964.1:14276654-14374867 GCF_009761245.1 Sapajus apella
ATTGTTCAACACCCACTTATGAGTGAGAACATGCGGTGCTTGGTTTTGTGTTTTTGGGTCAGTTTGCTGAGAATGATGGTTTCCAGCTTTATCCATGTCCCTGCAAAGGACATGAACTCATCCTTTTTTTATGGCTGCATAGTATTCCATTGTGTATATATGCCACATTTTCTTAATCTACTCTATCATTAATGGGCATTTGGGTTGGTTCCAAATCTTTGCTATTTTGAACAGTGCTGAAATAAACATATGTGTGCATATGTCTTTATAATAGAATGATTTATAATCCTTTGGGTATATACCCAGAAATGGGATTGCTGGGTCAAATGGAATTCCTACTTCTAGATCCTTGAGAAATTGCCACACTGTCTTCTACAATGGTTGAACTATTTTACACTCCCACCAACGTGTAAAAGTGTTCCTGTTTCTCCACATCCTCTCCAGCATCTGTCTCCTGATTTTTTAATGATCGCCATTCTAACTGGTGTGAGATGGTATCTCAGTGTGGTATGGTATTGATTTGCATTTCTCTAATGACCAGTGTTGAGCTTTTTTTCATATGTTTGTGGATATGTAAATGTCTTCTTTTGAGAAGTGTCTGTTCATATCCTTCGCCTGCTTTTTGATGGGGTTGTTTTTTTCTTGTAAATTTAAGTTCTCTGTAGATTCTGGATATTAGCCCTTTGTCAGGTGGGTAGATTGCAAAAATTTTCTCCCATTCTGTTGGTTGCCAGTTGACTCTAATGATAGTTTCTTTTGCTGTGCAGAAGCTCTTAAGTTGAATTAGATCCCGTTTGTCTATTTTGGCTTTTGTAACCATTGCTTTTGGTGTTTTAGTCATGAAGTCTTTGCCCATGCGTATGCCCTGAATGGTATTGCCTAGGTTTTCTTCTAGGGTTTTTATGGTGTTGGGTGTTATGTTTAAATCTTTAATCCATCTGGAGTTAATTTTTGTAGAAGGTGTAAGGAAGGGATCCAGTTTCAGCTTTCTGCATATGGCTAGCCAGTTTTCCCAACACCATTTGTTAAATAGGGAATCCTTCCCCCATTGCTTGTTGTTGTCACGTTTATCAAAGATCAGATGGTTGTAGAAGTGTGGTGTTACTTCTGAGGCCTCTGTTCTGTGTCTCTGTTTTGGTACCAGTACCATGCTGTTTTGATTACTATAGCCATGTAGTATAGTTTGAAGTCAGGTAGTGTGATAACTTCAGCTTTGTTTTTGGGCTTGCATCTGTCATGTCTACATTGGCTTTTTTTCTTTTTTCGGCTCTATATGAAGTTTAAGGTGTTTTTTTCCAATTCTGTGCAGCCCAAAGTAATTTATAGATTCAATGCTATCACCATCAAGTTACCATTGACTTTCTTCACAGAACTGGAAAAAAACCACGTTAAACTTCCTACAGAATATATGTTAACAAAATGCAAATTCTTAGTTTTCCCACTGACTTAAATAAGACTCATAGGTTATAATTCTGTTCAAAAGCCTGGACATTCTACATCCAGGTTGTTAAAGCTTACAGAATACATATATACACACACATACACAAAGCCCGTCATATCAAGATAATCTACGGCAAGGCTGCATGAGTTCTGAGATAGGCTGCTTCCAAGACAGCAGCCAGTTCTCCGTTGTGCTATCTAAACATAAGACCCTATTTTCAGAAGTCTATATTTTGAGAGTTGTCCCAAAATACTATGTTATAGCTTGACTATGGAAAAAGTTCCCTATAGAGTAACTGTGATGCTAAAAACTATGAAAATCGAGCAAGCATAACCAATAATGAGGGCAATTTTTTAAAGAAGGAAAAAAAAAAGAGATGTGTGCATAGTTAATTGGAAATCAAAGGGAAGTAAGGACTAAGGGAAGAGGAGACAAAAAGAACAACACAACACCACCATCTTGGAAAAAAACAGGTGGTTATTAGCCAGTATTTATTGGGCCTCTACAGTGTGTTGGGAGACACAGACAGACAGACATACAGATCCCCAGTCATTACAAAGGCACTGTAGGGAAAGTGGAAGTGATCCCATTCTCCAGAATGGAGGCCCAGGAAGGTTAGCCTTACAAACGATGATACATCTAGGAAGTATGTGAGCTGGGATTTAAATCCAAGCTTCACTGATACCTATGCCTACCTTCCTTCCACTAAATACATTAGACCTGTATTCAGAGGACAGATGCAGTTTCAAGGAGTTACTTTTAAATACTACAATGCAGAGGTTCTGGAAGACTGTGTGTGTCACTGGGCCTGCATGTGACAAGAGAAGATAATGCTTTGGAAGGTTTTCCAATGAAGTGGGTAAAATGATGAAACCAGGGCAGTTAACAATATTCATTTCACGTACAAGTGATGGAATTTGACCCAACTAAGAGGAGGACTTCAAGTCAGAAGGAGGCTGAGAGTATATTTTAGAGTTTTAACCACTGAAGTCCTTTTTTTGTTTTTTTTGCAGTCTGTACTCACAGGACTACAGAATTAATGCCAGTGTATTATGGTAAACGGAAACCATATGAACCAAGTTCCATTTTGAACCGATTTTTAAACAGCATCCTACACAATTTTAAGTAAACTCTTCCCTGAGAACTTTTCATGATTCCTGAAGATGGGGAGGAGTAGGACCTAGGCATAGGTTGAAATGATAGGCCCCTGGGGGGTGAGGGTAGGTCAGTACAAACCATGCAGGTAGGGACTGAGCGTACCTGCCCACCTCTCATAAGCCATCTCATTTAACTCTGACATAGTTCACCCTTTAAGATATAAGGAACTTTTGTGCAACAGTTGTGTCTGCAAATGTGCAGCATGATGGAGTCTCAGAATCTATTTAGGCCAAGTGTGGCGGCTCACACCTATAATCTCAGCACTTTGGGAGGCCAAGGCAGGTGGCTCACTGAGGTCAGGAGTTCAAGACCAGCCTGGCCACCATAGTGAAACCCCGTCTCTACTAAAAATGCAAAAATTAGCCAGGCATGGTGGCAGGTGTCTGTAATTGCAGCTACTAGGGAGGGTGACGCAGAGGTTTGCAGTGACATCAGATCACACCACTGCACTCCAGCCTGGGCAATAGAGCAAGACTCAGTCTCCGAAAAAAAACCACAAAAACCAAGAATCCATTCAGCTGGGTATAGTGGCTCATGCCTGTAATCTCAGCACTTTGGGAGGCCCAGGTGGGAGGATCTCTTGAGACCAGGAGTTTGAGACCAGCCTGGCCAACAAAGTGAGATTCCGTCTCTACCAAAAACACAAAAACTAGCGGGGCATAGTGACACGTGCCTGTCATCCCAGCTACCCAAGAGGCTGAATTAGGAGAATCACCTGAGCTCAGGAGGTCCATGCTACACTGAGCTGAGATGACGATGCCACTGCACTCCAGCCTGGGTCGGGGGAGCGAGACCCTGTCTCAAAAAATAAGAGAATCCTTTTATTAGGAAAAGAAAGTGGGAGGTAGAGAGGGAGGGAGAAAGCAGCACATTCCCCAGCGAGGCTGCAGCTTCCTCTACCTTCTAAGCAGCCTTCCCAGCTCCAAAGTCACACAGTACCTGCAGACCCCTCAAGGCCTCAGTCCTTTGACCCACACTGTGTCCTGTTATCTGCTACACCACTCTGAAGAGTGCAGCAGATTTTAATAAACTCCCCCTTGGTTCCTAAGGCCAGTAACTGCCTCACTCGACTTGAGGCATTGCCTGAAGAAGGCCCAGCTAATCTGCCATTGCCTTTAGGGTGAATTTTTTCTCACGGCTTCTCAGCCCCTTATGCAAGAGCCTCACCAGTTTCCCTGCATTTCACTCACCTTGACACAACTGAATCCTCCAGGAACAGTCACCAAACCCTGGGGAGTTCTCCCAGACATCAGCAATCCAGCCAGTCACATCAGGATCCAACCCCAAGGAGCCAGAGCCTTTTGGGGATTAAACCCCACTGCAGTCCACAAAAGACCACACAGACCCTTTCCCTTCTATAAATTGTGTTGTCTTCTCTTGTTTTGTTTCAATGCAGCAAATACCAGGAAGGACTATTTTAACTTGGGTAAGGCAGGAAGGCGGTAAAATGAAAATGGTAAAACCCTCCCAGGGCACTGACAAGACAAGCACTTGAAGCCTGGGCTATTTTTATATTGGTTTGACCAGTTTACAGGTGTTACCTGCGTCTTCTGCTTCCTTTTCTTCTCACGGACGCTTATTCTGCCTGGCATTCATGAGGCAAAAATCCACTGTGCTGTCCTAGTTTAAGAACCTAAGGTCCACGCATGAGCAAGAGCAGCCACTGACAGCCAAGGTTCCCTTTTTAGCGAAGAGAAAACACACACAAAAATGGGTAACTGCAAGACGAAATGATGCATCGTGACACATAGATTCAAACAAAGCACCAGGGCCCCAGCAACACATGTACGGGTTAAAAGAAAGATTGCATATTCTATTATTCCAAGTATTACAATCTTTTCTAATGCTTTTGGTAGTTTAGCACCTTCAAGTTCATTTTGTCATAAATTCTGTGTCCTGCTTGCTGACCTTGTTCTGTGCTGCTGTGCGGTGGCCTGGGCTGCTGCTGGGGCTCCTGGGCCCGAACAGCCAGAGCACCGTATTGTATTTCCTTACAGCTGGCGTATATTGGATACCTGATGCTTTTCAACTATATCGTGTTAGTGAAGATGGAACGCTGGCCGTCCACCCAGGAATGGATCGTCATCTCCTATATTTTCACCCTGGGAATAGAAAAGATGAGAGAGGTAACAGCTTTCATAAAAGAAAACATAAGAGAAGGGCAGTGGTTATCTGTGGACGGAGGGGGCAGGAAGTTGCCTGAAATGCACATTAAGCTGGAAACTTTTCTCTAAGGCTACCACAGCTGCTGCTTTGCTCCTTGTCCAGCCTGGGGAGGCTTCACAGGGTGGTCCTGATATGGGTGTCTCTCCGAGTGCTTAGGATTTGGTCCTCTGCTAACGTGGCTTTTGTCCCAGAAGGCCTCCAATTGTTTTTGAGGCCATTTACACCTGTCTTTATTCATCCCTAAAAACATGACTTTCTAGATGTTGCCACTTTTAACTCCCCTTTCAACCCCTTACTCTGGGTGTCTTTGGACACAGCCTGTGAATCCCTGTCTCCGGATGTGTTTCCGGTGCTCTAGGAGGAACTCTGCTTTCACTCATTCATTTGCCTCATTCTCTGGTTTTTTTCTTCTCAACGTTCCACTCGCACCTGCTGGGCACCACACACTCCAGCAGCCGTAGGGACCACCAAGGTGAACTGAACGCAGGTCCTTCAGGTTGTGGGCCTCTTTTCTCCCCCCATTCCTATGGCCTAAAGGGAGCCTTCAAAAATGCCACCTCTAAATGGTTTATTGGAAATCAGAGGTAACCCAGGGGTCCATCAGATTCCGAGCTGCTAAAAAGACTGTGATCAAGCAAAAGTCCACAAGAGGGCTCTGCAGCCCCGCTCAATGCTCACCATGAGCGCCTGTTCCACCAGGGACAACCCTTAGGGAAGGCAGGCTTAGGAGGCAGTGCCGATTTCTCTGCATTTTTCCCGAAATGATGGTAGGCAAGACAGGCCCTTTCTGGAGGAAATGCTCCCAGTCAAGTCCACTGTGCCTTTAAGAGCTCAGGAACAACCCTAACTGCTGTACGACAGTGGGTGACAGAAAATACTGGGTACCATAGGAAAAAAGGACTCCTACAAATCCACACCTTCACTTTTGCCTTTAATACAAACAAACACAGGTTAAAAGGCAAGGTTTCAGATGTAGAATGTTCTCTTCCAGAGAAAAGTTGCAGTATCTGTTAGATGCAGTTGTATGGAAGTCATAAAAAATGTCTTATCTCTATTTTAAGCCCTTCTCTTGGGTTTTTAAACTATTTGGGGGATATTTTAACTCCAATTAGCATCTCCCCATCCTGAGAACTTAGGAGTGGGTATGCCAGTCCCATTTGACAAGAGCCTGGATCTTTTTTCAAACAAAAAAAAAAAAAAAAAAAAAAGGAATGCTTTGCCTTGTTCCAGCTAGTTGTCTACACTTCTGTCCTCCCATTCATGGTGCCTTTTCTTCTTGACCTATGTTGTGGATTTCCCATTTGCAAACTGAAAAACAGTAATAAATTTGCTTTGGTCTTTGTGCAGCTCTCTGAGAACTGAGGCCCCGTGGCTGTGCTGTACCAGCTGGCGCCCGCGCGATTTAACGCCTAGACGCATATTCCTTCCCCATGATAAGCAGAAAAGGGAAGGACTCGAGCAGGGAGATTGGAGTCTCTCCAGGGAGAAGACAGGGAGCAGCCTGTACTCCACGGACTGTTCTGGCAGAGGCTGCCAAACGGGCAGGCTGCCAGGAGCCTCCAGGCCTGGATATCCATTTGTCCTGAGGAGGCAGAGAATAGCAGGGAGGGCAGGGCTTTGGAAGCTGGGGTCAGGAAGGGGTCAACCAAAGAGTCCCCGCTTCCTGTGGGGAGTGAGGCGGTGACCACCTCCGAGTCTGACCTTTTCCTCTGCGGCCCAGTGACGTACCCCAACCCCCATGTCCTGCCCGGAACTCACCCAAGAGGTGCCTGACGACCAATGGGTGAGGACCCCACAGACCACGGCCTTCCTGCCTCCTCAGTCAGCACGCAGGACCTCCAGGGCTCAGACGCAAGATCCTGGGAACATGGAAAAGTTTGCATGCTTTGGTGCCTTCCCAGGGATACACAAGGAAGGCTTTGTGGTTTCCCATGATGCCCCCATTCCCAACCCCACATACTTCTGCCTGGAGTCACCAAAGCAAGCCCTGGTAATCCCTTAATAGCATGGCACTGTTTACAGCGTGCGTGGGTAGACGTTATCTCATCTGGATCCTCCTCCCCACAATTCTGTGAGGTCGACGGCATGACTGTGAGAATATCCCACTTACAGGTCTGGGAACTGAGACTCAGGAATTAAGAACTTTCCCCGTATTCCACAGCTAGAACGGACAACCGAGTATGAAACCTGACAGATCCACCTCTAGACTCACTGCTGTTTCTGACCCCCCATGATACTCCTGAGGCTTTCAGGGTTCGAAGACAGGTGCCTGAAGGCTGGTTTGAGAGGTGGAGGAGGCAGGGGGACTCCATTTCTGCTTCACCCCAGACTGTTCTGCTCTGTTTTTTTAATGTTGGGACTTTACAAAATTAAAAAAAAAGCTTCACTATTTAAAAATTACATTAAAAACCTCTGTGTTTAACAGTTTTAGGAAAGTGTGAGCAAAGGGTTGGAAAAGCTCAAGGCATTGCCCATCAACCCCCTTTTCCCAGCTACATACACGGTTTTTTGCTCTGTTAAGATGCAGCCAGGGAGTGAGAGGACAAGAGCAGCTGTAGAGACTGCTGATGAGTAAGGACAGCAGTTCTCAAACTGTGGCCACCAGCAGGAGCTGGGAACTTGTTAGAAATGTAAATTCCCCACCTCACCCCTGGACTACTGAAGCAAAAACTTTTACCCAGCCCTCCAGTTGACTCTGATTTGCACTAAAGTTTAGATCCCTTGGGCTAGAGCTTAGGGCAGGACACCGCCTATAAAAAATAGGACTAGCAGGTAGGTCCTGGTACCCTGCTCAGCCTTCCAAGCCCTAGCCCTGGCTTCCTAAAACCTGTATTCCTTACTATTTCAGATTAAGGTAAACCATCATAGTGGACATGAGGATTCACACAAATAGCTGGAGATAGACCTGCCTCCAGTCCTTTCTCTCCTCTCCTCTGAGAGGTTCTGAGGTGGGGAAAGGGGCTGGTCATGGTTTGAAGTGATGGAATCCTCAGGGGTAAACACGAGCCATTGAGGAAGGTGGCCCTGGTGCACAGCTTCACTAAGTGGGGTTCCCTGGCTTCTCATGTCCTGGGGTGGTCTGTGGTGCAGGATGGGTGCAACTCCTGCTGTCCAGCTGTGCATTTCATAGACCCATGCATGGTAGCCCTTCTAGGTTTAAGTTAAGGCAAGAGTCCTATGAAGGACTTAGGATATGCAATGGACTGGAAAATTGCTGTTAGTGCCTACGAGATAGTGAGTCCATTGACAAATATGTAACAGGCCTGGGGTACAAAGGGTCTGCCCTCAGAGTTTGTCTAGGAAAAAGAAAAGAATGGATGGATGAATAGATGATAGGGGGTAGGTAGACAGACACACATACTCATACACACATACATATACAAGCATATAGAAGGTGATTTCATACAGTGATGAAAACTTCAAAAAATTAAATAGGGTACTGGAGAGTGACTTGGGGACATGAAGGCTGCTGCAGCTAAAGTAGTCAAGAAAGGCCTTCCTAAAAAGGGGACATTTGATTGGAGACCTTGACGACGAAGAGGAGCCAAATAAAGATCTGGGAGAAGAAAGTGCTGAACAGAAGGAATAAGTACAAGCATCCTGAATATCGAATAAACTTGTTATGCTTAAGAGCTGGCCAGTATGGCTACAGGGTAGAGAATAAGGGAGAATATGATGGGATGTGAAAGAAATGAGGCCACCATAAAGAGTTTGGATTTTTCACTATTTGTAACGGAAGCCATCAGAAAGCTTAAGTATACCATTGTAATAATTTGCTTGGTTTCCATTGTTGTTGATTTGTCTCATAAATCTCCCAATTGAGGTATAATTTATAACTAAGTTAACTCATAAGGGTACAGCTTGATGAGTTTTTAACCTATTCTTAAAACCTGGTAATCACCAGACAAATCTTTAAAGATCCAGGTTTTTGAACATCATTCCTCGTACTGCTCAGAGAAGGGGTTGAGGGTAGGTGGGCAATGACGATGGTGGGGATACCAGTTAGAGGGCTGCTGCAACCTGCGAGATGTGATGGGGCTTAGAATAGGGCGGCAGCAGTGGAGGTGGTGAGTAGTTGGCTAGGTTGCATTTAGAAACAGAGGTGATAGGACTTGGTGCAGAGGGTGTGGGATGTGAAAGAGAAAAATGGAGGAGTCTTCCCAAGTGAGCAGCCTGAGGAACTCGGTATGTTGGCACTGTTTACAGAGATGAAGGAAGACTTCAGAGGTGTGTGGCATACTGGGATTGAATAATTTTATAGCAAAACTCTTGTGTGTCTGTTAGAATTTTACAGCCACCCAGGGAATCAAAATTATTGCTTATATCTGCCTCTGAAATACTGCAGAAGAATAATTGCCTAAGCTTAGCTCAATTGGACTTTTATAGCATGCAAGTATTTAAGTAGAGATATAGGTAGACAAAGCAAGCTACTACTATCAGCCAACAGACCAAGCACTTCCCAACTGGGCTGAAAAAACAGATAGAAACCAGACCTAACCCTGCTCTCCTTCCTGCCTTATAGATTCTGATGTCAGAACCAGGGAAGTTGCTGCAGAAAGTGAAGGTGTGGCTGCAGGAGTACTGGAACGTCACGGACCTCATTGCCATCCTTCTGTTCTCTGTCGGAATGATCCTTCGTCTCCAAGACCAGCCCTTCAGGAGTGATGGGAGGGTCATCTACTGCGTGAACATCATTTACTGGTACATCCGTCTCCTAGACATCTTTGGCGTGAACAAGTATTTGGGCCCATATGTAATGATGATTGGAAAAATGGTAAGTAGGATCTTTTGATTCCATGCTGTAAGTTTTCAGAGAAGGAGTGGTGATAACAGATAGAGGGAAATAATACATTTTGGCCTGCTATCAAAGTCTAAATGAGATGGCCCTAGAGGTGTTTTATTTTATAAATTTCTTTTGAAGGTTTGAGGGTTCGATCACATCTATAGACAAAACTGGAGAATGTATCAGTCGCTCATGCATTTACTGAAAAATTTATAAACATCATCTATTTTGTGCTGGGTACTGGCCTAGGAGTTGGGTGTACAAAGATGTTCTTTCCATGAGATTAAAATTGATGGGAAGGTGGGGTAATTACCATACTGTTTGAAAAATGCTGTAATAGAGATGTGTCTAAAGTACAACAGAACCATAGAAAAGATAATATAGATCAGAAAAAGCAGATGGAGGCTACATTTTAGCTGAATATCTGAGGAGGAATGGGTCTCCAGTACAAATTTTTAACAGATTTTTTTTAAAGATCCTGTGTTTTTAAATAAAGTTCTAGAAAAAAATGCCTTACCCTACACAAAGGGAAGAAAAACATAGAGTTGAATTGGGTTGGGTTGAACATTAAGTTCTATCATGCATCATGTGTTCGTTACACTACTGGAAAGTGATGTCTGTCAAGAACTAAGTTCCAGAATTATGCTCCCACTTGTCATACTCTTGAAGAAAGAATCACAAGTAGCAAGCTAATGTGCTTCCCTACAAATGGCCGAGGATTTGTTCCAGTAGTCCTTGACCACACACCAGTTTCCACACTTTGTCCATAGAGACTGAACCCTAGGAGGACAGCATCGGTGTGAATCTAGGAGCGCATCAGTAAATGAGCTCCCTCCCAAAACTCACTCGAGGAAGAATCAGAGCCTGAAGCCAGAAAGCAGTACTTTAAATCAGCTCTCCCAGTTTTTTAAGTGTATCCCCAACTTTACTTTCACGAAATAGATGTGGAAAAGTTAAATACATCCATCCTACCATGACCAACACCTCTTACTGAAGAGCCTCCTTGCTGGTCAGACATAGCGGCTCATGCCTATAATCCCAGCACTTTGGGAGGCCAATGCAGGCAGATCACTTGAGCCCAGGAGTTTGAGACCACCTTGGGCAACACAGTGAGACCCTAATGCTACAAAAAGTAATGAAAAATTAGCAGGGTGTGGTGACATGAGCCTATGATCCCAGCTACCTGGGAGCCAAGGTGGGAGGATCACCTGAGCCCAGAGTTCAAGACAGCAGTAAGGTATTTTTTCTCAAAAAAAGAAAAACCTCTTTGCTAATATCTTTCACTTCATTTCCATTGTATCAGCCATTGAAACCAATAATTAGTCAATAGATGTTCTTTATTTTTTGAGACAGTGTTTCACTCCATCACCCAGGGTGGAGTGCAGTGGTGCAACCTCCACCTCCCTAATTCTAGGAATTCTCCTGCCTCAGCCTCCCAAGCAGCTGGGACTACAGGCGCCTGCCATCACAGCTGACTAAATTTTTGTTTTTATTAGAGACAGGGTTTCACTAGGTTGGCCAGGCTGGCCTCAAACTCCTGACCTCAAGTGATTCACACACTTTGACCTCTCAAATTGCTGGGATTACAGGCATGAACCATCATGCTTGGCTGATGTTCTTTAAATTGAATATTTATAAGACAGCCCTGTCTATGTATGTGTGTATCTCTACTGAAATGAATCTTAAATAACCACAACCTTTCCTACAAAAGTACTGACAAACCCATGCAAACAGAGAACAAATTTGAATTCAAAATGAATTGGGTATGACACATTGAGCAATTTATTTAAACCCCTTTGAGACTCAGTTTACTCATTTCTAAAGTAGTGATGTATAATAAATGCATATCTTATAGGGTTATTGTTGTAATGATTAGAAATAATACGTACTAAAGGACCAGCTATGTCTGTCTCACAGCTGATAGCTGTCAAATTTTATCTGTTATTTTGTTCAAATGACATGTTTTAAATACAATGAAAAAAAGGAAAAATTGGTGAGCATGATTATTATGCTGTATTCCTAACCCTTCTGTACAAATGGTATTTATAACACCAGCATTGTTTAGGGCAAATATCACCAAACTCATTCTAGATACAAAAAAATAATAATAATAACTTGAATTCATGAGCTTGAGTTACTTACCCAAAAAGGAACCCCAGTTCAATTGGGGATTTTTTGGACTAGGAAAAAAACGTGTATCTTACTCTATTATATCATCTTCTTTGCACTTTAACAATGAATTTGAGATTCTGGTGAAAATTCCTGTCTAAAAGCAGAGAGTCTAGATTTAGAGTCTATGGAGAGGGCTTAGGAGGTAGAATCTGTGGACCCTCTCTGCAATTTATATATAAAAATGTGTGGGTGTGTGAATTTTCTGGACAGAGGGGACAAGCTTTCGTGAGATTCTCAAATGTATTTTCAAGTGGACCCAGTGAAAACAAAGAACTATAATAGCTATAAAATTAGGCCACATTTTCTCAACCTTGACACTGCTGATGTTGTGGGCTAGATAATTCCTTATTTTAGGAAGCTGTCCTGTGTACCAAAGGATATTTAGCAGTATCCCTGGCCTCTACCTGGTGGATGTCAGTAACATGCACAGGTGCGCACACACACGCAGTTACAACTACAAAAAAGTCTCCAAACATCTCCACGTGTCCCCCAGGGAATGAAATTGGCCTCTGAAGCCGGGCGCGGTGGCTTAAGCCTGTAATCCCAGCACTTTGGGAGGCCGAGGCGGGTGGATCACGAGGTCAAGAGATCGAGACCATCCTGGTCAACATGGTGAAACCCCGTCTCTACTAAAAATACAAAAAATCAGCTGGGCATGGTGGTGCGTGCCTGTAATCCCAGCTACTCAGGAGGCTGAGGCAGGAGAATTGCCTGAACCCAGGAGGCGGAGGTTGCGGTGAGCCGAGATCGCGCCATTGCACTCCAGCCTGGGTAACAAGAGTGAAACTCCGTCTCAAAAAAAAAAAAAAAAAGGAAATTGGCCTCTGGTGAGAATTACTGCATTCTGTGATTACATAATCAGATTGGTTGTTTTTCTGATTGTTACCTTATTTTATTTCAACATATAAAATCTGAAAAGACCCAACCTAACTAAATATATTACCCTTTAAAGCCTGGGTAGCATTTATATACTTGAAATAACTAAAGTCACGCCAATGCATCAAGATTATTTTAAAATCCACGTCTATCATCTTAGTAATGGCATAATTATCCCAGTTTTGACTAGAATGAAACCTTACTAAGGAATATGCAAGAGGAATGTACTGCATTTTCTCTACCTTTTAACTTCTGAATGACTTCATTTATCAGTCAAGAATAAGTAGAAAATGAGTATATTTGAAGACTTTGTTTCTCTTTCAAGGGGGTTTTAAGATAATCAGTTCAATAACTGAGGCACTGATCCAGAAGGTAGATTAAATATGCCTATAGAATTTATCAGCGAGCCAGGTGGACTACCAGGCTGGAATTTAACAAAATGTGCCCAGATGTGTTATACTGAAAGCCTCTCAACATTAGGGCGTCCCCATTCAGCACAAAACAGCCAATTAAGTCCCTGCCCTGTGGTCTAGGGACAGACAGCTGATGAGATTCCTGGATACACAATCATTAGGAGTCCATTTTGAAATTGGATCTTTCCATAATATAATAAACAAGTGCACCAGACACCTCACAGCATGGAAAGCGCACATACCCAGGATCACTTAACAAAATCCTGACCCCTTTCCGTCATATTCCACCTCTCAATGGAATTCTCTAAGCCTAGCACTAAGCTCACTTATATAACACAGAACAAAACAATAATAATAGCTATCATTTGCTGTGTGCCAGATACCATGTCAGACTTGTCATCATCATACCCCCAGCCCCACAGGAAATAGGTTTTCGTATCTGTGTTTAATAATTGAACAAACAATTGAGAGACTAAGCAAGGGACAATGACAGGATTCAAATTTGTCTATCTGACTCCACAGCCTGATTGCTTTCCAACTGCAATAATAGTAACACATTACCATTTATGCAGAACTTACCACATTGTTTCACGTTATCTCATTTAATCTTTACAAAATAAATGTGTTATTTTTATTCCTATTTTACAAATAAAACAAGATTAAGCAGCTTGCCCAAGGCCACCTAGCTCTATTTCTTTCTCTTTTCTTTTAAATGTTTAGTAAAGACTTTATTTTATTTTTGTAACTATTTTTACTCTTTTTGTGTGGGTTTTTTTCCATGTAGCTGTTTGTACTATGAAAGTCAAGATGAAAACCCAGGTATTCTGACACCAAAGTACATGTTTAACCACTATAGTATGTATACATACATACATACATATATATATATATATATATATATGCTGTATTTTAGATATATATATACACATACATACATACACACACACACACACACACACACACACTCTTCTCTGTAGAACACAACAGAAAGATAGGACAGGATCAGCTCCCTTAATATTGAACCAACTGGACAATTTGGCTTTAAAAGAGGTGGCCAGCCCCAGTTCTCCTTAATAATGCTCTATGTCTGCACTCCACTCTATCAGATTTTGGTATTTGTATGAAAGTTAAGACTTCTTTGAAATATATGAAGCTAAGTGTTTGGGAAGAATTTTTCCTTCCCTTTGATTGTTTTGACCCTTAGGATAGATAACACAATCAATCTGAACAAAAACAACCCTGAGAAATTAAATTAGAACGGTTTCTATATTTACTGGCTGAATTTTCTTGGGTCAAACTAGCCTCTAAATCTCATGAGCACAAATCTTCCTCTCCCAACCCATCTTTTAATCAATATAAATAAACATAACATGAAGGACCCATGTGTGCTTTTTCATTGATAGAACTTTTTGTAAATAAATGATGAAAGAATTTTACAAAATAAGAGAAAGAGACGATGAAAAACAGATACATGTTTCCTATAAAACTGTTTCAACACAGCTGGCTTTCTCACTTTAAAGAGTTCTGAGACCACTAAACTACAGCAGAAATAACTAACTAGCGTACAACTTTAAAGACAATTTAAAAATACGAATGAATGTCAAATTTTAAGATATTCCTGTTTGGTTTTGAAGTCATGCAATACTTGTGAGATGAAGTTTGAAGTTGCCTTGAAACTTGATTAGACTCCAGTATCCTAAAGCATAAAAGGAAACCTATAATGTTTGAATTTCAATAACAGACACCATAGAATGCACTCTTTTAAAATAAAATCATGGCCAAGAGCGGTGACTCACGCCTGTAATCCCAACACTTTGGGAGGCCGAGATGGGTGGATCACAAGGTCAGGAGTTCCATACCAGCCTGGCCAAGATGGTGAAACTCCTTCTCTACTAAAAATACCAAAAAAAATAGCTGGACATGGTTGTGGGCGCCTGTAATCCCAGCTACTCAGGAGACTGAGGCAGAGAATTGTATGAACCCAGGAGGCAGAGATTGCAATGAACCAAGATCACACCAACTGCACTCCAGCCTAGGTGACAGAGCAAGACTCTGTCTCAAAAATAATAGTAATAAAATAATAAAAGATAAAATTATAAAACTAATTTGAAGGCTTCATTATCATTGATAAAAGTAGCATTAGGTATTCTTTGTGGATGGGCATCCCTTCAGGAAGCATGATATCTAAGAGAAAGTCTTTGTATTTGATGTTTTGATGCAGGCAATAGAAACCAATCTCCAACTACCTTAAGGCTAGAAGAGATACACTGACTTATAGAAGGGCATAATGAAACTGGCTTTAGGGGCTACTGCAAGCAGAGATCCAACCACTGTCAGGATTTGCTCTATTTCTCCTGCAAATCAGCTTCATTCACTCTGATCAGTTTCACTGGTGGGGGACTGAGTTTCAAACGCTCTAAATTCACCCTATTACAGAGACACAAGGAATTTCTTTCTCCCAGCTTCAGTTAAAAACAAAACAAGGCCGGGCACGGTGGCTCAAGCCTGTAATCCCAGCACTTTGGGAGGCCGAGGCGGGTGGATCACGAGGTCAAGAGATCGAGACTATCCTGGTCAACATGGTGAAACCCCGTCTCTACTAAAAATACAAAACATTAGCTGGGCATGGTGGTGCGTGCCTGTAGTCCCAGCTACTCAGGAGGCTGAGGCAGGAGAATTGCCTGAACCCAGGAGGCGGAGGTTGCGGTGAGCCGAGATCGCGCCATTGCACTCCAGCCTGGGTAACATGAGTGAAACTCCGTCTCAAAAAAAAAAAAAAAAAAAAAAAAAAAAAAACCAAAAAAAGGATTCTGGTTGGCCTGTCTTGGTCATATGCCTGCCTTCTATCACTCTTGCTGGGGCTAGTATCATGTTTAACCTAGCCAGAAAAACACACCTACCTTATGGCCTATAGAAGGAGGAAGTAATGGGTTCTGGCTAGGAAAAATCAATAGTTATTGCATCCTCATCTATTTAATATTTTGGGTGATAAAAGGAAAGTCATTTGGCATATAAGAAACAGATCCCAAATAACATACATCATGGAAAGAAACAAGGAAGAAAGAGGAACAAGAAATAACATTATATTAGAGAGCAGCCTGGAGGATTTTATAAACATGTCAGTTACGGGTATGAGTCATTATGGTGCACAATTCTAATGCCTAAGAAAACACCCTCCATAGCCAATGGGATGCCCTGCAGAAGAAGTATATGAACAGCAGTCCTCTCTGAGAGACTGGTTGGTAGTAGAATACCATGCAGTGGGGTGGGGCCACAAGGTAAGACAGAATATAACGGATATTTGGTTTATCCTGGCTTTGTTTATAAGCAGGTTTTTTTTTTAGCTTTCTAATTATTCATTAGTCTTTCAGAACTTAGAAAGGAAATTTACAGCATTGCAGTCATTCTTGGAATAGTTCAACTATCCCAATTCCAATTTCTCTAAGAAGAAAGAGTCTCAAAGAGGACACTTGCCTCCCCCAGGAGCAGAGAAAAAGTTAGTACTGGATTCACATAGAGGCCTAAGCTTCCATTTATGACTCACATGCCTAGCCTTGACTTGGTCCCACAGACAGCAATGAAAAATGAAGAGGCATCATTTGTGTGTGTACTTTTTGAAACGTCTTTTGAGTTACTTACTCATAGAATTCTGTGGACACTGGCCTCAATAGAACAAGCATCTTCTTATCTGGACACAACTCCCTATCTAAACATCCCTTACCAGCAGTCTAGAAAGCGGACCTCCTCCAAAGGTTCCCATCATTGTCAGCATTTATAAGAACACTCAATCATATAGGTTTTCTATTGTTTCTCCCTCTGCTTCCTCACCCTTCCAGATGATAGACATGATGTACTTTGTCATCATTATGCTGGTGGTGCTGATGAGCTTTGGGGTCGCCAGGCAAGCCATTCTTTTTCCCAATGAGGAACCATCATGGAAACTGGCCAAGAACATCTTCTACATGCCCTATTGGATGATTTATGGGGAAGTGTTTGCGGACCAGATAGACCGTAAGCAAGTTTATGATTCTCATACACCAAAGTCAGGTATTTAAATTCAATTTGGGTGTGTCTTTTCCAAGTTCATTTGTTTGTTCTCAATAAATGGCTCAAGATAGAGGACCGATTCTTAGCCATCTTGGAGGAAAAACAAAATTACAGAAGGTGAATATACAATTTTAGAAAAGTAGTTCTTGGGTGTTTCTTTAGTTATGTCATGTTCTGTGACACGAATCGACATCTGGTATAACCAAATTTGATCAAAAAATGAACCACTTAAAAAGATCTAAATTAGTTTATGATTCAAAATCCCAGGGCCATGTGTTGAATATTTTCGTATCAGTAATATTTTATGTCACTAACTCCCCACCTCTACCCTAGCCTTTAGAAAATAAATTTCTTCAGTTGGACTTCAGAACAAATAAACAATGCTCAGTTTCACCATCAGAATTCAAGAGTAAGGGCAAACATCTGCATGGTATTTTTCTTGCACTGGAAACTATTCTCCAACTCTCTTTCCCACTGTCTTAAATTATGTGCTATTGAGACGCATAGGAAGCTAGTATTCATTGCCTGGAAGTATGGAAAATGCCTTAGGTCATAAACTGAGTTGCTTGCTATTAATGCCAAAAAAAAAAAAAAAATAGTATCTATATTATGAAGCGATTTAGTGTGGAGAGTGAACGCCAGCAGGCCCCCAAGTTTTCATGCCCTAATAGATGCTGATTCTCTGTAATAAACACTCCTTTTGTATGGAGTTTGAAGATAGTTGTATCCTGGGAGTCTGTTCCAGGATTTTATTTGGACCAAATGTCAGGACACACCAGGCATTGGGAAATTTTTTGGGAAGAAAGCATCATTAAAGAAACATCTTTCAGTGTGGAGGAGTTGAATCCCAGGAGCAACAATTTCTCATTTCCCCTGAGGAGTTTAGTTCTGGAAATAACATCTCCCCAACATTGTTGCATTAAGATTTTTCAGACATTTTTTGCTGACAGGCCAGCCATCTGAGCCCTGGGCTGTGGACATGGATTAGGGTTATATAACCAGGTAGTAGAGCTTGTTAAGAGCAGGAGCAGAGACTAGTTAGCATCCCCCCTCCCACTGCCCTTCCCAGGTAGGACTGAGACCAGGAAAACAGGAAAAAGGCACCTAAAAGTGTGAGTCTTCCAGACCCGTGAAGAGGATGTGTGCCCTGGCAACAGAACACACCGGTATGTCATTTATTCTTCCACGATGGATTCTGAACAAATACACTTCCCTTCTCAAAATGTGTTATCTGAGGCAAGAAAGACTTTTTGGAACACCTAATTGGAACAAATACTTGTTTCATGAGACTTAGCCAGCTCACTGAGGAGGAATTTTAACTCCAACTCCTGGTTGTAATACCTTTGGCTGACAATGTGCAGCCTTCACCAAGACAGCTTGCCAGGGACTGGGGAAAATCCTTTTGAGAGCCTGCTTTCAAACAGTCCTTAAAGGCAAAACAACACTTTTTAAAAACCCACCTATGATCATTCTACTCAGAGATTAAATGTGCTATTTCCCCCAAGAAATTGTTTTTCCACTTATTTTGCCTTTTTTAGTTTTCCTTTCTGCTTCAAAATGAGATTAAGCCCCCAGGGGTGTTTTGACAATGCCACATTTGGGGATGGGAGAAGGAGGGAGGTGTAGGTGTGCTTTATAAATGGGATTCTGTCTGTCCCTCTACAAGTGGCCATTTATTGATGTTGTACTATGAACCCAGCCTAGTGCAACAAACACCACCATCTGGCTGAATAAGAGGATTTATTATTGTTATTTTAAAAGAAGGGCTGATTGTAGTTTAGAACTCGAAAACCCCCTGGAGACAGAGAAGATGTGTTTTGTGTGAGTGAAATATGAAAATAGATTTCCCACACTGTTAATTAAATCTGTGGAGCTCTATGTGTGTGAGAATAAATTTCAACTCTAAATCCCAACGTATAACTGACCCAGCCTTGGATAGATGCAGCCTTCATGATGCCCTTCCCCGACCACTTACCTTCCTTTTTGATGTTCTGAAATTGCTACAATGGTAGCCACTGTTCTAAGCTAAATCAGCCAGTTTTCTGTGTAGTGCTAGTGAGTATTTGTCCTTTCTCAAATGGATATAGAAGGCTGCCCCCAAATCTGTCATGACATTTGGCTAAGGTCACTGAACATCCCTGTCTTCCAAATGATTTGATATTCATGTTATGGCACTGGATGGGCCCAATGAGGCTTGGATGACTGCCCTACCTCGTCATTCAGAACTGCCCTGGAGACCCAAGTACCAAGCTGTTTGAGAAAGGTACAAATTGTTACGCTGCCCTATGGTGTCTTGCCTCTTTTCTGTGTCGTGCCCAGGTTGGTTTGTGAAGCATGTTTTCAGGCTGATCGGATCTCATATCCGCCTGGACCCACAACCCTGCCCAGGGTCTGCCAGTCCCATCCTGTGGATGTACCCCGTGCGGGCCTTCTGAAGTGCTACTCATCCAAACACACCTTCGCAGAGTGACTCATTTCTAACGGAATGCGCGTGCTCCATAGCTAACTCTTTTTGTTTTTTTACTTCAGAATTGCTGAGCCCATTTCATGTTTGGGAAAACATTCTGTCTTAATCGGGTTAGACGTATATAGATGTACAATGGGGCCCTTAGGGTGGGTTTTGAGAGTCAATCATACCCCTCAGAAGAGAGGGTAGCTTTGATGCCCTCACTTCTGGGAGGCAATGTTTCCTTAGTACAGATTTTTGATATGCCTTCCACCTTTTTTTCTGTTATTTGTTCTAAACACAGAAAACAAAGATCGATAAGTTCAATAAAGCCTAAGATACTAGAATGAAACTTGTAAGGTTACTTTCCAAATGTGCTTAAAACTAAACCAAAAGGAAAAAGATGGAGTCGCTGTAAAGTCACAAAATAATTTAGGTGCTTTTCACCTCTAAGCCATGTTGGACTAAACACAAATGATAGTTCCACCTTAACCTAAGTCCTCTGTGGAGGCTGAAATGTTTGCTTTGGTGTTGGAAGCAGGGAATAGTGAGAGAATATGATTGGAAGCACAAGATAAGGAACCTGGGGAAAGAACAGTGACTGTCTGTCCTACCTGGAAACTTTGCCTACCGCCCTGATTTAATTCATGGGAATGGAACTTGGTATTGTTGTGTGGTTGGTTCCTTTCTGGTTTGTTTAGTTTCTTTCAAATAGCCCAAAATTGTCCTCACGCGTTTGCTATGTAGAATCCTAGCTCTCCAAGATCCAACCTAAGGGCTGCCGTGAAATGACTTGGGCTCCAGGTTGTTAAATGCATGGCTACCAAATGTGACACCCTTTCGGGCAGTCTCATTAGTGTGACCCATGTGGCATGGCCTCTGAGAGCTGGTCAGGATCCTGCTGGAACTTAAGGGGAAAAGCCACTTAGAGGAGACGAGCAGCAGAATACATTTCCAGCCCAGCAGCATTTCATGCCAAAGCTGGAGCGAAGCTAAAATTAGATGGACTCTCGCCAGCTTAGAAATCTGGTTCTGCATTCTGGTGTGTGAGGTGCCTAGAAGTACACCTTTCTTGGCAGGGAAAACGGGGGATCTCTGGCTTTCTCCAGCCCCTGAATGGATGCGACTTCCATTTATTTACAGGGCATCCATGTGTTGGCGGCTGTATGTTCAGATTCCCCAGGCTGTACCAGGGCAGGAGGAAAATGAATCATGCTCTTGAATGCATTAAGTCAGGGTCTAAATTTAGTCCTCCTTTCTGCTTCTCTGAGTGATTTTACAAGTTTAGATAGTAATGTGAAAGCAGAATGTCCAAAACTTACTTTCTACCATGACAACTTAATATCTAGCCCTTTCCATTCACTCCAAATTATCCAATCTACTTAAAGCCTGGGTAATTTTTTTTTCCTACTGCCTAGGGCTTTTTCATCTGAAATTAATAGGTAGTTTGGGGTAGGAAGGTTTCTGTTTTCTTTTTGCTTTATGTATGTATATATTTAGTAGAAAGGTTTGCTATAAAAAAAAAAAAACCTTGCTTTTTTGTATCCATGTTGTCTCTGTGATGTTGACTGAATATACAGTGTTGTTTTTGTCATGTGTGTGCATATAAAGCTAAAACACACTGAATTATTTTTCTGCCTCAAATTAATTGTTCCTCACTTCCCTTGTGGAAATCAGGACAGCTCAATGAGTCAGTCTCTAAAGTACCCCTGCTTATGGTGAACCTTAGAGCAATATGAACCAAGAAGATGGCTATTGTTATGCATCGCAATCATGAAACTCCAATTCTCAAGACTCAGGGCTGTGCATCTGTTTAGTATTCTGGACTGACCTTCTCTAATGGATTCAGAGCACACTAATGCCTCACAGCTATAGTGTGGGGAGTGTTGCTTGACCAAAGAAAGTATTTTGGAAAAGAAAAACTTGAGCCAGTGCCAACTTTTGGGAAAGGGAGAATTGTTTTGTTGGGGTTTGTTTTCACAAATTGCTAAGGAAGCAAGCCAACATGAGGCACCATCCTCATTTTCTGTCCCTGAAAGTCAGCTCACGTTATAGAGAATACCCACCTGACTTGTTTACTAATGCAAACTGAGGCTTAATAGATTTACAAATAACAGAGCTATCTGCAGACAGACCTTCGTGATAATTCTGGGCACTGTTTTGATCAACACTTGTTCTATTGTCATAACATTTAATTAGCATTTTCTCACAGGTTAGACTCCACTTTGAATTCTTTCCTCAGTCAATGAATATTTATTTTGTTTCTCCTATGAACTGGAAACCAGAGCACAGAGATGCATGTGACAGAGGCATTGTCCTCAAGGAGCTTACCATCAAGGAAAGGCAAACTGACATTGACAATCCATGTGTAGAGGTGGAGCCAAAGAAGGTAGTTGGTTCTATCTCAGGTGGGAGATGAGGCCTTGCAGAGACAGGGAGGGCTGAGCTGAGCCCTGAAATATAAGCTGATGATTCAGGCAGATGAGAGCAGGAGGTGTAAGGAGAGAAAAATGGCTTTCCAAACTGCAAATTAGTATGAAAAGTTCCAGGAGCAGTGGATAGTTTAGTATAGTTGATGGCAGAGTAAGAAGCAAGAGACAGGAAGTAGGACAGAAGGGTCTGAGGAGAGAGACAGGGTACAGATCCTGGAGGACTCACACTCCATGCTCAGGATAGTACCATGATCAAGATGTATGTTTTAATCAGATCTCCCAAGCAAAACTGTGGAGAGTCCGCAGGAGGGATTGAGGTGGGAGGTAAGAGGTGAGGGGAAATTTCTAATGCAGCAGTAGCTGGAATGGGGGAAACAGGCAGGATGAGATTTTAGGAAGGTACAATCAAAAGAACCTGGAAAGAAATCAGATGGTACAGAGGGTGATAGTGGGAAAAGTGGATGAGAATTTAAAACAGAGGGGCTGCAGATTACGCCAAGATTTCTGGCTTAGTCTGAAGGATGATGGCATTCACTGAGATAGAGAATCTGGGACAGGAACTATGAGGGTATGGGGATTTTTTCCATTGGGATTGAATTGAGTTTGAGGTTTTTATGGGCATTCCAGGAAAACTATGAAGAAGGGTACTTTGCACACAGAACTCTGGAGCTCAGTAGGAGCTGGACTGGAGACAGAGATTCAGGGATCAACGATATAACCGCCATGATGGGTGAGCTTACCAGACGGCACAAGTAGACAGAGAAGAGAAGGCCAGAGTGGAATACTGAGTGGTCAACAGCGTCAAATGCAAGAGAAAAGTCCAACTAGGTGAATATTTACAGAAGTCCATTCAGTTAGCCCTTCAGGAAGTTACTGGCGACCTTTGCCAGAGCATTTTTATTTCAGTGGCGAGCGCAAAAACCAGTTACAGTGATGCAAGAGAAAATGAGCAGCAGGACAAATCATTTACTAGGAAAGAGGGAGAGAAGTGCTGTATACATATAAGCGGGGCAGGAGCAGCAGAGAAAGTACAGTGCAGTAGAGCTCTGAGAAAAGTGATGTCTTATAATCACCACTAGGAAAATGGCAGATGTCACTGACTTGGTACATTTCACAGGACTGCTCTGGGCCTCTATTTGCATAGATGGGTTGTGTGTTTTCCCTGTCAAAACTCTGCACCCCAGATATACTACAGGAAAGAAAAATGGCTGGATTAATCCAGGGCTAAGGCTTTGCTGTGCCCACATGGCAGACAGTAACAGGGACTAGGATTATTTAAGATGCTTGTAAAGGTTCTTCAAGTTATACATTGTGAGGTCTAAGATGGAGGGAAAAGAAAGTAAAGGTAAAAGGTTGGTGAAAGCCCCAGAGTAAAAAGGAATGATCAATGGACTATATTTCTAGCCTGAGAAGCAATTGCATTGACTAAAGATCCTGAAAGCTATAATGATATGATGTTGTGGTCAAGGAATAGTAAATTTGTGTTCAGAATTAACAGGTGAAGCAGTTTAGAATAATGATAAAGTCCAGGGGTAGCTATGAGGATGGGGTCTAGAACATGCCAGAGTTGAGGTCAAGTATCTTGAAGCTGGATTCTTCTGTGTTTATCAATACAGATATTGAAGTTGTTAGTAATAATGACAGGAGGAAATATGAACAGGAAGACTTTGATCGGGACGACCTGAAACTCCAAAAAGAAAGGGCTTTTTGCACAAGAGTGAAAAACAGTGGGTTGGAAAAGGCAAAGAGTATCAGTAAAGATGCAGACATTACCTCTGGGAACCACAATGTAGAAAAATGTGCAACTTCTACTTGAAAAGGTTACCAAGAGGTGTCTTCCTGCAAGATGGATTTTAATTAAAGCAAGAAAATGGCGAAGTGGACTCAAAAAAATAAGAGAAAGGAGGCCAGGTGCAGTGGCTCATCCATTTCAGGAGACTGAGGCAGGAGGATCATTTCAGGTCAGGAGTTCAAGGCTACCGTAAGCTGTGATTGTGCCACTGCACTCCAGCCTGGACAACAGAGCAAGACCCCGTCTCAAAAAGAAAAAAAAAAAAAAAAAAGATACAAGAAAGCAGAAGAGTTTGTATGCTGTGATAATGGGGTTCCAGAAGACTCAGGAGAAAAGAAGAAAAAGGAAACAGCAATGAGGGTTCAGGGGACAGAAAGGCAAGCATCACAGGAGGACAGTAGCCAAGAGGAGGATGGGTGGCTGGAGAAGCTTGCATTGTAGGAATAGGGGATGATAGAAGTATGGTGGGAGTAAGTTAGCCAGAGTTAAAGACTGGAACTCTAGTAGTATAAGAGGTCAGATGAAGATAATGATATCTAGCCCTTAAAGGATGGAACTGGAGACTTTGTGTAATGGAGAAGAGTAACTAGATCCTGAAGAGGAACCTCCACAAATGGCTAGAGAATTCTCCATCTCAAAGGAGGCTCTCCGTTTGAAATTGCTTATAGCCTGTGATGCTAGAGAAGCATCATTCGTCACCTTTCACAAAGGTGAACTCTTGATACAACCTTGGAATATTCCACTTTTCTTTAATCTTTTCCAGACTTGCTAATAACCTTCCCTATAATTAAATTTAGTGCTTGTCCCATCATCACCATTTTCAGCATCTGTTGTAATTCTGCCTTTAACAAAGCACTTTTGTTTCACCCTATCCATGTTTGCATCACCTCAAAGACCATGCTTTTTCTGTTCTACCATGAATACCCCAAGTAAGTCCTAGGCAACCCAGCTACTCCCAACAGAACTCCACAAACACCATGTAGCCCACAAAGCATGCGCAAGCTAGCATTCACTCTCATACACTCTCATGTTTATGTGCAGACTCACATTTCTCTTCTCTTTCCACCAGCTCTGCTTCTGCCAAGACATTTTAATCTATTCCCCAAATCTTTCTGTTGCCCATTCTGAAAACACTCTAAGGTCCCTGAGAGCTTGTACATTTGGACCACAAGAGCAGCCAGAGGACCTCAAGGGCTATTTCTGGATTCTGTGCTGCAACCTTCCATTCCCTGGGAGAGGGCACTGAGCCAGTACCTGCTTGAAATATTGAAGAGCAGTGAGTACTTCTACATGCTACTCCACCGTTCTAATTCAACCCCCTTGTAAGTAAAAACAGGACACCCAAAATAAAAATAAACCCATAGGCTCCATGTATCCTAGATATAACCCCCATGTGTCAAAGGAAAGATTATACGTATATATGAAGTAATTATAATTTGGTGTCATCATAAATCATCTCATAGTGTGGCTACAGGGATCTTTCAGACTCCCAGAATGGTGATAAGTCTGGCAAACTCTTCAGAACAGCTTTGTACCATGGAATCTACTGTGACGGTACTCATCTAGCTCTATGTTGTCCAATACCATAGCTGCTTGTCACAGATGGCCACTGAGTGCTTGAAATGTTGCTAGTATAAATAAGGAACTAAATTTTTAATTTTATTTCTTTTTTTTTTGTTTTGTCTTTTTGGTTTTTTTTTTCCTTTTTGTGGAGAACGGGGTCTCGCTATATTGCCCAGGCAGTCTTGAACTCCTGGGCTTAAGCTATCCTCCCGCCTCTGCCTCCCTAAGAGCTGGGATTACAGGCGTCAGCCACAGCACCCGGCCAATTTTATTTCTTTTTAATTAACTGAGGTTTTGATTTCAATAGTTGCATCCTGCTAGTGGCTACTGAATTAGATAGCTCTGTTCTAGAATATAAAAATCCTTTAGAATGCCAGCTCTGTGACAGCAGGGACCACATCTTCCTTGTTCACTGCAGTGTCTCCAACACCTTAAACTGTGTCTCACACCATGTAGGTGCTCAGGAAATGGTACATGAATTAAACTTCTTAAAGCAGAGGATAGAGAGTGATGTTTTTATCTACTTTAAACAATCGATCAAGCAAACAAAAATATTTCAGGGACCACATACAAAGAAACTAGAAAAGCCCAAGTGTCAGAAATGTGAGTGAAGGTGATGAAAAGGAGCTATGTTTGTTATAAAGGAATTTAAAATTTGGATTAAATTAAATGTTGTGATCAGGGTTTCATGACATACACACATAGGCACAGGGTAGAGGTGGGGAGGAGTGGAAAAGGAAAGGGGAATCAAAGGGGATTCTAGAGTTATTAAGTTTCTGAAATTAGCTAGCTAACTTTGTATTCAAGAAGAAAATTCCAACTGGGTTCAAGAAATATCTATTGAAAAAGTAGTGATTATATTTGTGCAGAGATTAGGCAGCTATAAGGAAGGAAGAGAGGAAAAGAAGAAAGGAACAAGGAAAGAAGGGGGAGGGAGAAGAAGGGAGGAAGGGAAGAGGGAACACCTGCTGGCCTTTGGTTGTTGAGGGCAGCAGAGGAAGGAAGAGTGAGAGCTGTGTAAGCCCAGCAGCAGGACCAGTTAAGGCCCATGCAGAGAGTGCAGCCAGCTCTGAGCCTCACTACACTGGCCGTGGTAGCCATGCATCCTGTAACTATGGCCTTTCCAAAGGGCCAGCATTCTGACTAAACACAACAAAGCAGATGGTTGATTTCCACTCAAAGTAGAGCAGAGTATACCCCTTCTGAATAAGGTGGCAAGATTTTAATTGATCTGTATTAACAGCAACCAACAAATAGATTGATCTCCCTACAGGTTAACGATTAGCAGATGATCCCAGCAAGGCTCACACATTAGCTGTTTTGCCTCAAATGTGACGGAGTCCAAATAAGCCTGAAACCTTAATATGTAAGGGAAAGGAAGATGCACAAGATCTTTTGTGAGATACTGTCCAGTGAAGCAAGTCGCTTCCTGTGGCTAGATTTCAGACCATGTCTGTCAAGTGATGTTTGACTGAATGGCTTGGCTTTCAGCCAAATATTTGATATCTAGAACATCAGGCCTAAGGTTCAAGATGAGTGCTTTTTTGGAAAGACGACCCGAATAACTTCAGGTCAAATGCAGGATGTTGAGTCTTTATCTTAGTGACATACTCAATTCAAGGAGATGACACCCATTGGTGAGTTAAGGATAGAGGGGGCTATTTCTTGACCCAGGCTGTGGTTACATGGGTTTTCATTTTACATTGCACATATATATTTTATGGACTCTTCTGTATATATATCTCATAATCAAATCCAAAAAGGAATAAAGGAGACATCCTGCTGTCATATTTTCCAGATTCTAGTTTGAATGGGTTCATTCATTTAATGACATTTACTAACCACTTCAAGTGCCAGGCTCTGTGCCATGAGATGGGTGTTAAAAAGACATACTTTATTGCCTCAGTTTTGAAGGAAGTTGCTAAAGAAGATTGACAGCTAAACACATCATTCCAAATCAGTGTGATATATATTTTCATAGAGGTGATATGTAAGGACTTAGCTCAAAGGAAAGAACACAGTTTTGCAGTAGGAAGAGGGGGTAGAGAAAAATAAGGGAAGGCCAGATGCACGCCGATAGTGTCTCCTGGAGGTAATAGTTAAGCTGGATCACAAAGAATATTAATGGTTTTTCAGACAGATAATTTCAGGGCATTCTAAACAGAGGGACCATTATGTACAAAGCCAGAGGCAGGACAGAGCATGCCTGGTATGGGCAGGGCACGTGGGGGCCGGAGAGAGCAGAGACATGAGATGTCCTCCCTGGGCCAGCCCGGAACTAGCCTCTGGGTTAGTTCCATGTACAACGTGCTCCCAAGCCCCCTATACCTACCCTGGGTTAACGTGGACACCATATTGTTTTTGTCTGATTTCTCGTGTGTATCCCTCTTTGGATTCTATGCATTGTGGGGGTTGGGGCCAGGGTCTATATCCATCTTTTCTACCATTACTTGAGTGAATAAATGGAGAAGAGGTTAGTAAGGAAGCTTGCTATAAAGGGCTTTACATGTCAGGCTAAGGGATTTGGATCTTGTGGGAAATTTGCAGCTCACCTTGTGTGGAGCCCCTTGTTAAGTATAGCTTCAGTTTATGGAATTCATAGGTGTCACTGAAGAGCGGGGAGATCGTGACTGGAGAATATGCAACCCTAATGCTCATTTCAGGAAAATTAGATAAGCCATAGAAAAGCCCTTGGTTCCACAACATCTTCTACAAGAGAAGTAACAAGCTTCTAAGAGTCAAAACATCCCCTGAACAGGTTAAACCTGCTGACTCTTCTCTTAATGTGAAGTATGTGCATCTTTCCTCTCAACCCCCAAAATAGCTGAAATCAGCATTCAGGGAGGGAGTGTTGAAGTGGGGGCAGGTGACGTGGAAGCTGATAGCTCAGCATGCACGAGGTGGACCCTGAGCAGCCAGAAGCCAGCATGAGGCAACTGAGTGTCTGGAGGGCAGGGAAGTGAGACAAGGTGTGGGAAGGCACGCGATGGCAAAACGGTTTTGCCTATGTTGCAATTTTGCCAAGGGTCCTGGCAGATGTCCAGTTTGCCTCCCAACCCTGTTTTCTACGTTGCCTGCGGTAAACTGCTGATGCCTGAAATCAGGATCACCCGAAGTTCTACAAGCCTCAGGCTCCTCAGTTCAGTCTGCAGGCACAGGCCTCCTAGCTGCAGCTTTTTCAGTTCAGCTAGGTTTCTCCTCCAAACCTCATCTGTCCCCTTCTGGAAAACTAACAGAGGAGCAAAGAGAAAGGATCAGAGGAGAGGAATAAATGCATTTGTGTACTACCCTCCCTCACGTTTTTATCAAAAATCTATTCCCACCGGGCACAATGGTGCACACCTGTAGTCCTAGCTACTCGTGAGGTTGAGGCAAGAGGATCACCTGAGCCCAGGAGTTCTGGGTTATAGTTTGCTGTGCTGATCCGGCATCCACAGTAAGTTCAGCATCAATGTGGTGACCTCCTGGGAGCAAGGGACCAGCAGATTGCCTAGGAGGGGTGAACTAGTCCAGGTTATAAATGGAACAGGCCAGAACTCCCATGCCAATGGGTAGTGGGATCACGCCTGTGAATAGCCACTGCACTCTGGCCTGGGCTACATAGTGAGACTCCATCTCTAAAAAAATAAAAATCTATTCTACAGGAAACTCAAAGGTCTGAAAGGCCCAAGGACAGCCCAGAGAAGCTAAGTGCTCTCAAACAGGCCTTCTTGTGACCACAAGATAATCTCCCATAGTCAAGGTCTGTCTCACTGGTTCTCAACCAGGGGCAGTGGTGCCCCCTAACCCCCACCCAGCAAAGAGACATTTGGTACTGCCTGGAAGTATTTTGGTTGTCATAACCAGGGAGCAGGGGGCGCTACTAACGTCTAGTGGGAGAGGCCAGAGATGCTGCCTAACATCCCATGATGCACAAGACAGCTTCTCCAAACAGAATTATCCCACCCAAAATGTCAGTGTTCTGCAATTGAGAAAACCCGGCCTATCAGAACCCAAAATTCAACTCCCTATTATTGCTTCTCAAAGAACAATGACACACTGTAGTTGCCTCAACATCTAAAAAGTCCCAATGGACAGATCTGAAGGGGCCCCAAGTCCTCACAGACGAAGGCCAGGCAGAGAGAGCTGTGGGTCCCAGTTGAGCATCCCATACAGAGCTTCACGACATCTCCCTCTGCTGTGCTCACTGCATCTTCAGGCCAGAGACCAAGTTAGGACATCAGGCACTTAGGGTATCTGAACAGTCAATGTGTAAGACCGTTTTTGGCAAACGCCAGTAGGTCTTGTCCCATGCCCTTGGGCATCAGCTTTGGAAACATAATAAGCTATCATGGCAACGAAAAACAAGAACCCAGAGGCGTTAACCTACCTATCAGTTAGAATTTACACATATTTTGTTAATCTGGGTAGAATCTTGCAAACTTCAACCCCTCCCTCCCCAAGTTTGCATCTAAGAGATGCCAGGTTTTTCTTTTCTGTTTTGGATAGAAAAGCACCATGATGCACCACAAAGAAAGTGGTCTGAGGGATCTCAGACGTCCTGGCAAAATGGTGCAGTGCAATCAATCCAGCTCACCATTTGTGATAAAGCACAAAGGGGAATCACACCCCCATGATCAGACTCAATAGTTGTATTTACTGACCAGCTTAACACCACTGAGCCAAATTCAAAACAGTTTTTAAACATTCACTGGGGCCAGTGACTCTCCTGAGTCGATGGGCTAGCTTTACAGAATCACAGGCCTTGAAGCAAAGGGATGAAGTTTGCTATTGCGCTTTTTAATATTCTGAACAAGGGCTTCAGAAGTAAAATGACACTGTGAACTGAGCGGTTACAGTACTGTTACAAGAAAGCCAGTTGCTGACAAGTACTTCAAAGTCACTCGTGCCACCTGAGGAACATAATGTTCAGCCACCGAAGGAACTATATACAGTGCATGCGGTTCTATTCTACATCAAGTAATTGAATATACAGGGTGGGGGACACTTCTATCAAACAGGTCATGCAATGAAAGACTGGATTCTTTCCCATGGATTTAAGATTATAAACCCTATCAGGAGTCTGCACAATGTATGGCAGTTGTACTTAAGCAGACTGTATTGAATATAGGTATGCCTGCATTCTCTGTTAACTACCGAGTGTGTTACAAAAGCCATGTCTTGGGTTTCATGGGTTTCTTCTAACATTTCTGGGGAAAGGAAAGTCAATTAACATTTGCTGAGAGGCTATTACAGTGGCTGGCACCAGGCCAGGCACATGATACACTGTGACTCATGAGTGCTGGTTTACTATTGATGTACACGAAGTGCAGAGGTTAAAGAACTTGTTGAAGGCACACAGCCAGGAAGTGGCAGAGGCTGAACGGAATCCAGGCCCATCTAACTCCTAGACCCATGCTCTTAACTTCTGCATTGGAACAAAGGCTGCTTCCTTCTGATTCCAGAGCCTTGCACTTTCCCCTATACCTCATTGCAGTGACTGGACCACATGATGCATTTATTTACTTAGCAACCACTTATTACCGAAGAGAAAGCAGTAAACAAGAGAGGCCTTGGCATGCACTTCATAGCAGTTACATCTCCTGCGGGGTTCGGTGGAGACAGTAAGTCAACAAATAAACAGTATACTTTGGGGTGGTCACAACTGCCAGGGAGAAAATAAATCCAGCTTGCAGGATCGGGAATCACTGTAGTAAGGACTTGGGAGTACAATGTTATAAAGAATGGTCAGCGAAAGGGCTTGAAGAGAGAACATTGAGCTGAAATGTGAATAATGGAAATAGGCATGAAAAGAGCTGGGGAAGGAACATTCCAGACAGAGAGAAAAGCAAGGGCAAAAGCCATGTGGTAGGAATGGTCTAGATGCTTTCAACTAGGATCAGAAAGAATGTCAGTGTGGTTGCAGTTTAAGATCTACAGCAGTGGCTGGGCGCGGTGGCTTACGCTTGTAATCCCAGCACTTCAGGAGGCCAAGGCGGGTGGATCACGAGGTCAGGAGTTTGAGACCAGCCTGGCCAAGATGGTGAAGCCCCTATCTCTACTAAAAATACAAAAATTACCCAGGTGTGGTGGTGGGTGCCTGTAATTCCAACTACTCAGGAGGCTGAGGCAGGAAAATCGCTTGAACCTGGGAGGTGGAGGTTGCAGTGAGCTGAGATCGCACCACTGCACTCTAGTCTAGGTGACAGAGCAAGACTCTCAAAAAAAAAAAAAAAAAAAAAGATCTACAGCAGCTTAAGTTGGTGTAGCATGTTGTGGTGGAATATCTGTGTTCAAGTATGTGGTTTAACTCTAAATGAGGACTGGGTTTAAGAACAGGATCAGCAACTCTGCAGCTATTCAAGGCACAGTGCACTGCCAAAGGCTGATGATCAGGAAGGTGGAGAATCACCCAGAAACCAGTGGTTTCCAGAGTCAGGAAGGGAGCTTCTTCCACCGTTGGAGCCGTCCAGTGGTTTCCCAGAAGGGTTTCTATGCCACTGAGATGGTGATACCTTGGATAGTCTCAGAATCACCCATCATGGATTAATTAGACAGTAGCATGAAAAACACACTGTACCACCCACAAGGAGATTCACCTTTCTCTACAAGTATGTCAAAATGGCATTCATCATCAAAACGGGGAGCATCCTGGTAATGCAAATGAGACATGGCTCATAGATGGATCAGAAAATTACAAACTGGAAAGAGGCAGCTAACGTCCCAAGATGCCAGCAGCATTGCACAGGATATAATGTACTCAGAGAAAAAGCTTGATAAAGAGTTTGCTTTTGGAAGTCATCATTAGTTCAGTCGCAGTTGATAGTTATGGAGTTCTTGGTGTGGGTAAAGAACTCTGTTAAGAATGGTTTGAGTTAGTGTGACAGGAACAGTCCAGGGGCAGGAGCCAGTCACTGAATCTCAGTTCTGTCATCTCTACTAACCCTGTGACCTTGGGCAAGTTACTGAAACTCTGTTCTTTGGTATATTATTAACAGTTTGAGGACAGAAAGGAGGTCAGCCTTGGTGTTCCTTTCACACAAGAACACAGCCCAGAAAAAAGAGCATTATTTCCCAAATGAATATGATAAACCCAAATGAATATAATCAGGCATTCATGCATATTGTTGTTTTTGATGAGGCTAAAATCTGCATCAATGTCACAGTGGGATGTATTCAAGAAAAAAAAGTTAATAAAGAATAGCATTGGTAATATGTAAATGTGCCAAATTAGTGAACGTGATACCCAAAGACCAAAATGTGGAAAATAAAAAAATGAAACAACAGGTACAGCATCAAAGGCTACTTAGAGATAAGGTGTTATTGGTAGTTAACAGTAGAAAAAAATGAAGTAAGGTACGTGTAAGGGTGAGCCCTATAAAGCTGAAGTTTGCAAAGCTGTTTCTTCCAGCAGAGAAGCCAGCTCCAGATAAATGTAGGAGCCTTCACTTCAAACACCCAGGTGACTTCTGGGCTTCTCTGCTCCACTTATGTTCATTTAAAATGATAGGGGAGGATGGCTTGAGCCTAGGAGTTCAAGACCAGCCTGGGAAACATAACAAGACCCCATCTCTACAAAAAAAAAAAAAAAAAAGAAAGAAAAAAATTAGCTGGACATGGTTGCACACACCTGTGGCCCTAGCTACTTGAGAGGCAGAGGTGGAAGAATTGCTTGAGCCTGGGAGTTTAAGGCTACAGTGAGCTGTGATTGTGCCACTGCACTCCAGCCTGGGTGATAGAGCGGGACCCTGCTGGAAAACAAAAACAAAAACAAAAACAAGCTCTCTGAAACAAATAAGCCAAAATAAGCAGTCTCCAATAGGATGCCTCTCTCTCTTCACAGCAAAATAGAACCAAGGTATTATGCTGCTGCTCATCATGAAGAACCATCATTGTGTTTCTCCCATTGTGTCAGCCTGCCAGCCAGGCTTAAAGTCATTCTGAGCAGCTAACCCAATTATTCATTCATTCATGGATTCAGCAAATATTTGGAACTGACTCTGTTCCAGGCACTCTCCTGCGTAATGGGGATGAGTAATGAGAAAACCTGATGAAGCTCCTGCCTCCTTGGGAGCTCACAGCCTAGTAGAGGCATCAGATATCAAACTCAGAATTACACAAATAAATACTTAATCATAACCTCTGCTAAGTACGTGATCAAGGAATACAGAGTACTATGAGAACATCTAACAAGAAGACATATTTGGGGCTCAGAGAAAGGCTCTCTGAGAAAGTCACTTTTAAGCCAAGCTATGCAGAATAAGGAGGAATTTGCTGGGCAGAGTAGAAGAGCCCAAGCAGGGGAAATAGCCAGTGCAAGGCCCTGAGGCAGAGTGGGGGTACCATTCCTGCCAGCACCTGAGAGAAGACCAGCAGGGTGGAAGCATGATGGGCAAGGAGAGAACGGTATGAAATAAAGCTGGAGAGGCAGACCAGGGCCAAGTTGTACAGGACCTTTTAGGCCAGTGTAGCGATTTGAATGTTCTCCTAATTCACTGGGAAACTATGAAGTGAAGGATTTTGTGCAGGAATTGAGTTGATGATTATGTTGTTGTTGTTGATAGTGATAGTGATGTGTGTGTGTGTGTGTGTGTGTGTGTGTGTGTGTGAGAGAGAGAGAGAGAGAGAGAGAGAGAGAGAGAGAGAGAAAGAGAGAGAGAGAGACATGAATTGCATGATTTAACCTACATTGCTGCATCAATCCAAGGGTTACCAGAACCCTTTCTGAGGGCTCAACAAACACCAGATCCTGCAGGTGAGGAGCTGGCAAACCTGGCTTCCAGGCTCAGTTTGCCCTAATGTGCTGGCTATGTGGACCTGCAGCCAGGCCTTTGCTGTGAGATGAAGTGATTAGACTTGAACTCTAACAGTGGTGGTCTTGACTGGAGCAGCATAGCCCCCATGTTTTGGAAACTTTACCTTGGAAATTCAAGGAGTGTTTCTGCTTGCTCTCCCCAGTTAGGGGCATCATTGACATTGAGGGGTTAAAGCCCAGGTTGTGTGTGTGTCCTGCAGTGCACAGGACACTCCCACAATGAAGCGCTGTTCTCTGTCCTCACAGCTTTCTACTGTCCCAGCAAACATTCACGTAGCTGAAAACCTGGTTATAATTATCTGAGCCTAACTCCATCTTACATTTAAATACACAATATTTTTGCATGTTTTTAATAAGCTGTGAATTTTTCCAGGAATGAAACCACCATGAAAATTGAGGTAGATGGTATTTTGTTTGCTTTGGAACTTTCCCTGGGTTGTTCACCGTTTCGGAAAATCAACTCAGCAAAGACAATGTTCCTCATTGTATTTGATCCTCACATCTGTCTATGTTTGTGTCTGTCTTAGTCATGGAAGTTCTTCCCTTGGCTTTTGGAATAGTCATGTCTGAGCATTTTTATATTGAAATAGATATTTTATTATAAATTATGTTCCTTTTATTTCCCCTTTATTTAAAATTAGGACATTATATTGGTTCTTCTGTGACTGCATATACAGGTAAATTATACCATCTGTAAATTTTACTTCAGAAGAATGAAGGAGCAGCAGGAAATAGTTATTATTAAAAAGAGGCGTTAGGAATGAGAAGATGGAGCACAACTGAACAAGCTCATTCAGGGCTTTAAAATGCTGCAGTTTTAGAAATCTAGTTACTGTCTTTAGATGGTCTCTTGGTAACTTTAACATGTGAGAATTCTGTTTAAAAATGCATTTTGTCAAATGGTGGAGAGAGTTATCAAAGTTAACATCACCAGTGAGAAGTCATCTTAGTATTACTTATCCACTGATATGATTCTAAAAGAAAGGCATTTCATCTTTGCACTATTTTTTTCCAAAAACCTGTAACCCCAGTCTAACCATGAGAAGAAAAAAAAAATCAGACAAACTCAAATTGAGGGACAAGCTACAAAATATCTGACTGGTACTCCTAAAGACTTGGTGCCAAGGTCACAAAAATAAGGAGAGACCGGAGAACTGTCACCAACCAGAGGATACTAAGGAGGGAGAAAATAAAACGCAATATGGGATCTTGGAAAAGAAAAATAATTTTAGTGGAAACTAGTGAAATTTGTATCAAGTTTGGAGTTTAGCTAATAGTAACGTACAAACAGTGACTTATCAATGTAAATTTCTTAGGTTTGGTAAATATAGGTGGTTATTTAAGACTTTAACATGAATGGAGACTGGATAAGGAATATATGGAACAGGAATTTTCTGTAGTAACTGCAACTTTTCTGTAAATCTAAAATTATTTAAGTCTGTTAAACGTCTGTTTTTGTCTGGCAGTAAAACAAAGCCCAGACCCAAAAAAAAAAAAAAAAAATGTCCGTTTTTGTCAAAAAGCATAGGAAAGCATTAGGAATTCCACATTTGAACATAACTTAAGGAATTTTCCTAAAGATTTAAAATCAGCATCGTGTGGGGAAAAAAAAAAGCACACAAGTAAACTGGAAGAAATACTGTATCTTTCCTGGGCCCTCACACTCCAGGTTCAATATGTAAAGAAGACAAAGATGTCTGGGAACCACTGCCAGCTAACGTAAAGCATTGTGTCCTTAGTGAGTATGCAAATGCCAACAGACAAGGTGGACATGGAGAAAATGAGGGGGACAAAGTTGATCAGGCTTTGAGGGAGCAGAGACATTGCAGGCAACACAGAAAGCAGAAGCCTCTTTCTGCTTCAACAGAAGCAAAAAGAAGGATCAATAAACAGGCTGTTCTTGGGAAAAATTTAGGTTGTCAGGTATAAAGAGATGTGAGGGTCATGAAAATTATAATAGCAAATACTTATACAGTGCTTTCTACATATCAAGCACCGCCCTACATGTGTTATAAAACTAACTCATTTAATCCCCATAACAATCCTACTAGATAGGATTATTGACCCTATGTTTAATGGGCAAGGAAACTGAGGCAGGGAGAATATACCTATGTATTCTGTGGAACCCTATGAAACTGGCTTTTTTGTAAGTCAAAAATGTTCTACTCTCAGAAAGTGCATATAGTTCACATTTCACTTAATTGGTAACTTGGCTAAGATGTACAGCTATGTGAGACGCAGGGATGGACTTAGAACCTTGGCAGCTGGCTCAGAAGCCTGGACTGTGAGCCTCAAAGGTACAGGGCCTCCTGCAGAAATGGCCAGCATTTACAGAGTGCTCACTATGTGGCAGGCGCTGTGCTAAACCTTTACATGTATCAGCAACAACTAGTTTATCTTCACAACACTCTTAAGGTAGCTGTGATTATCACCCAATTCATAGTTAAAGAAACTGAGGCCCAGGGAGCTTACATGACCTGCCAAAGGCAGTAGCTAAGACTTGAACCCATGTCAGCAGGCCCTGGAGCCTGGGTCCTGTGTTCTCTGTCTCCTGTGTGTCTGTAGGTATGACAGAATTTGGAATGAGATAAGCTTTTGCTGCAGTTCATTAGTCTAGAGAGGAAAGACTTTTCCTGTCAAACCTCCAAACAGATAATATGGGCTACCATTTGGTAAAATACATGGGGGAGACATTTTCTGGCCAGCTCAAAATACCTGCTATTGTTATTCACATGGAATAGAAAATTTACCTCATCATCTCTTCCAAAATAAGCAAGGAAATGAAAGACAATGGGGTAAAAGGAAAGAAAAAGAATGTGAAAGATTGGAAGATAGACTGTAAATGATAATTGCAAGTGTTCCCATCCTGGAGATATTTGGAATCAAGCACCATATTTTATTTGCAATTGAATAGCTTCTCCCTGATCTCAAATGATTCAGTGGCCATTCAATGGACACTTGGTAACTGGATCTACTTTCTCCAAGAGTTGAGAGATCATGTTGTGATAGCCCAATATTCAGCCTACTTAATTCACACCAAGGCTTTTTCAGATAGAGAGAAAAAAATAGTAAATGTTGCTCCCCAGTAAATTTACTTTTAAAATATCTAAGGCTGGGTGCACTGGCTCACGCCTGTAATCACAGCACTTTGAGAAGCCAAGGCAGAGTGATCGTTTGAGGTTAGGAGTTTGAAACCAGCCTGGCCAACATGGTGAAACCCCGTCTCTACTAAAAATACAAAAATTACCTGGACGTTGTGGTACATGCCTGTAACCCCAGCTACTGAGGAAGCTAAGGCAGGAGAATCGCTTGAACCCAGAGGTGGAGGTTGCAGTGAGCTGAGATCATACCACTGGACTCCAGCCTGGGCGACAAAGCGAGATTCCATCTCAAAAAAAAAAAAAAGAAAATCTAGTAATATGACCCAAAGCTTTGTTAATGCTAACTACTAAGTGAAGCCAGGAAAAAAAAAAAAAAAAAAAAAAAACTGAATTATAGATTTTTTTAAATGCAGCTCCATTATTTTTACATGTGTACAATTTGCTTAAGTTATGCTAATCATAATTGCCCAGCAAAAAGATTCTATACAAATAGAGTCCCAAAATCTAAAGTTCCAGTCTTGAGCACTAAATATGTCAGACTTACGCACACAGAAATGGTAGTAAGCTAAATCACTTTAAATATCAAAATAGAGTAAGTTAAGTTCCCTGAACTATTATTGCTCATGGATCAATGTTTGGAGAGAGACCTAAGCAAGGCAGAAGTAATGAAAAAAATACATTTTTTAGTATTTTTTATATTATATAAATATATATCAATTAATTAATTAAATGAAAAGAACACTGCAAGGAAGATATTGTTGGCCCTGCTGTACCCACCTGGCCCTGTAAATCTGCCACTGTTATTAGTATTCTATGACACCAAATTCATCTCTTGGATTCTGAAACCCATAAATGTAATTGTGAACATCTTTTTTTGTTTTACTAAGTACAAACTAGACAGATGTGAACATCCTGATTGATCTCAGATGCTGACACGCAGACTTCTACCAGTTGAAAAAGCGAGATTCATTTGCCTGCTCTCCCTAAACTCAGCATCTCTGCTTCCTATTATAATCTGGAACCAGTTAGAGCAGTGCACATCCATGGTAACCATCAATATAACTAGTTCCTTCAATCACCCAGTAACGTAAAATAATAGGCTATTCTTCATGACACACAGCAAAACAAGATTTTGCTTTGTTCATTGCTTGTATAAGCTTTATTTTATGCTTGTCCTTAACCTGTTCTCAACAGACATCCTACCGCAAACCCAACCCTACTATGCCAAATGAAGCTATCAGTTAAGGTAGGTGCAAACAGCTATGCCTAAACAAACTGCTTATTCTTGGGTCTATCTATGCTGTCTAGTGAAATGGAGAGGTCTCTGTTTCCACGGATTAAAAACAGATGCAGGATAAACAAGACCTGAAGAGGGCTTATGTTGAGTCTTTGAGGCTAGGGAATGAATCATCTCATCCAACACAATATAAATGATGTTTCCCAGCCTGAAATTGCTTATGACCCTTCAAAAGAGTATTGGTTTACTCATTTACAAAGGAATTATTGGACAATAGTTAACTGAAGACTAGGCTTTTTAGTTTCATTACATTTATGGGGATACGTTTTCCATTTATATTAAGTATATTATATACATAGATGTGGTTCCAAAGCAAGCGTCTTGGCCAAACTCGCTTTATAGCTATACTTGCCCTCAAAAGTCTTTATAACATGGAAAGATTAATACTTATGCACATCACCAGTTGAAAGCCACTGACCTATACAAAAGGATAAAACACAAGGAAAGTCTAAATGCAGATATCTGTGCATGAAAATCCTCCTGACTTTGAAATAGCTTTCACACCATTTACCTTGAAAAATAGCACAAGGTGGTGGTTAAGATGATAGAATCTTAGGTTTGAATCAAGGCTCTGCCTCGCTAGCTGTGTGTCATTGTGCAAGTTACTTGCCTATCTGTGCTTCAATGTACTCATCTGTAAAATGGCCACAATAATAGTGCCTACTTCATACTTTATATGAGTTGAAATTTATATAGCATGTAGAATAATGCCTGGAGGATAGCAAGTGTTTAGTAAGTGTCTGTGAAACAAAAATTTTGAAAAATAAATGAATGGGTTAGAAATTTTAAAGTGTTTCCTGTAGGGTTTATGCCATTTTGTCTTGATGATCAACCTCTATAACCTTAATACCTCTTTAAAAATGTGTTCGTTGTAACGATCAGATATTATATGTGAAAGCCTCTGGCATAGAATCTGATGTGTGCGTCTCTAGGATGGTTGTAACCAGAATTGTTTGCTAGATAATCATAAACACTTGCTGTACTTGGGCTTGAAATTTGTTATATCAGATCCATGTCAACTCTATTTGAAGGTTGTAGGAAAAATCTCAGCCATTTGCTTTGTGTCTGTGCATGTTGGCATGTCCTGTTGTGGCCCCAGTGAACAGTTATCACTTTAATTCCACTAGACACCTTAAGTAGAATTGCATCCTATGCATATTTTTTCTTGTAGTCAGTTCACATATCCAATTCATGCATCAGGCTACTCCCTTGTATCTTGTTAGCTTATCTTAGTATTCAGCTGGACTTGACCGCAATTGCTTTCTTTTAGCCCTCCACTCTCCTCTTTTTCTCCGTCATCTCTCTCTTCTCTCTCTCCTGTGTGTATGTATGTGTATATTTGTATGATTGAGAATGCAGCACAAGGCATGAATATTAACTGTCCCCTTTTTACTAAACAGTTGCACAAGATGTAAAGAAAGGAAGACAGAATATTCTTTTATAAGCTCCCTAAGTTCTTAAACACCCCATGAATGCTGGTCTATCAAAGCCCAGCAAACAGTTTTTGTTTCATAATTCGACAAGGGATGTAAGTGGAAAAAGCCCAACTTGTTTTCTTTCTGTGTAGGATCCAGAAACTCACCAATTTTGATACGGCTTGTGGTTTAGTTTTAGGATCTTCCCACAGGTCTATTCAGACCAACTTGGCCAAAGGAAATGCTGTTCACATAGCATTGTTTACAGTGGCCCTGCATGAAGCATTAGCTTATTAAAACTGTGATGGCGATATTAAAAAAAAAAAAAAAAACGTAGGTCAGCTTTGACATGTCACCAGTTTGTACTGTGGAATGTTTATGTGTTGGCAAAGTGAAGCCATCTAATTTTCAAACACTCTAATGAATATTGTCAACTTAATTGATCATTGCTCTGTCTGTGTGTGTGCATGTGCGCATTTCCAGGCATAAAAGAAACATACAGGTTTTCCATAAGCCACCTATTTCACTTTTAAAAAGAAATAGCAACTCTCCTGTCTTCATGAAGACTGAAAATAAGATTTTGAATCTACCCTTTCTCTATACCTACTTTATGATGGGTGTCACTGTTGAGTGAAACCGTCTAGAAAATTGTTCCGGTTAACCTCTGACTATAGCTTTGGTTTAGGTTTCTCACCTCAAAAAAGTTTAAGGTGCTTAAGGAACAGAAGGAACTTTCCTGCCTCCTAGCTGATTGTTCTTTGACACAGCAGGTGCAGTGAACAGTGTGAACTAAGCAGCAACCATTAAGGAGCTTAGCTGCAGTGAGAAAAGCTGGGTTTCTGCCCTGATATCATCAATAAGAACCTTGTTCCCTCTCCCAAGCCTCATACTTTGAGGTTTTCATCTACCTATAAAGGTTGGTTTTGCTCAAACCAGATTCAAAATCAGCTTTCTCTTGGCAGACTGCTGTTTGGCCAATAAAGGTAGGGCAGCTGTGTATGTGGGTGGGATTGAGAGGAAACCTGAGCCCTCCCATGCATTTTCCTTTGCCCTCCATTTCTTACAATAGGTGGACATGCAAAGGAGTCTGGGAGTCACTGCTGCAGACTGCACAGGACCAACATTCAGCCACCTTCACTTCTCCCACCTGGATACAGCAGGGCTGTTCCCTATTTCATGTAAGGGTACTGAGGATCTGTTGGGGAAAACAGAAGTCATGAAGAGAGGGTTTGCTTAGTAGATGAGAAACCATCAGGCCAGAGGTGGAATGGATGAGGAGCAATTACTCAGTTTCTTTAATAAATCCAATGAAGGATTTTAAGTAACGCCTTACTGTTAGAAGTTTATCTCCTTGGAGCTTGATTTGATCCTCTGAGGTCCTTCCAAAGGCCCCACATGCTGCTGTCCCTGCTCCCACCCCTCAGTGCTCTTTGCTTTCATCCAGGTACTCCCTGGCATTACTCCAGACCAGGGACCTTCTTGTGTTCACAGGTTGCAGCCGACCCCCGTCCACCTCTGGACCAAGCAGTGCCTGATGCTTAGAGCATCCTTTCCCCATAGAGCCTCTTAGCCAACTCTCTCATCTGAGGTTGGGGTCTTGGTTCAAATCTTGCCTTCTCAATGTGGCTTACAGCCACCACCACCTGCCGTGGACCTCTCGCATCACACCTCATCCTTCCTACCCCGTGTTCCCTACTTTCTCCCACAGCATTTATCACCTCCTGACAGCCTGCTTAGCTCATTTATTTATTATGCTGTTGATTCTTTTCTGTCCATCCACTATCACCATCATCATTCCTTCCCCAGTATAGAATAGTCTAGGGGCAGGGAGCATTGATGTTTTGCTCACTCGTGTATCCCAAGCACTTAGAACAGTGCATGACACACAGTAGGGGCTCCATAAATACCTGTTGAATGAACAATAAGGGAAGCTAGAAATGTGTCATTGTCACTGTTATTAACACTATTCCTGTTATCATCATTAGATCAGGCTTAAAGATGAGGACACTCAGGCTCAGACACATCAAAGGACTTATCCATAGGACATTGATGGCAAAATGCCAGATCTAAGCCTCAGTCGGAACCTACCCGAGGTTAGTGCCTTGTGTCTAGTGATCTCACAAAATGATTTTGTAAGGTGGTTAGTTGTGGATAGCCACCAAAATAGGAAATGTAGGATAATGTGATTATTTAAACTATAACTTAAAAAATGATGAACAGCAAAGTGTTCTTTCCTTTCCCTCTTTGCCCAGCCCCAACCCCACTTCACTTGATTGGTATCTCAGTTTATTATTTTTTAACAGATAAATCTAGGCTGGGCACAGTGGCCCATGCCTATAATCCTGGCACTTTGGGAAACCAAGATGGGTGGATCACCTGAGGTCAGGAGTCAAGACCAGCCTGACCAACATGGCAAAAACCCTGCCTCCACTAAAAATACAAACGTAGCCGGGCATGGTGGCACTTGCCTGTAATCCCAGCTACTTGGGAGGCTGAGGTGAGAGAATCACTTGAACCCGAGAGGTGGAGGTTGCAACGAGCCAAGATCATGCCATTGCACTCCAGCCTGGGCAACAAGAACGAAACTCTGTCTCAAAAAATAAATAAAACAAAATAAATAAAAACAGATAAATCTGTCAAGATGACAATGTTTATATGTCGTATTTTAACTGACATGTGTCAGTGTTGCCTGGGAAAGAAAAACGTTGTTAGTCTACTGTGTGAGGCTGTCACCCAACTATTTGATCATACTCGTAGCAGTTCATATTCAGCATGCAGCTGGACACGTAGAGAACTCTCACAACACGAGAGCCAACAGCTGCTTAGATTCGAAGTGGAACATGGACTGCCCATTATCTGGATTCTTGATTGTTTGAGAAACATGAAAAGCTCAAGTTTTAACAGTAAACAGAGCTTGGGATCCAGAGGGCACCGAGAGGAATGAGTGCCTGCAGATCAGAGAGATTAGAGCCCGGACTGTGAGCTGTGAGTACAAATGGGTTTCTTGCATTGTCTCTTACCAGGGGATTTGTAAATAATGCCAGAAGGAACTTGTTTGCTTATGTATGCATTCCCGAATATTAGGAGCCACATTGATGGTTTCTGTAGATGTCATATAACCCCGCAGGCACAATCCAATGGGAGCCAACAGGAGCCGTAGATTATTTCTTTGGAGGTGGTACAGCCTCATGTCCACGGATGTGCATGTACACATAGACATGCAGTCCGGCTCACTGGACTGATCCTTCCAGGCACAGAGCGCCCTGATGTGAGGTTTCTGGTTCTTCTCCTATGACGACCCCTCTTGAAGAGGGCCCTGGCTCTTCCCTCTTCAAATACTCTAACACTCTAAATATGTATGGGCTTCTGAAAAGTAATACGATCCCATTTAGAACAGAAACAACAAGCATATTCCTCAACGTGTGGCCTGTAGGCTAAGGTAGTGTGGACCCAGAGCAAAAACCTTCTACGGTAAAGGCAATGAGAAGGGACTCCAGCTCCCTTCATCTGCAGGGGAAAGGGTGCCTCCTCCTGCCCGAATTGCTCTGAAAGGTGTATTATTGCCCATCGAGGAGTTGTGATAAATTACAGGCAGGTGGACAGCAACACAAAAATCTAGAAGAGCCAGGCACGGTGGCTCACACTTGTAATCCCAGCACTTTGGGAGGCCGAAGTGGGTGTATCATGATGTCAGGAGTTCAAAACCAGCCTGACCAACATGGTGAAACCCCATCTCTACCAAAAAAAAACACAAAAATTAGCCAGGCATGGTGGCATGTGCCTGTTATCCCAGCTACTCAGGAGGCTGAGGCAGAAGAATCGCTTGAACCCAGGAGGTGTCATTGCACTCCAGCCTGGGTGACAGAGCGAGACTCCATGTAAAGAAAAAAAAAAAAAAAGGAAAAGAAAAAATCTGGAAGAGTAACTTATTTTATGTTTTCTCCGAAAGTTGTTTGTTGTTTTTGTTTGAAGAAGAAAAGAGTTTATCTAATTGTATTTGGTATATGCACATATCAAAAGGAAGGTGTAATGATGATGATGAGGCAAGCCCTGAGTAAAACCGTGAGTTAAACACAATTATTTCCATTCTTCCAACCCTTCCCAGAGCCTCCCTCCCCCTTCTCACAGCCCCTCCCTTCTCTGATGAAACTACTAGTCAAGGAAGTCGATTCTGTCTAAGGTCTCAGCGACTGTGTCCTCAACCAGAGAAAAATGTTGATTGTAAGAAAACAGAACTGCACAAACTAGGTTTAATAAAGACTGACTATAAGTATCTAAGAGAAAACTGCAGAGGCATTCAAAGACAGGAAGCGGAGCACGACATGGGTGAGCTGACTGGGGGCAAAACCGGAAGTGGTTTTGGAAAGTCAGAATCAGAAGACATGACCACTCTCATCTGCTTTTCTCTCTGCTTCTCTCCTGCCTCAATCAATAATCAATCAATCATCTCCTTCTCTCTTGCTCTCTCTCCCATTTCCTTCCTCCCCTCTTCCCCCATCCCTCTCTCATATGGCTATCTTCACATTACCCAGTGAGGTCTGGCTCTATATGATCTTTAAATTAAGTACTTGTCATCATCTAACTTAAGTCTCTGCAATTCTGTTTTATTTCTAAAAATAAAGAATCCAGTTAGTCAGTTGTCATTCAGTGAACTCACTCTTTCTCAGTCAATGGTGGGATCTGCTTCAATCAGCTGCAGCCTGAATTGAGTGAAGGAAAGTGAGGAAATGAGCAAAGGACTTTGTCAGCCTGAAGGACACAGGGCTGCCTCTTCCAGCTGTAAGCAGGGCAAGGGAAGTTTAACTTGTGTATCAGGTATCTATCAACAGAAAAATGCTGTAGAAAAAACCACCCTAGAATTCAGGAACTTCATGCTGCAAGCATGTATTGAGCTCACAAAACTGAGAGTTGGCTGGATGGTTCTTTTGGTCTAGGCTGGGCTCAATCACATGCCAGGGGTCAGGTGGCTCTCACCTGCTCCAGAACAGCCTCAACTCAGACAACAGAAGCAGCTGGAAGCAAAGGTTCCCTGTGTTTGTGTCTCCAACAGGCTGGCTCACGTGTATCTCTTACAGTAATGGCGGAAGTGAAAAAAGTGGAACAGAAACATCAAGGGCTTTTCCAAGGTTCTGTGTGGGTCACATTTCCTAACATCTCATTCACCAAAGCAACCCACATGGCCGAAGTCAGAATCAAGGGGTGAGGAAAGAGATCCTACCTGTTTAGTGATAGAACTTCTAACATCACATGACAAAGTGGCAAGGATACAGGGAGGGGAGAGAAACTGGGGCTGTTAATGCAATCAGTCTCCATGGCAGCAAACACACTGGCATGTACAATAGACTAGTTTAGATATATATTCTTCCCTGGCAAGATTTGTACAAGATCTTTCTGATATTAATTTCTGATATAAAATAATGAAACACTAAGGTGGGAATTTTGAAGGCTTCTTCAAATAAATGATAATTTTTGTATCCAGGTAAAGCTAGATATGTAGGATAGGAAGAACATGGAACCAAATAACAGAGGGAATTGAATTCTCCCCCCTTCTCCCTCAGGACGCTCTTTCCCCCATACCTCCCCGCTGCCCCACCAACACATAAACAATATACCTAGGTTTGTGATATCCTGCTTTCTAACTCACTGGATTAAAAAATGAGACATTCAGTTTAATAGTGGGTTCTAAATAGCTCAAAGCTGAAATTGTGTACAAATAGCATATAGACCCAAGCCAAGAAGGTCCTGAAGAGTCTGAGGCTATATCATTGGTCCCCTTTTCTCCCCAGGTGGGGGCTGAGTTCCATTTAATGCAGTAGGAGCTAGTTTGCTTTTCTGCCAGGAATAAAAAGATTAAGGTTCTACAAGTAACCTACAGTTGGCTCCTGAGACAGATGATTCAGTTTGGGGCATATTCAAGTCTCTTGCTCCTCTTCCTGGAATCATGGAGTGACAAAATACCAGGAATAGAAGGAATTTAGAGAGCCCCATTCACTAGTCTGTAACCTTTGTTCTACTTTTTAATAGTTTTAGTTAAATTGGCTCATTTTTTAAAAATTTAATTTATTTTTAAAAGTTTATGACCAGAAGTTGAAAATCAGTATCATTTGACATAAATAGAAGGTAACCACGAAATAAACAGAGTGAAAAACCCTACATTGTTATGAAATTCTACCAGATGCTTGAGCCTTCACCCCACCCAGTGCTTCCTAAAAAGGGAATTTAGCAAACATTAAGGAAGTGTTAAAGAAATAGTATGCTTAAACTGACACTTTCTCTGAGATGGAGTCAGGAAGATGGAAAGAGGTTTGATAGGATCATCACTATCTAGTTCAGTGCTATTTAATGCCCTACTTCTGTGTCCTAAAGTCATCTTGGACTTCCAGAGATCTGTGTGTGTTGCACTGCAGGGAATATCAGTAGCCCAACTCCCTTCGTTCATGGCGGAGAAACCAAGGCCTCCCATCAATTTCCAGTGGCTGCCATTGTGCCATGTCATTACCAGTTAGCATCTTACCTAGTGTTTGGGTTAGGTGAAGAGAAAAAAATTAAGCCACAAAAGAAGTAAAAGAGGGATGCTAGTGGATGGTGCTTTTGACTGTAGAAAGTTGGGCTTGCCTGGTTTTCAGCGACCTCTGCTCTTCCTGTCCACTATAAGAGGATATTGATACTCACCTACCAAAAGCAGTAGAAAGAGCTTCATGTTTCTACAGAGAAAACATCTGTCTGAACTCACCACAATCAAAGCCCCTCAGATAAGGAAACATCTAGAAAGATGTGACCATGCAAAGGGAGGCATCTCCAGTTGTCTTGCCACAGAAAACGTTGTGTCAGGAAAAGGCCAAAGAGCAGTGCTATCTAAATCAAATTCGCCTTCCCGGTAAGCTGCAGCAGCTGTGCTAATGGCATTCTGAATCCTCCATAGCAAACTGTATGGCCTTTCAAAAGGAGGTGGAGAAATCCTCTTTGTCTCGTTATCTTTTCAAGATGGATTTTTAGTTGAAAATCCTTTCTTTAAAAAAAAATAGGATAAATGTAGTCAGATACTCAACTAAGCCCTTTATTCCACTGCCTGTGATTTGGACTGAGCTTTTGAAACATTTCTTCAAGCAGGAGAGGAAGAGACATTCTCAAAGAAATACCCTTTTTCGTCATTTTTTTAAGGACAACTGTGATTATATCAAACATTGTTGGCATTTCATTTTAAATTTCTCTCTTTGGGGACAAGATGGTATGCACATTAAATAAATAAATACTTCTTTTCCCTGCATATTATAGGATGGAATGAAAAGGGCACGTGTCTTAATCTTTGGGATGGAGGTGCCTGCACGTGGTACCTCTTACATGAATCTAATTTCTCTCTCTACCCTCCGAACCTTTAAACTGTTCTATGTACTCGTACTTCATCTGAACAGCTCAGGCCAACTTATTCATGTCGATGGGGACAAGAATAATCCACGTCTAATGAACTGTTTCTGCATTTGTTCATAATTGAGAGAGTCCTCTCAATCCCATGTTGGCTCTTTCTTCAGAGGCACCTGAAGGAAAGAGACTTTGTAGCTTAACGGTCTTTTGTAGACATCCTGATTTTGTTCTTTCTGACCCTAAAGCTTCCTGAGCCCCACTACTTCATATGTAAAATGGGAAACATTAGACCTATCATGTCAAAATATTGTAAAGATTAAAATAAGGTGGTATAAGTCAAGCTCATGGCACAGAACCTTGCATTTAAGCCTGCAATAGGTGGCCACTAATAGTATTACATTGGCAAGGCCATTTGAAGTAGAGCAGAGTACATGTACACTTCAGGGTCAGACAGAGGGTAGTGCCCATTTCTGCTTTATTCATACTTGTACCTTCCCTGCCAGTTGCCACTGGCACATTAGCAGGAACTTGGTATTTTTGGATACATGGAATGGTTCTGGCATTACCCCCTTATTCGCTGTGTGGTCTTGTGTAAGGGATTTCCCCTCAGCACATGTTTCCTCAACCATAAAACAGGGACAGTGCATTTCTTACAGCACTGGTATGAACATGAAACACAATGACCAGTGTAGTGTGCCCAGCAGAGACTGGTACATACTGGGCTTTCCATGGATGTTTATTTCCAAATCTCCACTCTCCTTCACTTTTGAGGATCCCAAATAAGGGAAAAACTAGGAGGATCAGGATTTTCTGGGAAAGCATCATTTTTAAAGCTATCTTTAAAAACAGACAGGGGGCAGGGTCCTCAGATCCAGGATGTATGTGGAGGAATTCCACCACCCTCAAAGGATGGTCCCTTGTCACAAGTGTCAGAGTCTGGGATAAGCAGAATGTTTGATTCTGACCCTTTTTGGTTCCTGGGCAACTGTGATATAGTATAGGGCAGGTACTGGCCAGGTCATGTGGCTTGAGGAGGATCCTGAAAAGGAACAACACTGATCTTTCACCCCAGACCTCACATTTCTACAGGGGCTAAGAGAAAGGTCCCTTCTCTTGCGTCAATTTCAGTTGGTTGGTATGCTTTCAGGAGTTTTGAGAAGGATTCCAAAGTCACATCTTGGCTCAAAGGGAAAAAATATCAAGACTAACTGGCAATGTCTGTCATGGATGCAAGATGGGGTATTGTGGTTGGTTTGCCATGGAGATTTACACAACAGCATCTAGAGAGAGATTTTCTATGCCTTTGTCAAAGACCAGGTATATTGCTTTAACCTTGGCAATTACCAAAAGCCAAAAACCAAAAAGTCTATTTTTTACCTCTGTCAGTTTTTTGCTGTCACAGGAGCCACCCTATATTGACAGGTCATGATGACACTTGACGAGGTCTTGACGTAAATAGGAAAATAGACACTAAACCAGTGAAATGGAGGAACTGTAACTCACAGAAATGCCGGACATGCAGGTCACATGTGTAGTATGTGACATCCATGTCTGCATGCATTCAGCAAATGTTTATTCAGCACCTACTACATGCCAGGCAGTGTTCTAGAGGCTCTTTTGTTTAGTGAACTAGAGATAAAAATCTTGCCCCGTGAGGCTTATGTTCCAGTAAGGGATGCCACTGACTTGTTATAAAAGTTTATGTATGAAAAACATTTCAACCATTAGGAGGCTGTGCTCCAGAAGCTCCACAACAGATATAGGGAGGGCTTTCTTACTACCATCAATGTACTCTGGCAGGATTGTACCTGTACACCCTATTAATTTGTTCTAGAGCCCGATCATCCATTTCTACTTATTCATGCATAGTTAGCAGAAATGGCACTTCCAGGCTTCTGCCATGTGATGTGTCAAAGTGACCCTCATAATAAACCATAGAAAATCTGAATCTTCAAATGTTTGATCCCTTCTAATTTGGCCACTGCTGCATAGATGTGGCCTTCTCACTCTGCACCTGCACCTCACCTTGAGGCCCCTATGACTTAATCTTAAACGATGAACAGCTTCTAGAATAACTTTTCTTCATTTTAGCTTTGGCCAGGTGCTTTGCTGAAGTTTCCCAGCTGCATTTCCTACAGGTTTGATAATAGATCTAACCTGTGTCATTAGTTTCTGAGTCAAAGATCCCAGGCGAAGTCACCAACCCACATTCCCTAAACATCCACCTATGTGCCATCTTGGGTTCATGTCCTGGGGCATTTCCCTGGGAACATAACTCTCCAGAAACTGGTCAGTGCCATAAGACAATCCAGATAATTTACTCCCCATCCTGGAATCTGCTGGTTGTCAGAGCTTTAAGGCACCAGTTTCTTCAGTGGTAGACATGCTAAGTTTGAGTCATAGCACTTTCTAGGGCAGATAACTACCCAGAACAAGGACATCATTAGAAACCATTCTAAAACAACATTTTGCATTAACTGCTGCATATAATGCTCACTGATTCTTTGCTGATATTACCAAATGAAGGCTGTTTCTTAATTATCCATTTTTATCATCATTATCACAGTAACAAGGATCATCTAATTCATTTATATTTCCCTTATTGCTGTTGAACCTAGGTGATGTTTGTCAGGCTGGTCCTGACTACCAGACTGTTCTGTGTGGCCAGGCCAGAGGGACTATAGCAGTTGAAACACGAGTGCTTCCTCAGAACCCCCATCCAAGCCCGTATCACACAATCATGCAGTGTTTTGTTTCCTTTCTCTGCCCCCACTAAATTGTGAGTTCTTTAAGAACAGGAAGCATCTCTCTAATTCCCAGTATACCCTGTATTCAGCATAGCATAACTACTCAATACATACAACTTACCCCAAGCAGTTATTTCTGCTGTTTGTTGGTGTCTACACAGAGATATGAACAGGAGCCAGAGGAAATATGTATTGAGTAGTTATGATATGCTGAATACAGGGTATACTGGGAATTAGAGAGAGCTATTATTAGTGATTGCAATACAAAGAGGAATAAAGCATAGTTCCTGAGAAGCCCAAAGTCTATCAATTATAGAAAGAACATACTAATGATGACATCAGCTAATGTTCATTGAGTGCTATGTGCTAGACACTGAACTACATGCTCTGCATGCATTATCTTGTGTAATTATTTTGACAGTAATATACTGTTACCACTCCCACTTTAAAGATCAGGAAGCTAAAGTTTATGGACAAAGCTAAAGAAAGATCCTTTGAAAATGGCAGAGCCAGGATTTTTTGAGGTTTTCTGTTTTTTTTTTGTTTTGTTTTTGAGACAGGGTCTTGCTATGTCACCCAGGCTGGAGTGCAGTGACACAGTGTCAGCTCACTGCAACCTCAGCCTTCTAGGTTCAAGCAATTCTCCTACCTCAGCCTCCCAAGTAGCTGGGACTACAGGTGTGTGCCACCATGCCTGACTAATTTTTGTACTGTTAATAGAGATGGAGTTTCGCCATGTTGGCCAGGCTGGTCTCAAACTCCTGACTTCAGGTGATCTGCCCACCTCGGCCTCCCAAAGTGCTGGGATTACAGGCATGAGCCACTGCCTGCAGCCAGAGTCCGGGTTTGAACTCTTGTCTGCCTGGTTATAATACATGTCCCCACACTAAATCAATACTACCTCTACTAAAGCAGGATGAGTAAAAAAGGTGGGGGAAGCTGGAATAAACTAATACCCAAAAGATTGGCAGGAGGCTCCCAGCGCTAGTCCTGTTGACATTAAATCAAATCTTCAATAAAGGTATTAAGATTCTCTCTCTCTCTCTCTCTCCCCCCCCCCCCATATATATATATATGGTATATAGTTTATATATTTTAAGCTGGCCCAATATTTTAATTAGTGAGGGCCTTTGAGGAACCAAGCAGAGGAACTCAGCAGACACCTGGAAGTATGTTGATGGCACTTTCTGAAAGCCCATGGAAATGCACATGGACCACTTGAAACAAGCAAACACCTATTGTTCCTTGTTTCCTCTCTCAGCTGGGCATAGGGGCCAAGTGGAGGAAGTGTCTTCATGGCCATCCTTCAATAAAGAGGAGCATAAATGAGCTCTGCCTCTCCCAAGTTTATTTTACATTCTCTCAGAATGGAGTCAAGAAATGGACATCAGGGACCACATTTGTAAAAATTATGTAAGTTCTGTAACTTACCCCAAGCAGTTATTTCTGCTCTTTGTTGGTGTCTACACAGAGACCTGAACAGGAGCCAGACGAATGGGCAGAATAGAGGAGCAACCAGCCGACCAGACTGTCAGGGTGGGAAGAAGTGGGTGGAGTAGGTGCGAGAAGCTTCACAGAGGAGAGAAAAACAAAGCAATGATTTCACGAGGCCTGTGGCCAAGTGGGTAGCAGAGACCCTGAAATCTGGTTGAGTGTAAGAAGATTCCTTACCAAGCTGAGGGCAGGTTTTCTGGAAAGAACCTAAGAAAAGAGCTAATGACCCCTCAGAGCTAAAACTAAGCATCACAAGTAGGCCTGCGGAGGTATGGGAAACGTCTACTAGTGTTCAACAAGACTGTGTCCCATGATCTCCTGTATTCATGCAATACTCATCCTGTACAGGTACATGTAGATGTGCGACATGTATGCACTGAGCCAGGTGATGGGAAATCCTGAAGAACAACTTTCCACCAGGAATCTTGTGTAGAATACAGATGAGCAGACTGGCAATGGTGATACAGTGTGAGAGACCCCCAAGAGGGCAGGCAGAGGGTGCTCTGGGATTGTAAGAAAGATACCTACCCAAGTCCTTGTTTGAAGGGGCAGTAAGGGAGCTGGGTGGGCTTTGGAAAGCCAGGTGAGCACTAAAGAATGAGCAGGATTCACCCAGGTGAAGCATGTGAATGGGAGCAAGGTAGCAAAGGGGTCTTTTAGAAGCCAAGAAGCAGCAAGGCTCAAAATCAGGAAGTAAGAGAGCACATGGCATTTCTAGGAACTGCAAGAAACTCAGTCTGGTTTGTGCTCAGAGGGAGAGGTGGGAGGTGGCAAGATGTGGCCCAGCGCTAGCCACTCTCAGACTTAGACTGCATGCCAAAGCCAGGGTACCTTCATTGCTGAGTTTTCCTCCCAAGGGTGGAAATGATCAGGACCTCTTACAGGGCTGTCTTGGGTGTTTAGTGCCACAACTGCTGATAATAAAAAAAAAGATTCTTACTCCTCAAAAATGCCTGATTCTGCATCCAATCATCTTGGCGGGCAGAACCAAAGGAAGCACTTTGCTCATCTTTTCTTGGCCACAAGATTTTCTTGGTGTCCTAATGTTATTAAAATCCTCATAGGCTGAGAAGATGCATTTTGGGCTTCAGAGCATGTCAAAAGTTATATAATTTTCCCAGCCTAATTCTAGCTCAGTGGGCTCAACTATCGTGGCAATTGAGAATTACCTAGAAAGTTTTAAAAGAAATGCTGATGCCTGGGGCACCCTCAGAGATTCTGATTCAATTGTCTGGAGCCAAGCTGGGCACTGGTATTTTTTAAAGCTCCCCAGGTGATCCCCAGGGCAGCCAGGGTTGAGAATCACTGTAGAATATGCAGCCTAGCAACAGAAACTCTTGAGAAAGGAATGGATGCCTCTTGCCAGGTACTCCAGCCGAGTAGATTCTGGGTCAACTTTTCAAATCTCCCTGGCAGATCATCAAAAGCAGCCTGTGGCAACTGCTGAGACCTCTTGGTGCTCCTCCCACTCCCCCACTCTCCGCTGTTACAGATAGATGCAAAGAGCTCTGTTCTAAAGCCACTATAGGGGGCTAAAGAGGCGGGCTACCTCACCCATGCCTGGCACCTCACGGCATCATCTGGCTCCCTGAGCCACATTGTCTGTGCAGCACTAAGAAGCTTTGTCAAAGATTTTTTTTCTTGCATTTACCCGGAAATTCCAAGCAGGCCTCATTAGCACATTACTCAGACTCAGCCAATCCCACATATCACCTTCCTCCTCACCCCCACCTCCAGACTTTTTTTTCTTCATTTGCCCATTTATTCACTGCAGTTGGATTTTGTTTCCTGTGCCCTGAAAAGCACATTTTTGGAATGGAAATGCTGCTGGAAGAATGTGGGTGGCTGTGAGCTCAACGATCCTGGCCAATCACCCCTCATTGCCCTCCTGGCGAAATCCCATCCATCAGGAGTACCGGGCAACAAGCCCTCTAAATACTTCCCAAGGAGCTGCCCTGTGTTGTTCCTTCTGTATGGAGACAGCAAATCGGCAGCTGAAGCTCCCAGGTTGTTTCTTGTAGCAGTTAACAGCTGCCCTAGTGTTAATTCCCAATCAATAGCCCAGAGATGCTGCTACTCTTACAGCTGTCGGGCTGACAGCCTCTACAGCACATTTTGAAAGTAACTTGCCAGTGGTGGGACTCTCTGCTCCTTGGGTACACCCAAGAGAAGTCCTCATCAGGCTTCAGAAGGGGCACCAAGTGCCCCTTACCCAGTGTAAAGGCCTAGCGGCAGGCTGAACAAGCAGGTGGCTCCACCCCTCTTCTGGTCAGGTGATAACTTGGGGACACAGTGGAACTGTGGGCTCCCCACCCAGAGTAGCAGCCCCTCAAGATATTCATGAAGCTCTCATTTTTCAATTTTGGCTTGTTTCGAACTTTTTTCTGCTTGAGATGGCTATTATATTTCTTCCATCTAAAACCCTCATTCAAATCCATCTTCTTTTTTTTTTTTTTTCCCTAACTCAAATAGCCACAGTTTCTCATTTCTTGCCTGTGTTGCTCCCTCCAGCTCCCTGTGGACAGAATGAGACCCGAGAAGATGGTAAAATAATCCAGCTTCCTCCTTGCAAGACAGGAGCTTGGATCGTGCCAGCCATCATGGCCTGCTACCTCTTAGTGGCAAACATCTTGCTGGTCAACCTCCTCATTGCTGTCTTTAAGTAAGTGGATCCTTCAGGGCACATGGGGTGGACGAGGACAGCAGGGCTGAAGGGGAGTCAGTGCTGCAGAAAACAGTGGGTTTTTCTCACTTGATTCTCTTTGGTCTCTATTTTAGCAATACATTTTTTGAAGTAAAATCAATATCCAACCAAGTGTGGAAGTTTCAGAGGTATCAGCTCATCATGACTTTCCATGAAAGGCCAGTTCTGCCCCCACCACTGATCATCTTTAGCCACATGACCATGATATTCCAGCACCTGTGCTGCCGATGGAGGAAACACGAGAGCGACCCGGATGAAAGGGACTACGGCCTGAGTACGCTTCAAGTGACAGCCCAGCCACCACAAATCAGAACTCCCTACCACTTCCTATAGGCAATCATGCAGGACAGCATGGCCACCTAGGTCCTCCCACCTCCTGCAGACCATGGACAGCTCTGAAGGCTTGGAGAGGATTGGGGCATAGGGGAGTTGGTGTGAATGAGAAATAATGTCAGAAAGAAGATGGTAGAGGCTGAAATAGAGCACTCTTAGCCTCAAGTCTTTCATAGGGAGATATGATCAGTCTCCAGCAGGGCTGTTTTAGCACCTTCATAAGTTCTAAGTGTCTTGCTTTCCAAGAGATCTCAACCCAAAATACATTAACCATATCAATATGCCACCCAAGGCTCCATTATGTACAATTTAAGCAATAACCTCTGGACCTATAACTTTTTCCAGACTTAAACATTTTCCTAAACCTTAGGGATTGTGTCTAGATTGTGCCTCATGAAAAGACCAGCCCTACTTTCTGTTACTTGAAGGACAAAACAGAAGACCCTTTACCATCCACCTTCCAGCCCAGTGTTTCTAACAGGAGGTTCTATTAGCATTGAGGTGGAACAATTCCTTATTGCATAGGATCGTGCCACACATTACAGGAGGTTTGACACATCCAGCCTCCACACACGGAATGCTAGTAACTCCCACAGGTTCCTAAATACCCCTTGGGTCCCACGCTCCATTAAGAACCACTGGGAATCCAGCCCCATACCAACAAGCTCCTATGGTTTCTCAAAGTGTGTCAAACAGGCCATCTACGTCAAATCTACTGAGCAAGCGCCCCTGGGAGTATAGCCCAGGAGTCTACCTCCCTCTGTGGGGTCACCAGTATACCTAAGGTTTGAAACCAAAATGATATGGTCAACAGCTTCTCTGAAGCTCTTAACACCCTCCGTGACCTTGCAATGCCCAACTTGTTTTTAGACATCAACATTAGAGAGAGCTGGGAATTCCAGAATTCACTGTACTGTATCCATCTGAAACACAAATTTAAGCAAACAGAAAAGTTGGAGGGGTCAGGGTGGATGACCTATGAAATAAACCCTAAGCTTCTTGACTCAGGAACCCTAGCCAATGTGAAGGAGCCTGGGGTACAAAATCAGGGACGGCAGGATGCTCTAAAGAATGATGGCCTGCAGTGAGTAACATGCTGAGGGCTCGCTCAGGGTCCCAAAACAATTTACAAGAAAGCATGATTCGTTTGTGGTAGAAAAGAAACCTCACTTATCCAGGGAAGGTAGGAAGGGGGTGTCTGTAAGTACAATGCAGGAAGTAGGACAATCTGGAGATCCATTTCTGTTCCAGTGCCCACACCCTTGCCGAAGTCCAGAGGACTGCACAAGCCAGACGCTGGCTTAGGTGAGAGCCAGATCCATACAGCTGCTGTGCATGGTTTTCTTGTCATTATCATCAATGAGAGCAACAAAAGCATTGCCAGGTCACCGGATGCTCAGAAGAAAAGAACAGCCATGTCCACTTTTTCAGAGAAGAAAGATTTTAGTGCTGTGGCTGGGTCGGAAAGGATGAAGGTCAGGGCCAAGGGCCCTGCCTTGTACACATCCATCGGGGAAACTGAACTTTTCACTATCCATCTGTAGTCTTAATTAAAAGAACCCAGGGTACTGCCAAGTTCTGGCAGAGCCTCAGACACAAAAGCACTCTGAAATGTAAAATTGAATTTTTAAAAAATAGTATTTTATTTTTGCTAAAAAGGCATTACATATAGCCAAAGAAGTTAAATGAAGTGCCAGCAGAGTAAGTATTAAATATACTCCCTGGAGTCTCAAATATAGCAATAGCGATAGCAGCAAGAGCAATCGTCTGTGATTTGACGGCCTCTCTAAACTGCCTCTTTTCATTCCCCTCCTTCCAGGCTAAAATGCTCTGAATTTCATGAGTGAATCTCAAGTGTCCCCTGTAATACAGGTCTGCCTCACCTTAGGAAGCCTCCCGTATTTGACAAAAGCAGTCTGAATACTGGTATTTTCTTTCCTCTCACCTGCTTTTACATCCATACTTTCCATACCCCAGGCAAATTCAGACTAATGTGTCAAAGCAAGCAAGAGCCACCTCAGCAAACTAAATCTCTGAGGGTCTAAAATCCCGGGCTCCAAACATTTGGGACAATCCCTATTGCATCTCAAGGGCATGAGATTAGAAGAGGGACTTGTCCCATTGATGCAATTGGCAAAGCAGTTCTCTCACCCTAACCCTGATTCATAAACCAATTAAAGGTTCAACTTTCCACTGGGCTCTTTCTACTGCTGTGTCGGTTATGAATCCATTTACCTCTTAATAACAGAAACCAGGCTAACAATAACACAAATAAATAAGGCTTCATTTTTTTCACGTAACAAAAGTCAAGAGCCCAGAGCTCAACAACAGCTCATTGAAGTCAAAGATCCAGAGTCCTCCTATTTTTAGGCTCAGTTATTCTTTTTGTGCTCTCTTGTTTCATGGCCACAAAATATCTGCCTCACCTCTAGTCATCACGTTCATGTTCCAGGCAGGAAAAAGAGGGGACGGTGAAAAACTATAGAAGAAAGCAACCAAATCTCTATATTTTATCAGGAAAGTAAAATCTCTTCCCAAGACACCACCCCTCCTTCCAGCAGACTTTTGTTTCTTGGCCCAAACTGGGTCCTCGTGGCTGCCGCTAGCTTCAAGGGAAACTGGAAATTTTGTGTTTGGCTTTGTCAGCTCAGTAGCAGGAAAGTAAAAAAGGAGAAGGAGGGTGCAAAAGGGCTTTTAGTAAGGCCAATCAATATGTCTCTCTGCCCCACCCCCAGCCCAGAAGTTTTTGAGCTTTTAAGATACCTCTATGCTTTGAATAGCTTCCTTGATGTAGCTTTTTCCCTAGCCTCACGGCTTGCCTAATTCTACCCAGCTCCTGCAGTAAACCAGTTATGCTCAGGTGAACTTCAGAGACCCATAATAAATCTCATGTTCAGAAAGAACATGGTGATGGAAGTTGCCTAATTGGATTTGGATTTCATTTGAGACTTGGCAAGGAATCCAGGACCCCTTTCCCCACTGGATTTATATTGGGACTGTCATTAGGCTCACAAAACAGAGCCATTGCTTTTACTTCTCTCCCTCATGGCTTTTTTTTTTTTTTTTTTTTTGTCATAGAACTCTTCATAACTGATGATGAGCTCAAGAAAGTACATGACTTTGAAGAGCAGTGCATAGAAGAATACTTCAGAGAAAAGGATGATCGGTTCAATTCATCCAATGATGAGAGGATACGAGTGACTTCGGAAAGGTGTGTTTCATGGACGCATGCCTCCGGCAGATGTGCTGTGCCGGGGCATGCTTTATCCGTTGAGTTTATTCACACAGTCACAAAACAGAGACCTTTTGTGTCTGTTTTTATTGTTTGAGAAATCATGGAGCTTGTGAAAGAACAGAACCTTGCCTAAAGTGTCTACAGATCAAAATCCCAGACTTACAGATCCTACGCTTCTCCAGCAGGCAGTAGAAGCTGTCCTCCCAGACAGAAGAGAATTTTGAGTACAGGACAGCCTGAGGTTGCAGGCTCAGACCAGAAATTGGAAAGTTCTGACCCAGACGAATCCCAAGTGAGACTCACCCGACTCTAGGCTCCCCAGCAGTTTATGTTTTGTGTAGGCTATTGAATGTCTTTTCCAAAGGAGTTGAACAGCCCTAGTGCCTGGCTTATATGGGTGCCCAACACCTTCTGAATAAATGACAGTAAGAGAGTTGTAAATTAGCTAAAATAATAATTAGGATTTTTACCCATAATTGTTTTTTTTTTCTTTTTATAGAACAAGATAAAAACAAAAAATTAAATCAGATTTTTCTACCCAGTGGTTATATACGTTTAGATCTCATTGGTAGGCAGGAGGACTATAAAAAAAATCTTCCAACTGAAGGATATACCTCAGAGTATTTTTTTTTTTAAAGAGAGAGAAAGAGACAGAAATCTTCAAATAAATAGAAGAGAAATTTTAAACCTAATAAGTCTAGCTTTATGAAAATACCCTTACATTTTCTTATTTTTCTTATTTTGCTGTAGTCTAATAAAACCTTCATTCCAGGCTGGCACATTCAGAACCTAGCATTTGGGAACCACTGTTCTGAAGAACACCCAGAATATTATAAAACATTGGTGTAACTTTAAATTTTAAGCATTTGCAATATAAAGATGGCAGAAGCAAATTAGAAATAGTGTAGAAAGGCATAACATATTGATGACTTTAGTCAGTATGACTCAGGCTTCTAAGATTCAAGGCAGTCACCTTCAGTTTTCATGAAATGACATTTTGTCTGCTCATCCACTTCAGACTTCCTCTAGTGGCTCTGTAGAAATTACATAAATGGTATATTCTGTCCCTGGCCTTTTATTTGTTTAAAGAATTCTGTCTAGATAAGTAGGTATACACACATATGCCATTGAGTGATTGTATCCATCAGTACTCAGCCAATACTAATAAAGTTTAAAGCAATGCACAGATTTTATACACATCTGTTGCTGCACATCTGTTACATTTTATGATGATATAATGTAAAGCAATTTTCTGGCAAACAGAAGAAGGAACTAAAAGTCTGAAGATATTTCTCATTCTGAGGCCTTGAGAAAGCTATTTATTAATGGACATATAAGTACGTAGTTCCCCGGAAACTGTGCTATGTGGACACGTTACCGATTGTTCAGACATGTTTACAAGGCATTTTTCTACAGGCCTTTGAAATGCTTTTTAAATTCAGAAAAGCCATAGACCTGGTGGGAAACAGAGTTAGGGAAAAAAAGAGTGTTAAGATGCAAGGAAAACTTTGCCTCCGGAGGAACTAGAACCAGGAGGTGCAGCACCAGCACATATGAATAAATTGTGACCATTTCACTAATTCTGACAACAAACAGAAACTAATGTACATCTACTTGAGCCTCTGGCCCCATGCCTGCAAACCCTTTAAGACTACTCCTTCCCCAAGGCCCCGTTCCTTTCTGGGTAATTACAGAGCTCCATCCTCAAAGAGGATGGCCAAGGTGAACAATTTCCAAAAGTCCAGGACAGAATGTAGATCCACCCTCCCTGTGTCCTAGCCATTAAATTGACCTGGAGTAGTGGGGGCCTAAAGGACCAAGATGACCTCATGACCAAGCCCAGATATCAGAGAAACAAACCTAAGCCACACTTCATACTGCTGCTTCTGTTTGTGTGTGTGTGGCGGGGGGGGGGGGGGTGAGTTTTAATGCTTTTGCTGTCGCTGCTGTTAGTTTTTTTTGCATTTGTAAGTGAACCAAAAGATAACATCTCTCAACACTGTAATTGCTCTCAGCACAACAGACACACCATAGGGTGCACAAGGGAACAGAAATTAACCAAGGGAAGAACAGATCCGTATTACCAGTCTCAAACATCTAGGACGTGTCCTGAGTGTAGCAGCAGGTGAAATCACCTGTCCTATTTACGTTTGAGTGAGAGAAAGATATGGATATGGATATGTATGTATAAACACACATTTGGAAAGGTACGTATGGTTAGATTTACCTAAATTAGCTGTGCGTAGTCTATACAGTATGTAGAATAGTATATAGTTTTACCTTCCCATTAGATAACCCCAATAACAGGGATTTGAAATCAACATTAAGAGCTGGCTCTTTGTCCTGCTAAAAGACTTAGGAAAAGGGGCTTCTTTACAGAATAAGCTTCATACTCCTCCTCCTGCCACTGCCCTTAAAACACAAGTTATTTAAACAGGTTGTATTTGGGTGAGTCTTCTTAGAAATACAAAGCTACCCCCGTAATTATCCATTTAAATGGATCATTATTCAATCACACTTTTGCAGCACGGTGGTATGTAAAGAGCTAAATACAAATTCAGGAGATCATTAACACCTCATAGGAACTTGATTCTGAAAAATCCTTGTCTTTCCCCTTTTTTATATAGCCATGACCCTGATGCATCTAGAGAAATTCTAGAATATAATGAGCTAGTGGAGTAACCAATGCCCTATGCTTTATTTGGGATAATATCTAACTAATGATAATTATACTCTAATAACCAAGCTTTTCATCTATTAAGCAACATTGGTGACTGGCGTTTTTTTTTTTTTTTTTTTTTTTTTGCCAAGGAGCTTTGGACTCTTGGCTGAAGATAACCAATACTTGATGACTGTTTCATCCAGTTCTGTGCTCACTATCTTTTTATGAGTTCAGTTCTGTTTCAATATGTGAATACCAGGCTTTCACCATTGCCAGGCAGTAAGCGACACACTAAGGACCCAAAAGGTGGGCTTTAGTCCTCAGGAAACATGCAGCCTCATTGAATTCTTGTGTACATACCAACAGGGATGACCAGAAGCATCCAACCCAGCAGTTCTCAATCTCCAGCAGGTCTCAAAATCATCTGGAGGGCTTGCTACAACACAGGTTGGCTGGGTACCCCCTTCCCACCCCTAGAGTTTCTGATTCACTAGGTCTGGGGTAAAGCCTGAAAATTGCACTTTTTTTTTAATTTGAGGCAGAGTCTTGCTCTGTCGCCAGGCTGGAGTGCGGGGACACAATCTCGGCTCACTGCAACCTCTGCCTCCTGGGTTCAAGTGATTCTCCTGCCTCAGCTTCCCAAGTAGCTGGGACTACAGGTGCCTGCCACCATGCCCAGCTAATTTTTGTACTTTTAGTAGAGTTGGGGTTTCACCACGTTGGCCAGGATGGTCTCAATCTCTTGACCTCGTGATCCATCTGCCTCACCCTCCCAAAGTGCTGGGATTACAGGCATGAGCCACCGCGCCCAGCCCAAAAAATGCATTTCTAACATGTTTCCAGATGATGCTGATGTAATGTTGACCCTGCTTGTCTGGGAACCATACTTTAAGAACCACTGATGGAAAACAATGGACACCTTTAAGTCCAAACCTGGGACAGGATGGTGCTGAATTATTCACTGTAAATCATATAAAATCCTGGCATCTTACATTTGGAAACTGTTCTGGAGGTCACTGAGTACAGACTGCTTGTACCCAAAGCACTTGTTTCCTCCACACACCTGACCAATGGCAACTTAAGAAACATGTTCTGAGCAACTGACACAAGCAAGGCCTGAGTAGGAGGAGAGGATACAGGGAGCCTACTTTGAAATAGTGCACTATCTAGTTACTCGCAACCTTGATTTGAATACCTCCTGGAAAAGAGGAGAAACTGGCTATGCTATCAGTCTTAGAAATGAATACAGGAAAAGACTTTTCTATCTGAAAATTAAGGCCGGGCATGGTGGTTCACACCTGTAACCCCAGCACTTTGAGACGCTGAGGTAGGCAGATCACCTGAGTTCAGGAGTTCAAGACCAGCCTGGCCAACATGGGGAAACCCGGTCTCTACTAAAAATACAAACAGCCAGGCATGGTGGCAGGCATCTTGTAATCCCAGCTACTTGAGGGACTGAAGTAGGAGAATCACTTGAACCCGGGAGGTGGAGGCTGCAGTGAACAGAGATGGGGCCACTACACTCCAGCCTGGCCAACTGAATGAGACCTTGCCTAAAATAAATAAATAAAAGAAAGAAAGAAAATTAAAATTATTTTCTCTCTGAAATAATATTTTACATATGTGAAGATCATTGTCATCTCCCCACGGCGCTGTGTCTTTTCCAAACTAGATATCCCATGATTATTTAATTGCTTATCCTACTTTCCAGCAGATCGTCCACTACCCTGCTCACTTTCTCCATATGCACTTCAAATTGCCAACATCCTTTAAATGTGGTGTCTAAGCTAAACTCAATTCCCTGTGTTGTAATCAGAACCTAAATTTAATTCCTTTATCCATTCATTTACTTTTTTTGAGCACCTACTGTGCACTGGACTAGTACATATAGAGTAGGACAAGGAATTATCTTCATGGTATAATGGAAAGAACACAATATAATGTGCATAGTATAGTATAACAAAATTTTAATACTAATTCTGCAGTAACTAGCTGTGTGACCTTGAGCAACTTACTCAACTCCTCTTAACCTATGTCCCCATTCATAAAATGGAGTATTAAGACTTAACTAGAGAGTATTAAAAGTTACTGAGATACATATGTATGAGGTATTATGCTTTCAGTAAATGGTGATTATTATTTTTTGATCTACACAGTAGGTGTGCTATACAATTATATTACTATTCTTAGCGACCAAGTCACATCTTTGGTTCCAAGTACACTTTCAATGAATTAAACCAGGGCTTTTATACATGAGCTGATTCAATATCCTCAGACTTCTTCTTGTGAAATGTTTGTTTTAACCTGGAATCCAGATTTAATAGTTATTACTATAAAATTTTTCTTTATTTTTTTCCCTTTAGCTCATTATTTCAGCACCTCAAGTATTTTTGGATCCTGACTTTTTCATCTATTAATTTTTCATCCTGTTCATTTTAGGCCATCATTTGTTTGATGACCACACTTACTATATCTTTGACATAGTTCACCAAAATGTTCACAAGCACAGATCAGGTAAAACAAGTCAGAGGACCACGGCATGACTCCAAAAACTATCTTTCATGATGACATCAGCTCATTGCTCTACCATCTCTCCTTTGGTTAATTAGCCAGCTAGGTATTCCCATTTCTCCAGGTGGCCCAGCATGTCAACCTCCTGTCTAAAACCACAAGGTACAGCACAGATACTGTGCATCTATGTCAATATGTTGGTCTTGATTATCAAAAAAGGGGCAAGATTAATACTGATCTCATGCAACCTCCTGTTAAGTAACCTTATCATTTTTAAGCAATCGAAAAATACCATCTGTTTAATTACCTACTACTGAGCCATTTTATAATGCTGCCCAGAATTTATGTCAAATTTACGTAATTTCTAGAATCCAGGAATTTTAAATATCAGGAAAAGTTTTTTCTATCTCCAATTTCTTGGCATTTGTTTTTATTTCCCATTGGTTTTTAAGGGTTGCCTACATTTTCTGGTGATCACAGTTGCGAGTTCTTTTAGGGTTCCTTTAACCCACTGAAAGCATACTTCAAAAAATGCTGGCTTGTGGGCAACATCTGCCCACACAGGGCTGTTTTGCTGGACTTGCAGTGATTGTTAAAATTCATCCTGAATATGTCTTTGGAGTAGGCATGCTCTCCACTGCCACAGAGTCCCTGCCTCCATCATCTGACATCCAGCCTGCTTTCCCGACACACTTGATCTGCCTGCCTATAGGCATTTAATCCCCCAGACTCTTGATTAAAGCATCCAGATCATCCCACCATCACCCAACCTGCCAGGCTTCACTTGTCAGAGGAAGTTTGAGGTTTGAATTTTCTCCTTGATGGCAACATTTAAGCAAAAGCAAGGATTTAGCACTGTTCCTAATGTCATCTTTTAATTTAGCATTCTTCCCCAAACAAGTAAGGTTTTTTGCCCTTTTTCATTGTACCTAGATCCAAAAAGTGATAGAAACATAACTATTAATAGTATATTCAAGGCCAGGCACAGAAAGACAAACATCACATGTTCTTGCTTATTTGTGGGACCTAAAATTCAAATCAATTGAACTCATGGGCATAAAGAGTCGAAGGATGGTTTCCAGAGGCTGGGAAGGGTAGTGTGGGGTTGGAGAGGGGAGGGAATGGTTAATAGGAACAAAAAAAAATAGAAAGAATGAATAAGACCTACTATTTGATAGCACAATGGGGTGAATATACTCAATAATAACTTAATTGTATATTTTAAAATAAAGAATGTAATTGGCTTATTTGTAACTGAAAGGATAAATGATTGAGAGGATGGATACCTCACTCTCCATGATGTGCTCATTTCAGCTCGCATGCCTGTGTCAAAACATCTCATGTACCCCATAAATATATACATACACCTACTATGTACCCACAAAATTAAGTAAAAAGTCAGAAAAAATAGTATATTCAACTTAAAATTTTTCATTACAATGGCAGATTGAAATGACTTAGGATATATGAAATTCATAATATGTTTTTGAATCAGCTTAAGCCAAAAAGCTGAGCTTCATCCACCTCCCACCATATCTTTTTCCAAAGCTAATCTTTGGTCTCTGCACTGAATAAGTTTAAACTTGTTTCTCTTTTTCTCCCCAGAGTTAATGAGAAGGATAATTAACCCAAAGGGAAGGGTAGGTGGCCCTAAAGGACTTAATAATTCATAGGTTAGATATGAGACTGTGGATAAGCAGGAATTTGCTATAACTGTTCTGCATCATTGCCTTTGATTGGAAACCTGTGTTCCCTTTTCCAACAGGATCCCCAAGGATTGAATTCATGCAATACGGGATTGCTTGTATCCTATCCTCCATGCACCCCACTGCCAGCACTCAGGGAATGTCTGAAATTTAGAACAGGCACGGCCAGTCAATACTCTGTTCTTTTACCACATTTTCTTTCACCACATTTCAAGGTTATCAGAAAGGAAGGCGAAGTTCCATAAAATAGCATAACAATTCTTAAGGAATTGCACGTGGAAGCCAAAATACTCTTTGCCACCACAATCTTTTGAATGCTGTTTTCCTGGCATTTCTTTTTATTTTCTGGAGATCACAATTAGGAGCTACTTCTCCAAACTGTGAGGACATACTGCTGGCTGAAGAGGCTAGTTATCATCTTAGCTGGGGTTTTGCACCTACCTATTGGGCCTCCTCTCATGGGCCACCCCACAGCTTTCCAGCACCCCATTGTGTCCCTGCTCTGATAACCTCTTGAGTTATTCAGAAATGAGCCATTTGAGGTTGGAGATTTGAAAGAGGGAACGTTCAATAATGAGTTCCTCCCATAGCAGCTCCTCCTCTCTGCAGTGCCTCTTTTTTCTTAGTCACTTTAGGTATCTGTCTCCTTAAATTATCCATAAATTTGTTATCATCCATATATATCTCCATTTGTATCCCCCAAATTCTTTGATCAGAATCAGTTCTCAGTGACTACAATCATGACCCAAAACTGTTGGTGTGTACCTCAGGCCTGTTTATATCTGTGACACCTCTCCATTTACACTGAACTTTTTTTTTTTCATTTTTTGAGACAGGGTCTCACTGTGTCACCCAGGCTGGAGTACAGTGGCACCATCTGGGCTCACCACTGCCTCAATCTCCTAGGCTCAAGTGATCCTCCTATCTTGGCCTCCCAAGTACCTGGGACTACAGGCATATACCACAACACCCAGCTGATCTTTGCATTTCTGTAGAAACTGTGTCTCCTCATGTTGCCCAGGCTGGTCTTAAACTCCTGGGCTCAAGTGATCCATCTTCCTCAGCCTCCCAAAGTGCGGGGATTACAGGTGTGACCCACTGCACCCAACCTGAAAAAATTTCTTTTAAAGATTCAAGGGAGCATTCTAGTTATGAAACAAACATATGTAACCTTAACTCTAGGACTTTTAAATTCTTTTATAACCCCTATATTAAACTCTTATCAGTTAAGTCCATGACCTAAATGATCATACATTTAGGTGGTTAAACACACCCAGAATTCTGGGAGAAAATGGAGAAAACAGTCCATTATTATTTTGGTCAAGCCTTACCTTTCAGCCCATCTGAGTCCATGGGAGCGTTAAGGTTTGGTAAGAACAGTTGCTTGGCCCTGTTCCAACAGCGTTCTGTCTCCTGGTTCCATGCCCTGCAGCCACGCCTCTTCACTCTTGGGGCTTTCCCATGTACCTTCTCTTTCCCTGAGGAGACTCTTCCTCCTGCACTGCTCTGCCATCCTGTCATCTCCTTTGGCTACTCAGTTTGTGTCCAGTTTACTGCCTACATCCAGGCAACCAGGTCCTGACTCTTCTTTGTGGGGGAAAAAAAATGCTGAGTGCAGTGGCTCCTGCCTGTAAAAATCCCAGCACTTTGAGAGGCTGAGGTGGATGATCGATCACTTGAGATCAGGAGTTTGAGACCAGCCTGGACAACATGGTGAAACCCTGTCTCTACAAAAAGTACAAAAATTAGCTGGGCGTCGTGGTGCATGCCTGTGGTTCCAGCTACTCAGGAGGCTGCAGTGGAGGATTGCCTGAGCCCCAGGAGGTCAAGACTACAGCAAACTGTGATCGTGCCTCTGCACTCCAGCCTGGGTGACAGAGTAAGACCCTGTCTCAGGAAAAAAAGTAAAATAAAAATAAATACTAAATAAAAAGAGGCAGGATCTCCCTGTGTTGCCCAGGCTGTCTGTGGTGCTGTGCTACAGTCATAGCTCGCTGCAGCCTTGAGCTCCAGGGCTCAAGCCATTTTTCCACCTCAGCCTCTTGAGTAGCTGGGGCTATAGGGACACATGGCTTTTTAGGTCCTGACTCTTCTGTTACCTGTTGTTGCTGCATCAGCCCTGCCTCTCACCTACACATTTTCTCTATAGCGTTGGATCCTGGGGCTGAAGGTGGAGGGCAGGATGTGGGCAGAGAGGCCCCCACAGCACAGGCAATGGCAAGGAGATACCTCAGAGCACTCAGACCAGTGACCACATGCAGTTAGGTCAAAACAGCAACTTCATCTCTGTCATTACCAACCTGTTACACACTGGGCTCCAGTGAGAAAGGGAGGAGAAATAAAATGACCCTGCCTCTTTTTACTCTCCTAGCATGAGAGAGCTAGTGAGACCCAATACCTAAAGTATGTTAAGCAAAACATCTCGTGCTACAGAAATGCATGATCTGTCCTCCTCTGGACTTAAATGAACAAGTGTTTTATGTACTTAACAAAGTTTATTGGCTAGGCGTGGTGGCTCATGCCTGTAAGACCAGCACTTTGGGAGGCCGAGGCGGGAGGATTGCTTGAGCCCAGGAGTTCAAGCCCAGCCTGAGCAACATAATAGGACCCCATTGCTACAAAAAAAATTTCAAAAGTTAGCTGGGCATGGTGATGCTCACCTATAGTCCCAGCTACTTGGGAGTCTAAAGTAGGAGAATCACTTGAGCCTTGGAAGTCAAGGCTGCAGTGAGCCATATTTGCACCACTGCCTTTCAGCCTGGGTAACAGAATGAAACGTTAACTCAAAAATAAATAAATATAATAAATTATTGCATTGCAAAATAATTAACTACAGTACTTGCAAAATCAAACTCCATAGGCTAGATGGTGAAAAAGTAATTGCAAGTCTATGAGATGCACAAACTTGTTATTTTAAGTAATTTTGTTTCTTTGGCTATGTTTATATGACAAAATGAAGTGACAGAGGGAAAAGCTGTATTTTCCTTCTGAATTAACTGTGTCAGCTGAGTGCATGGCATTGAGCTTGCCAGATACAGAATGGCTCAATGTACAAGTCTTCTGAGAATACACCTGGGCATGGTGGCAGAGTGTGCCTGGCCCCTGAAATGTGCTGGGTTGGTTATGGGGCAGCAGGAGGGAGCATAAGAAAAAATGACAAGGAGGGCTCCTGAGGGCAGGCTGGGACCTTCGGCTGGGTGAAGGGAAGCGGAAGGATAAAAGCAGAGTGGGGATTGGGGCCCTTAGAGAGGCAGAAATGTGCCCCAAGGCAGAGGAGTCACACCCCCATGCTCCTGGCCAGCAGGAGAGGAGGTTTTTAAGAAGCCTACAGGTCTCTCAGAGATCCACATGCCTCTTGTATTATACCTGCTTCTGGCATTGAAATGTATGTGCTTCCCTAATAGAGGTGTTCCTGTCATTAACACCTCACCCCCACCCCCACAGACTGCCAGGACCCAGCCTAATTCCCACATCCACTGTGAAGCATATTCTGTAGCCGTGGTCTACCTGCAGCAAGTGCCTGAAGAATCAGTCAGTCTGATTCTTCAAGTGCCAGCAGTCCAATGATTTACTTTGCTTATTGAAAGGATTGGAAAAAATAACTTTAATCCTCTCCAGAAAAGTTGTGCATGGGTCTCATTTAAATTCACCAAAAGGTTTGTCTTTGGACATTTAAAAGTGAAAGTCTGAGCTGAAATTATGACTTGGCTTTGGTTTGTCCTTTTCAAGTTAATTTGAGCAAGTGAAAAATACGGTACGATTTTATTTTTAATATGTGGCCTCTAATACATGGCTTCTACAGAGAGACGAGAGGAATTGACTTATTGACAGATACTCCAGTGTTTACAACAAATTGCTTTATGCAATCTTGGTTAGATTTCTTAAATGCCCAGGCAGACTGAGTGACAATTAAGTTCATAAATGTCATTGACCCAGTGAGCATTTGTTGACACCTGGCAGGTATTAGGTTAGCCACATAGAAATGAAAACAGGAATATAAGAAAACCCATGCCCCTAAGAATTCCCAGGGTTCACACCTGTGATCACAGCACTTTGGGAGGCTGAGGCAAGAGAACCATTTGAGCCCAGGAGTTGAAGACCAGCCTGGACAACACAGCAAGCCCCTGTCTCTACAAAAAAAATTTAAAAACCAGCTAGCATGGTAGCATGCACCTATAGTCCCAGCTACTAGGGAGGCTGAGGCGAGAGGATTGCTTGAGTCTGGGAGGTCGAGGCTGTAGTGAGCTATGATCACACCATTGAAATCCAGCCTGGGTAACAGAGTGAGACCTTGTCTCAGACAAACAAACAAAAGCTAGGGCATGGTTGTTCATGCCTGAAATCCCAGCACTTTGGGAGGCCAAGGCAGGAGGATTGGTTGAGCCCAGAAGTTTGAGACCAGTCTGGGCAACAAAGTGAGAACCTCGCCTCTTAAAAAGTTAATTTAATTTTAAAAAGAAAAGAATTTCCAGTGGGAGAAGAGAAGCCTAGAAATAGCAGTAATATAAGGCATCTGTGATCAGCACACCAGAGAGGGAGAGACAGAGAGAGAAGAAGAACTGACTTATTGACAGTGTTTACAACAAATTGCTTTATGCAATCTTGGTTAAATTTCTTGATGTTTTGCTTTTCCTTTATTAATGAAAGGACTGGATTAGATTACATCAATCCTGGGTGCCTCAGTAACTGGGCCATGTTAATTCCTTCAGAGACACAACCTACTAAAAAGATTATCATGAATAAAAATGATTGTATAAATGCAAAATAAAGATAACCCCCATCCATGGAATACAAATTTTACATGTGTATTGCAATAAAAATAGCTAGATTCTAAAATTTTATTGCAAAATTCTGGGTAAAATCATCAAAATGCAACATTCTCATTTTGTGGGTGACCCTGATAAGCCAACACCTGAATGCTTACTTAGGTCATTTAACCCTGCCCCAAGCCACAGCTAGGCCATGGTGGACTCAGCCCCACTCTACTTCAGTAAGAACGGTTCCATTTTAGTGCCTATTTATCAGGGTTGTACATTCCATTTCCTTGAGGGAAAAGGAGATTGACAGCTAAAACATCACTGGATCAGATCATCTCTAAAGCCCCTTCCAGCTCAAAAAGATTTGAATTCTGTGATTCTCTGTCACAGCATCAATGCCAACCTCTCCTCCCCAACCTCTCTCAACACGTGTAGCCTGTCTTCCCTCTGGGAAGAGAGCACTGAAATTACCAAGGTCAGGCAGAGCTGTGATGCCCTTTATCCTTGCTCTCTTAAGCCCCAGCAGAGGAACCAGTCCAAGTGACTCTCATTCTCTCTTCCTCGCACAGGGTGGAGAACATGTCCATGCGGCTGGAGGAAGTCAACGAAAGAGAACACTCCATGAAGGCTTCGCTCCAGACTGTGGACATCCGGCTGGCGCAGCTGGAGGACCTCATCGGGCGCATGGCCACGGCCCTGGAGCGCCTGACAGGTCTGGAGCGGGCTGAGTCCAACAAAATCCGCTCGAGGACCTCCTCAGATTGCACGGACGCAGCCTACATTGTCCGCCAGAGCAGCTTCAACAGCCAGGAAGGGAACACCTTCAAGCTCCAGGAGAGTATAGACCCTGCAGGTGAGGAGACCATGTCCCCAACTTCTCCAACCTTAATGCCCCGTATGCGAAGCCATTCTTTCTATTCAGTCAATATGAAAGACAAAGGTGGTATAGAAAAGTTGGAAAGTATTTTTAAAGAAAGGTCCCTGAGCCTACACCGGGCTACTAGTTCCCACTCAGTAGCAAAAGAACCCAAAGCTCCTGCAGCCCCTGCCAACACCTTGGCCATTGTTCCTGACTCCAGAAGACCATCATCGTGTATAGACATCTATGTCTCTGCTATGGATGAGCTCCACTGTGATATAGACCCTCTGGACAATTCCGTGAACATCCTTGGGCTGGGTGAGCCAAGCTTTTCAACTCCAGTACCTTCCACAGCCCCTTCGAGTAGTGCCTATGCAACTCTTGCACCCACAGACAGACCTCCAAGCCGGAGCATTGATTTCGAGGACATCACCTCCATGGACACTAGATCTTTTTCTTCAGACTATACCCACCTCCCAGAATGCCAAAACCCCTGGGACTCAGACCCTCCGATGTACCACACCATTGAGCGCTCCAAAAGCAGCCGCTACCTAGCCACCACACCCTTTCTTCTAGAAGAGGCTCCCATCGTGAAATCTCACAGCTTTATGTTTTCTCCTTCAAGGAGCTATTATGCCAACTTCGGGGTGCCTGTGAAAACAGCAGAATATACAAGTATTACAGACTGTATTGACACGAGATGTGTCAATGCCCCTCAAGCAATTGCGGACAGAGCTGCCTTCCCTGGAGGTCTTGAAGACAAAGTGGAGGACTTATCTTGCTGCCATCCCGAGCGAGAAGCAGAACTGAGTCACCCCAGCTCTGACAGTGAGGAGAATGAGGCCAAAAGCCGCAGAGCCACCATTGCGATATCCTCCCAGGAGGGTGATAACTCAGACAAAACCCTGTCCAACAACATCACTGTCCCCAAGATAGAGCGCGCCAACAGCTACTCGGCAGAGGAACCAAGCGCGCCATATGCACACACCAGGAAGAGCTTCTCCATCAGTGACAAACTCGACAGGCAGCGGAACACAGCAAGCCTGCGAAATCCCTTCCAGAGAAGTAAGTCCTCCAAGCCGGAGGGCCGAGGGGACAGCCTGTCCATGAGGAGACTGTCCAGAACATCAGCTTTCCAAAGCTTTGAAAGCAAACACCACTAAACCTTCTTAATATCCATCACAGGAGGCTCAAGAATCCAGCCCTAAAATTCTCTCCAACTCCAGCTTTTCCCCCATCCTTGAATCATACCTGCTTTATTCTTAGCTGAGCAAAACAAGCAATGCTTTGGGAGGTGTTAACTCAAAGGTGACTTCTGGGCCACAGATCAAGAAAGCATTTGATCTGACCCAATGCCAGACACAGGGGATTTAAGGCATGTTCACACTTGCTGGGCAGGGAGGGGGAAGAGAGGGAGAAGGAAGGGTTAGAGATGAATGTGTATCAGCAGTCACGGCAGGAAGCCATTAGAGAGGGGGAAACAAGGGGCTTCGAGCACGCCCCATGCCAGGAGGCATCTGTTGATTTCTGACCATTATTGAGAGTTGTAGGATGCAGGGCTAAATTGCGAAATAAAATAACATAGCCAGCGTACAAAATGAGATATTCTAAACTTCCATTCTGTTTTCTTTTCACATTGGCTCCATCACTGGTGACTGATGAAGAGCATCCTCTTTATTCAGTATAAGCCGGCAGCAAGCAGTTCTACCTAACGTCCCACATCCTTCTCATGCCAACACTTCTGTAATTGATCATTATAAAGAAAAAACAAGGTAACAGTCATAGTTCACCTGTCTCTTTATCTATTCACTTCTGGTGCCACAACTGTTTATCCTTTTTTGAAGAAAATAAGGGAACAGAAATGCCTTTTCGTATTGCAATCGAAATGAAAGAAGAGTTGATGTTAAAAGACAAAAGTCAAGTGATTTATTATATACAGTGGGTGTTCAAGTCTAGTCAAGCAAGCTCAGGATCAGGATGAATGTAATTAAATAACTATATTTTTTAATTTATTTTGTATCTCACCTGTCATCAATGAATTCATTCACTGAATATGTAATATTGAACTTTAAAAAAAAAAAAAAGAAAAGAAAAAAGCAGTGGACAGAACTAGCCTGAAATTGCCATGTGGGATATTCTGTTCTCACTGTTCATGTCATGTGTTGTATTGCTGTGTGACCGTCATCATTTGCATGGCTCCACCACGTCCTCCTGAACACCTCTAAGACATAACTGCCAATTTTTCACATCACACATCACATGACCATTTTGTATATGAATCTATGGTTATATGTGAATATTTTCATACCTAGAGTTTTGCCATCTAATCTGAGCTCAGCATAAATTTAATTGGAGTTTTTCAAGGGCTGGTATCTTTTCTATGGAAATGTTCCAAAGTACTTTTTAAGGAAGTTTCAAAACTATAAATAACCTTAGAATTGACTGGGAGTTTGGTATCAACCCAAAGCCATCAGTTGCAAGCATACCATGAATATTTTCTTATAGACAGAGCTATAAAAAAAGATACAGTAGACCAAAATAGAAAGCAAATAAACCATATAAAGAGTTCTATAGTATATAACATTATACACATGTATATGCATTTATGCAGAGACATATTTATATATAAAATAGACATAAAGAGCTTTCTTAAGAGGCTTGGACTTTTCTATCACCTTGAAGTACAATCAAGATTTTTTAATACACAAGAAGTTCCATTGAAAGAGTTCATTATACTATTAGACCAAATGTTGAAATTATGATTTTTAAAAATTCCTATGACTTTCTCTTACATCAAACTAGAGTTGTGAAAATGACTCGCTCATTGCCCTCTGCCCTTTTTTGTCTGAAATCACTCACTATCGGGACATCTTACTTATTCTGGCTTTTCCTAAACAAAGTTTTGACACCAAGTACAATCTGAATAGACATGCAACTTTAAACCTGCTAGTGTTACATACTCTACAGTATAGGCATAAACTTCTAAAACAGAATCTGGATTGGAACTGGGATAAAGAAATCTTGACCCCAAATCTTTGGATTCCTATTTGGCTCACTGATGTTTAAAAAAGAATAAAGCCTTTAAGGAAAACGACCTATTGTTCCCGGCCTGAGGTACCACGTGGTTCTTTTGTTTAATTGTAATTGCAAACACCAAGTTTTACTTCATTTTGTGAAATCAAGTAAATACATGGATTAAGTCTCTTCCTTTAAATGTAAGATAAAATAAAAACTCTTCTGAATAAGCATTTCAGCTATAAAAAGTGTGATGAAGTCACATATGTAAAGAATTAAACAATTCCTTTTTCACTCCTTGGTATTTAGGTGAACTGGTAACAAACACCCAGACTCCCTCATTTACAGTTGTTCTAGGAACACTTAACATTTTATTGGGCCCCATATTAGCTATTGCCCTTCCTTCAAACATGCACAGAGTCTGAGAATAAATCCGTTGGTCTTAAACTTCCTTGAGTCATGAATCCCTATGAGGATCTGATGAAAACTCTAGGCCCTCTCTCCAGAAAAAAAAAAAAAATGTACATGCATGCAAAGTTGCAATATAACTTGAAAGGGTTAATGGGCCCCTGGTTCCATATTGATTGATAATGAGGAAAAGGGACCATGTTTGCTCAGTTAATAGAGTTGTAATAGGCACTTTACATTTGAGACCATCTCTCTGTGATTCTCAGGAAGGCTGAATCTCAGCACTAGAGTTTGAACCAAGATTTTGTTATTTTTGTTCTTTAAATTAGATGTTGCTGGTTCAATGCACTTATATCCTAACATGTTGAGGATTTTAAATATCAAGCACAATCAAAAGCTGAAGCCTCCCTGAAGGGTCTATAGAGGAATCAAAAGAGGTGGTAAAACCACTATTCATTGACATCAAACACCTCCAGAGCCTCATCCTGGGACAGATTGGAAGTGAGGGAAAGGCATTTTGAGTGCAAGTGTTGCCATTCGTTGTGATTTAGGAGAGAAAAGTTTAGGAACTGGGAAACTAAATACTCAATAGTCCTAATCTTGCAATTACCTGGTTCTTTTGTTGTGCATGAAAATTAAATTCTAACATCTGCGAAACATGTGAAATATATAAGCCAAATTTAAATGACTGTAGACACAAACTGTGTAACTTCCATAGGCCATTTCTTTCCTGTGCACATACATGTGTGTTCTTTTTCAGTCCATTTCTTTCCATTTCCGGGTTCTCTGTGCACCGATGTGGCATTGATTCTGTGGCCTTGTGCAGTCAGCTTATGCTCAGCCCATTGATTCCACCACATTCCCTGATCGAGGGGACGTTAATTACCTGTCTTTGTGAATTAAGCAGTTTATGAGCAGCAAGTTATTGAGGACCGTAAATAAAGTCATAGAGAGCTCAAGGAAGTAATAGCTGTGGTTTAATCATCTGCTTCAAAGGTGCCCATTTTTATATACTACTATATGTAATGATTTGTTCTAAATTGCTTGTTCCTTTTGAAAAAAAAATTAAGGATGTTTTATGAAAATGACCATGGAGGTCTCCTGCTTAACTAATAGACTTTATATTTATAGTTAGAGGACCCCTCCTTGATAGATTTGAATGAGTAGCTGGAATGCTTGGGTACAACTGACATAAGTAGTTTGTGTTATTTCTGCAAGCCAAAAGGTGTATTAGCAGTCAGAATGCAGCACTTTACAGAACTGGATTTTTCTAAATGTCTAAGTTTCCAGGTCTAGGATATTATTTAGCACTTTGAAAGTTCCCCTTTTAAAATTTATATATAATAATAATCAAATGAGAAAAATGTGTACTTATAAGAACACAAAATGTGTTTCTTCTGAATGTTTCAAATGTATTCTAAAATATGGTTTCTATAGATAATATTATGGAAGATAACTGGATAGTACTTTTTTTTTTAACTTTCAAGTCTGCACAGTCTACCTGAATGTTTGGGCTGTTTAATTTCTTTAAAGATGATAAATATTATCCAGTCATCCATCGTGCTCTATCTATAGGCTATACCATTCATATGTTGGGCAATGCTGTATTACAAAACACATGGAAACATGTATGTGACCCATGTTTAACCCAGCATAGTTGTAGCATGTGTTTGTATTAATGAACATTACAGGCCAGCTTTATAATCATTTATAAATCTGTAACATTCAATAAAGAAGCACATGTTACAGTGATTAATTATGTTCCCAATTCCATGTTATTTAGCATCTTTGTGAACTGGGCATTTTTGTTCCTGATCTGCTTGATGCTTTTCACATTCCTGTAGCTCACTGTAAAATATGTGTGTAAGCTGATGTATCTCCTCTAATGAGTCCTGCGAGCTGTGGTAGGCAAGTTGTGATTTTGTGAAAGATGAACTGGCATGTTATGCAAAAGACTATATGACAAATGAACTTAGAATGATATTTTAAACTCCAGTTGAGTTAGCTGTTTGTTTACATCTGCTAACCCCATGCAGAAGCAGTGTACAGTATTTTATAAATATGTTCATTTAGTAACACTATGTTGTTTCTAGATCAAGTGATGCTAGTGTGTAGGTGGTTATATATTTGGCCTAGATATTGCATTATAACTCTCTATCCTTTAACAGTAACAATGTGACTTAAATGAAGTAATCGCTCTCAAAAACCCAGTCTTAATTTTGTGTCGACAAAATGCATGCACTGCTTTATGCATTTCTTTTGACTTTTCTAAGGCACTTAACATTTTACTGTTGCCTGCTGTGACGCTTAAGCCAGTTAGGAATTTACTCAAACGGTTGGGCTTCTTACTATGGGGATTATGTTCAGTTTTTAAAAATTAAAAACAAAAAAAAAGTAACCAAGGGATTTTTAAATCTTTTTTTTGAAGCACTGAACAAATAATATGAAATAAAGTATTAACTGCAGGTTGTGTCGCCATGGGACCCAGAGATGGCAAGCCAACCCCTCATGGCTCTGCCAAGGTCTAGGTGTTGTGCATCTGTGGTATATGCAAGACACAGTTGATTCTTCAGAGCTACTGGGTGCAAATTGCCAAGCTAGAGATGAGGTGCAAAGTCCGTTTGTGAGAGTGCAGAAGTGCGCAGATCGCTGTGCATGTGTGATCCAATGATACAAGAGACCTCCCTCCTTGTCTTGTAGCATCCTCACCTTGGGGGTGAGCCTAGCCTGGGGGCAGGTGGCATGGGTTTGGGTGTCTGATCAGGCACTGGGTGATTCTAAAGAGTTTACTTTTTTAGAAAATCACCATTACTAGAAGCCATTCAACATCTGGAAAAGAGAGGAGACAATTTGCACAGTTTTGTAAATGACTGCTCCTAAAATGAGTAGAGAAAACTTTCCTCTCAGACTGCATTGACCTAAGCTTTCTCCTTTTTACAAGTCGGATATTGTCTCTCAGATTGGAGTCAGCCAAAGGAAAGGCTGGTTCCAATTTAAGAAAAGCAATTTTTTTCTTTAATTCCTCTCAGAAGGTAGTTGTGTTACCTTTTCTCTGATGATTTCCTTGCTCTCATCACTGCTAATGAAAGCAACATGTGACCATTTCTACGGATCATCTAAGAGAGGATTTTGGTGACCAGGTAATCCAGATGGCAGTAAGAGTGAGGTGAATTTTCCCTTCCTTACATTACCTAGCCTACCGGCCTCCTTAAACCTACAGGCCCCTGTGTATTTGCACAGTGTTTGTGTGCTGGAAACTGAAAAGACATGTGTATGGCTAGAAGTCCATAGGCTTTGTAAAGAGCATCAATGTCAACCAGGACCCATGCCTTCCTCTGGAGGAGGCAAGTGGCTGAGGCCTGCGGGACAAAGGGGGAAATTCAGCCTCGTGCTTGGATGTGCGGCTTTCTTCCTTCCCTCTACTTGATTCTCTTCTCTTAGTCCAAGACTAGCTGCTTTTTCACCAGACCAACAGACCCTTGCCCCCATTACCTTTATACCTTGTTGATCCTGGCTCAGTAAGCTGAAACAGCAGCCACTTGGAAAAAGCCAAACATTTTGACTTTGTCCCAGGCCTGATCTTCCCACTAACTTAGCCTCCTCCTGCCTCCACCCCATGCTCCTAATGCGGCTGGTGTTCGCATCCACCTCGTCCAATGTTTGCCTCTCTAAATCTCAAGAGCCCTACACATCTTCACTGCAGCTTCCCACACATCTTTAAAACCAGCCATCTGCACCTAGATTGCGAGGCTGCAAATTCAAATACATGGAGGGGCCAGATCCAGAACACACAAATGTGTGAATGGGACTGGTGAAAGTCAACAGAAGAAGCAGGGTTTGTAAGTAAGGCATGAGAGAATACACATTGCACCACAAAGACATTCAAATTCAGCCCTCCGGACACTGTGCTAGCCAAACAAACATGTCTGCCAGCAGCATTCAGTCCCAAAGGCAATAGTTTGGGACCTCTGATTTAGAGCCAACAGGATCAGATTCTTGATTGTGACTTGGTGAGTGTACACACAAAATACACTGAGAACTGAAAGGGGGGGGAAAGAAACTTGCCTTATTCAGATTTACTCTTGTTCTGAATGATGCGTGCATGTATATTTGCGAGCCACATAAATCTAAACTTGAACACAGAATCTTTGTGAGAGATTCAGAAGAGTACCATAGATGGGATGAAGACTTACCTGCTTCCTGTCACACCGCATCTGACCTGAGTTTATATTGCAGCTACTGCTGTGTGAAACCAGTACATGCAGCATACTGTACTCACAGCCATTTCATAATATAGGACCTAGACTCTCATTTGTAAACGTTCTAACCCTAGTTTATAACGGGGGAAATCATTCAGATATCATTTTTAAATGAATTCCTACAAGTACAATGGTTTTGAAATTGGGTTTGCTAAGCATATATACATCTTTTCCTTCTTTGTGTATGGATAGACCGTGGTTTGCATATCTATTGACACTATAAATATATATAAATCCTTAGAAGAATTGTTTTTTTAAAGGTCTATTATTGAATTCGCAATGCACTTTGAGCTTGATTGTTTAGATATATAATTCAAAACAGAAGTTGGCAGATACCACAGGAAAAACTTTCTGAAATTTCTGTAACAAATGTTTTGCAATAAAAAAAAAAAAACCTCAGTAGTTTAAAACATTACTGGGACTTCCTTGTGCACTTATTTGCCGCCATCTAATCTCCACCATCCTCATGCTAAGAAATTTTGAGGTACAGAGAGATAATTGCCTACGGCTCCACAAATTACTTGTTTCAGTGAGCAGAAGTTGCAAACGGGTAGCCTGTGGGTCATATACCAGCACGGAAAGGGTATTACTGGCCAGCACAAATATTTTTTTTTTAATTTGAAACACTTAAAAATTGAGGATGGGCACAGTGGCTTACTCCTGTAATCTCTGCACTTTGGGAGGCCAAGGCAGAAGGATCCCTTGAGGCCAGGTGTTCGAGACCACCCTGGCAAACATGGTGAAACCCCCTCTCTACTAAAAATACAAAAATTAGCTGGGCATAGTGGCACATGCCTATAGTCCCAGCTACTCTGGAGGTTAAGATGGGAGGATTGCTTGAGCCTAGGAGGTCGTGGCTGCAATTAGCCAAAGTGGTGCCACCACACTCCAGCCTGGGGAATAGGGCAAGATCCTGTCTCAAAAAAAAAAAAGAAAAGAAAAGAAAGATTTCACATCTAATTCCAGATTTCTGGCTTCTTTTAAAAAAACCTGAAGATCTGGTAATATGAGACCTGTATTTCCATATGACAGTCATCAGCTGAATCATGGCGTCTCGGGTGCCCTTTAAGAAGGAGCCTGTACTCTAATATACCACAGTCCCCACCACTCTCTGTCTCTTACATTTAGCTCTCTTTACTCAGGACATTACCTGGATGGCCCCTACCTGCAGTGGGAGGATGAAATTCAGCCCATAACAGTGGGTGAATTTGTGAGTGGGAATGTAGTGGTCTTTTACAATTTTAATATCTTTTAAGGTAAAGGAATCAGAATAAAAGAATCAACTGGAAACAACGTAAGTGTTGGTCAACAGGAGAAAATAACTGATTATGATACATGATTAAAAATAATTAAATTTTTGTATATTAACATAGATGTCATTGCTAGATTATTAAGTGTTTTTAAAAAGAAGTACAGAGAAGCATATATGGTCTGTCTCAGTCCATTTGGGCTGCTATAACAAAATACCTTAGACTGGGTAATTAATTTCTAAAAAGAGAAATGTATTGCTTACAGTTCTGGAGGCTGGAAAGGCCAAGATGAAGGCACCGGCAGATTTGGGGTCTGGAGGATTTTCTTTGCTTTCTTTCTGCTCAGAAACGTGTTGTAGATATTGTGACAATAATCATAAGGCTTATAATGGCAGGTCATCTTCTCTGAGGTATGGTAAAGCTGGAAGAAAAGAAAATAAAAATGGTAACAATGGTTTAACTTATGTTGGGAATTGTAATTTTAGGCATAAATATAATCAATGCCTTTTGAGCCGCTACTTTGTTCCTCTAGAAGAACTGAAAATTTTATTAAAAAAGCAAGACAGTCATGACTAAAAAGATAATTGCATGTTTGAGTTATTTAATTAGAGCTGTTGAAAAAATGGGGACGAGCAGCCTAAGTTTAGCTCATCAACACTAAAACTATTCAAGTAGAAGCAAAATAGCCACCAGAAAGGCAGTGTATGGATGGTTTCCCACATTTGGGTTGGAAATGGGACTAGAAAAATCTGCTCTGAGACTCTATGTAGAACAGACTCAAAATGTTCTTAGAATTAAAAGGAAAGAATGAACATTTGTAGCCTAGAAGGGCCTGAAGGAATAGGGCAAGACTAAAGAAGCCAGGAGGTAGAGTCTGGCATTTCTACGGCTGGAGTCCCAGGCAAAAAGCTATAGCCACAAGAGTAATTGAGACGGGCTTGATAGCCCATGCCTGGAATCCCAGAACTTTGGGACACCAAGGCAGGTGGATCACCTGAGGTCAGGAGTTTAAGACGAGCCTGACCAACATAGAGAAACACCGTCTATACTAAAAATACAAAATTAGCCAGGTGTAGTGGTACGTACTTGTAATCCCAGCTACTCGGGAGGCTGAGGGAGGAGAATTGCTTGAATCCGGGAGGCAGAGGTTGCAATGAGCCAAGATCGCACCATTGCACTCCAGCCTAAACTCTGTCTCTAAATAAATAAATAAAAATAATTGAGACAAATACCTGGGCAGCAGTTGGAAACCAAACTAACTGGAGCAGAGTCTCACTTTTTTGCCCAGACTGGAGTGCAGTGGTGCAATCTCAGCTCACTGCAACCTCTGCCTCCCGGGTTCAAGCAATTCTTCTGCCGCACCTTCTGAAGTAGTTGGGATTACAGGTGTGTGCCACCAGGCCCAGCCAATTTTTGTATTTTTAGTAGACTTGGGATTTCACCAGACTGGTCTTGAACCCCTGACCTCACATGATCTGCCCACCTCGGCCTCCCAAAGTGCTGGCATTACAAGCATGAGCCACCTCACCCAGCCCCCTCATTTTATATGTCAGTAGTAGAGTTTCAACTTTATTCTGTGATGAAAAGAAAGCAACTGAATAATTCTGGTCCAAAATATGGGCTATAACAATATGGCATGGCAAGGGAGAGGGTAGGTGCAGTGAGACTGACTGCAGGATTCCAGGCTCAAGGTGACAAAACCTTATAGATGAAAAGACACTTTGGAGAAATTTCACAACTCAATTCAGGAAATATTTCTTGGATACTCACTATTTGAAAAACACTTGACTAAGTGCTAGTACCTTCTATGTGAAATGTCAGCCTCTTAACTCAATTTCCTGGTGAACAATTAGTCATATTTCACAGAGGACTATTTTTCAGAATGAGCATGTCTTGAAATGCCTTCTTGCTGGCAGTCATTTTGTACAATGTGGAAGAGCTCTACACCTTTGGCTACACCCTTAGAGAAGGAGGAATTGACCCAAGAACACCAATCAGAGTTTTTTCTTTGAGGATTTGGAATAGAGATGAGAAAGCTGAGCAATTCTGGGTAGTGAAATCATAACTTATAGGCTCAGGAGTTGTCAGCAATCATGTTTCTACGCACTGGCTGACTTGCAGAGGAAGTCAGTCTGCCAAAAAAAAGACAGAAATGAATATAGACACAGAGACAGGAGCAGATATATGAAACGAAGTTTCTAGGCTCTTCCTGGAACATGGCTATCATCTCACCTTTGGTGTCTAAAGCCATATCAATATGTTTAAAATAAATTATCTCTTTAGTAGGCTGAATAGTGGCCCCCAAAGATGTTCTTGTCCTAATCCTCAAAACCTGTGAATGTTACCTTATATAGCAAAAGGGATTTTGCCAACATGATTAACAACTTGGAGATGGGTAGATGATCCTGGATTCTCCAGATGGAGCCAGTATAATCACAAGAGACTTGTGAATGGGAGGAAAGAGGGATCAGAGTCAGAAAGTAGACTGTGTGACAAGAGAAGCAGATTGAATACAATTTAAAGATGGAGGATGTGGTCACAAGCCAAGGAATACAGGAGCCCTCCAGAGGCTGGAAAAGACAAAGAATGCATTCCTCTCCTAGAGACTCCAAAAGGAACTGGAACTGCTGACATCTTGATTTTAGCTCACTCAGACTCATTTTGGATTTCTGACTTTCAGAACTATAGGAGAATAAACATGTGTCATTTTAATTCACTGTTTCTGGTGCTTTATTATAGCAGCAATAAGGAAATAATACGCCCTTTACCCACCTTCAACATTTTTTTAAAAATCAAGCTGGAGTCTATTTTGTGCAACCACAGATTCTAAGTCTACTATATCTTCCTAATACTAAGATGTCAGAGGCTGTAAGAAACACTACCAAAATAATACCAGATTTGGGGAGAAACAAATATTGTCACGTTAAATGCATACATTGATCAAAAATCATATCTTGGCTCCAGGATGTTAAAAAAAAATGTGCTTCGAATTAATAAAATAAGACAATAGATCCTTCAAGTCACAACTAAAGAATATATTATCTTTACAACTCTGCCTCTGTAAAGCACACACAATGAACTTTCCTTTCCTGACCAATGACATGGTTTGGATTTGTGTCCCTAACCAAATCTCATGTCAAATTGTAATCACTAATGTTGGAGGAAGGGCCTGGTGGGAGGTGACTGTATCATGGCGGCAAACTTTCCCTTTGCTGCTCTCATGATGGTGAGTGAGTTCATGTGAGATCTGGTTGTTTAAAAGTGTGTAGCACTGGCCAGGTGCAGTAGCTCACGCCTGTAATCCCAGCACTTTGGGAGGCCGAGGCAGACAGATCACTTGAGGTCAGGAGTTCAAGACCAGCCTGGCCAACATGGTGAAACCCCATCTCTACTAAAAATACAAAAATTAGCCAGGCGTGATGGTGCATGCCTGTAGTCTCAGCAACTAGGGAGGCTGAGGTAGGAGAATCACTTGAATCTGGGAGGCAGAGGTTGCACTGAGCCAAGATCATGCCGTCGCACTCCAGCCTGGATGACAGAGCGAGACTCCATCTCAAAAAAAAAAAAAAAAAGTGTGTCATATCTTCCCCTTTGTCTTCCTCCTTCTCCAGTCATGTAAGACATGACTGCTTCCCCTTTGCCTTCTGCCATGATTATAAGTTTCCTGAGGCCTCCCCAGCCATGCTTCCGTATAGCCTGTAGAATCGATAGCCAATTAAACTTTTTTTCTTTATACGTTATCCAGTATCAGGTAGTTCTTTATAGCAATGCAAGAACAGACTAATACAACAACACATCAAGCCTTGCATCTGTCCTCTATCATAGCAATTGTTCTGCTACACAATACTGGTAAGTTTGCCTGTTTATCTCTCAGCCAGACAGTGAGAGCCTTGGCACGGTTCCTGGTCCCTAGCTTGGTGCCTGCAAATAGCATGAATGAAGAAATAAGTAAGAGATAATTCCTGCCCTCAATGAACTCCCAATCTAATAGGAACACATATCATCATACAAATCAAACTTTTCAAAGCACCATAAGCAGGTTATATAAATAGAGTCCTCTAGATAACAGAGTGTACTTTTAATGTACATTCAAATTTGCAATAACTGAAAAGAAGATTTAAAGAAAACTTGGAAGAGCTTCTCAGAAGAGGTGATATTTCAGCTCATATATGTTGGCCTTTAAGAATGAGTGGAATTTCAAAGGGCAGAAAAGAGGGCGCAGGGAAAAAAGTTCAGGAAAAGTAATATAGCATGACCAAGAAGAATCATAATGGCATGAAAACACAACAGAGCACTGGAAGACAGGTGGGTGCTTCATTGTGGCTGGAGCATATGCGAACATGTTGGAAGTGGCATGCTCTAGATATGAGCTAAGGAAAATTTGATCTAGGTAAGAGCCAAAGATAACCTCAAAGTTGAAATGATAGAGGAAGCTTATAATACTATAAAATGTATTATTCGGCATTTGACCCCATTGCCTAGCATACAACTCTTAAAATCCTTAGAATCTCCAAAGTGATGCCTTTTTGTATTCTAGTGAGCTGACTGAAACTACCCCTAAGTAGTTTCAGAATGAGAGATAATCACTGGAAAAAAAAAAAAAAACAAGGCATGATTAGAGAGTGGGGACTTTCAGCTCCAGCCTCCCCCACCTCCAGGGAAGAGAGAGTAAGTTGACCATCAATGGCCAATAATTTCGTCAATCATACCTACTTAATAAAGCTTCCATAAAAAACAAAAAGGACAGGGTTTAGAGAGCTTCTGAATAGCAGAACACATGGAGGTTCCTGGAGGATGGCATGCCCAAAGAGGGCAAGGAAGCTCCACACCCCTCCCATACCACACCCTATGCATCTCTTCATTGGTATCCTTTGTAACATACAAACCAACAAATGTAAGTAAAGTGTTTCCTGAGTTCTGTGAATGACTCTAGCAAATCAATCAAACCAGGGAGGGAGCTGTGGGGGCCCAGATTTATTGCCAGTCAGTCAGAAGCACAAGGAAAACAACCTGGGGCTTGCGGTTGGCATCAAGCACAGAGCCTGGGGCAGTCTTGGAGACTGAGCCCTCAACCTGTGGGATCTGACACCATCTGCAGGTAGACAGTGTCAGAACTGAAGTGAATTAGAGGACACGCAGTTGGTAGCCACTGCAAAACTGACTGCTTTTGCCTGGTGTGTGGGGGGAAACTTCCACATATCTGGTCATAGAAGTCTTCCATGTTGACTGTTGTGGTGTGAGAGCAGAGGAAAATGGTTTGTGCTTTTTCCCCTCAGTGCCAAAATGGGAAATAGACAAGACTTGTTAATGGAGTAAAAAGGTCATGGAATGGGATAAATATAGCAGGAAGGATCAGTTAGGCAGACACAATAGGGTGAGAGTAGACACAGCCAATGGAAAGAGAAAAGTTAAAGACGACTCTGCAGTCTCTGGCCTCAAATGTAGGTCACAGAAATAGTCTGGTAGGTGTGCAATTGTATATTGCAATTGCAATCCCATAAACATTTACTGAATGGATGAGTGAACACGTAAATGAATTAAATAACAAGTGAGTGTTGAATGAATGAACAAATGAATAATGGTTTTTTGCCCAACAGTGGCAAGTAGACACAAGGCTGAGGTAGAAGATACATGGGACCTTTTACTCAGAATTAAATCAGAGCTAAAAAGCGTTTTGGGGACCATGGCCCCAAATACTTTGCCCACCAAGGTATTTTTCTCCCATGTGGTATGTCTGGATACGCCCTCAGTGAGTTCCCAGTCTAGAAGTAACATATATATATATATATGATCCAACAGATGTCCCCTAAGAAATATATAGAACTTGGCATGAAAGCTAACTTTGTCATAGGAAGATGCTACTAATAGGGTGCTCCATTGGAGGCCCCTGAATCAAGCAAGAGAGGGTGACAGAAAGATTGGAGGAAAAGGGTAGCATCCCACACGACCCAGAGCTACCACAGCTGGGAGCAGAGGTGGCCTCCGGACCCACCAGCCCCTTTCACTGGGCACCCAGATGCTTGAAGCCTCTCAAAAATTACTTACATAGCATTATTCTTGGTTATATGTATTCTCCACCCCCATGCCCACCCCTATCATTCTCAATGTATAATTTAAAGAATCTGTTCTGTCTTATTTGGTAAGCCTAGCAGTGCTTCATCAAATAAAGTGCTTTCTCTATTTCAGAAAAAAAAAAAAAAAAAAAAACATGAGCTATCTTTTTTTGTGGCAGTTCTGCCACAGGATCCACTTTTTGTTTGGTTATTGTTTTTTGAAACAGGGGTGGAAGGGCTTTGTGGAGAAGAATGTAAGTGGAGAGGTAAAATTTGTTGCCATAGATATTTCTCAATATTTTTTTTTTTCCAAAGAGCTCAAATGTAATCCAGGCAAAAGAACCTAGCTGGTTTCCCCCATGCTGCTGGCTTCTAGATACTGCAGGGGCTGTTCCTAAATTTGCTTCCTTTCTTAGGGATTTCAACCAGACTTGTCTCTGCTATTTGGGGTTTCTGTGCTGACAGCAAAAGCTCCCCAGTGGCTCTATTTCATTCAACCGATTTTACTGGGCCATTAGCTCAGTCTGCAGTGGCAAAAAATCAGGTCAATCCTACAAAGCACACAGACATTCCAAAAATTTTAATAACTGATTTTTTTTTTCTGATCAGTTTTTTCCTCTCAGTTTCTCTATCTTTTAAATGGGGCTTAGAGGTTGAACCAGATCAGTGGCTTCTAAATGTCTCAGGGTACAACTACTTACTGGAATCTGCTGAAAACTAGGAATCCTTCCTAAGAGGGAAAAAGAAGGCTGAGATTTGTATGACCATTTAAAGGGGTTCATGAAATCCCTATAGCCAGTCACCAAGGGGAGAATCTATATACCCCAGGTTAAGAATCAGTTGTGCCTCCACCTCTAAAGCCCTGAGACTCCATGCAGGCTGCTAACGTAGAAAACACACAATCATTTTTGGAACATCTGTCTCTAGAAGAAATCAGGCTGACAGCTGTATGAGCCGTGATGTTGCGAGCAGCAGGCATTTGCCCATCCTCCTCCACAGCTGTTGAACAAATGCACTGAGGTTGAGACAGTAAGATCCTGAATTAAGCAAATCAAACTATTCCTGACAAAGACAATATGAACAGTCTGTGCACCTTCCAAGTCCCCGGCAAACCAAAGACTCTATAGCCCTCCAATGATAAGCTCTGCCTTCAAATGAAGATCAAGTGAGTCTTGTCAGTTACCTCAGTTTCTCTTGAGATCAAAGTTCCTGCCTCTAACTCCTAAAGGGCTGTCTGCTGACAAGAAGCCACCCCTATTTTTGCAAGTGTCCTTTCTCATAATGGCTTTACGGGATTGACACACAACGCTCACACTGGATTTTATACATGAACAAGTTTCATCTGCTATTTTATGAACCATGAGCTGCTGTTTCACAAACACACCCTGCCTGTATTGTCACATCTCTTCGTGCTTCCAGTGAATCCTTTGAATCCTCACATCTTGTTAGTTGGAAGTCCACTATTTCCCCTTGAGTCTCTCAGCTCCCTCTTTTTTTCTCTAGCTTTTAATGATCAAATTTTCAAACATACAGAAATATTGAAGTATTAGAAAAATGAATATCTGTATACTCTCCATCTATATTCAACAATTATTGACATTTTGCCCTATTTGCTTTCTCTGCATGTATATATATTTCTAAAACTATATGAAAGTAAACTGCAATAATTGAAACATTTTATGGCCTGGTGCAGTGCCTCATGCCTGTAATCCCAGCACTTTGGGAGGATGAGGTGGGCGGATCACCTGACATCAGGAGTTTGAGACCAGATTGGCCAACATGGTGAAATCCCATCTCTACTAAAAATACAAAAATTAGTCAGGCATGGTAGCACATGCCTGTAATTCCAGCTACTTGACAGGTTGAGGAAGGAGAATCTCTTGAACCTGGGAGGCAGAGGTTGTGGTGAGCCGATATCACACCACAGTACTCCAGCATGAGCAAAAAGAGCAAAACTCCATCTCAAAAGAAAAAAATATTTTACTTTATATACTTTAAAATTTATCTCCTAATAATAATATTCTCCTCCATAACCACAATACCATAAGAAAATATTAAATGATCCTTAATGTCATTTAATATCTGGTTCATATTCAAATTTCTGCAGTTGTTTCCAAATGTACTTTTGTGATTGCTTTTTATTTTCCAAATCATCACATTTGGCTGACATAGCTCTTTAACCATTTACTCTAGAGCAACCTCCAAGCACACACTTTGCTTTTCATGACATTGAATTTTTAAAGAGTCCAGGCCAACCATCTTGTGGAATGTCTTACATTCTGAATTTGTGTGATTATTTCCTCTTGTCTTATTTAGGCTTCTCTGTCTCTTTTCTCTTCTATAAACTAGAAATTTGGCCTAAAGCCTTTTTTCAGACTCAGATTAAACATATTTGGCACAGGACAGATGCCATGGCTCACACCTGTAATCCCAGCATTTGGAGAGTCCAAGGCAGGTGGAACACCTGAAGTCAGGAGTTTGAGACCAGCCTGGCCAACATGGTGAAACCCCATCTCTACTAAAAATACAAAAATTAGCTGGGTGTGGTGGTGCCTGCCAGTAATCCCAGCTATACACACAAACACTTCACAAGTATCTTACATATTTTTGTGTTATAGTACATAATGCCATTCGTAGTGGTTAGGGTGGAGACCACCAGATCTCTCCAATGCGAAGTTACAGTCTACCTTTACAATTCATAAGTAAACTGTGATGTGACACTTAAGTCACATAATAGATTGTTCCCCCAATAATTTTATAACTAATAGATTTCGTATCAAGAATTTTACAGCTAATGGTTTTAGTATCCATTGATCCAACTTTTGACTGAATACATTGGGGATTATAAAATGTACCCCCTTCCATTCTGGAATTAATCCAAAAATGTCAGTTCTGCTTTCACATTCAAATGAGGTGAGCATGAGGTCTGAGCAGTCGCTACTGCCCTTGCTGCTTCTTGTCACCCAGCATCACTATCGAAGACAGTCCCTGCACAACCTAATGGTTCCGGTCCACCTTGAGATGAAGCCACTTGGATCCAAATCCCTGAACAGTCTGCTTATTTCAAAAAGGAGGCCAATTCCAGCCCATCAGTGCTAAGTGGAGCTCAGAGTGCCCCTCCCCTATGTTCCCAGTTCAGTTCTCAGGTTCACAAACGCAGACTCACTCAGCACACCAGTCTCCCTAGGAGGGCTAATTTCACAATTAGTTCCAGCAACTTCTACTCATCGACTCCATGACGAAAATGACTTCGTTCTTTTCCCAAAGACCCACAGTAGAGGGCAGGCAGGTTTTCCTTTATAACTAGAGTGGGACTGATGATACTCCCTTTCCACACTCACCCTCCTTTTTTCAGTGTATTTTGCTTGCCTTATTGCATTTATGTTAGGTCTTTGGAAAAAAAACTGATTATTGTGACATGGAACACATGTGGGAAAATCTATGTAAATAAAGATCTGGCTAATAAGACCAGTGAGTTCCAGCATCTGAGAAGACCCAGTTATGCCTGTCCCTAATAACTATTCTCTCCTCAAGGTAACCATTACTGGGCACAGTGGTTCCTGCCTGTAATCCTAGCACTTTGGAGGCCGAGGTGGGAGTATCACTTGAACCCGGGAATTTGAGGCCGGCCTGGTCAACACAAAGAGACCTCATCTCTATAAAAATATGTTTTAAATTAACAGGACCGAGTGGCACAAGCCTGTAGTCCCAGCTACTCAGAAGAGTCAGGTGGAAGCATGGCTTTAGCCCAGAGGATTGAAGCTCCAGTGAGCCATGAGTGCACCACTGCACACCAGCCTGGGTGACGGAGTGAGACCCTGTCTTAAATAAATAAATAAAGGTAACCATTATCATGACTTTTATGCAGTGATGTGATGGTTAGTTTTTAACAACCCTTTCTCAAAAAAAAAAAAAAAAAAAGACCTCTCAGATTGTAATGCTTACTGATTTCCTTGATGTATATATTCCAACCATGGCTGATTCCAAGCTACCAACAGAGATTTGGGTTGAGATGCCACACCCGGCTCTCCTGATACAGCACAATCCCACTCCAGCTGACTACTGTGTTTATGGTAACCACCTCCTTTTCTTCTTAAGGCCTTTACTGCTTATATATACGTATCTGAAAACCTAAAATTTCATTCTCTTTCTTCATGTAATTGGAGTATTATGTGTATGAATCTCATCGATGTTGTTCTAACTATAGTACGATTATTAATATGGAAATGTAGGGTATCAGTGTGTAAGTATACCACAGATTACTGGACATTTGGATTGTTTCCAGTTGGAGCAATTAAAAATAATGAAGATTCTGTTGGATCTGTGCTTATGATTGAAATTTCTGAGTACTATGATAAGTGTGTCTTCAACTTCATTTGATTAGGAAAATTTCCAGAATTTTATCAAATTACATTCCTTCCCACTGTGTATGTGACATTTTGCTTCCCTCCATGTTGTCAGTTGATATGGTCAGACTATTTAACCTTAGACTTGGAGAGAGTATCTAATGATATTTCATTGTATCTTCAAGTTTTTTTCTGATCACTAATTAGTATATTTTCTATTGTTTTTGATCATTTGGATCTCCTCTGCATTCTCAACTGTCCTTTTATGACTAAAGTCTTTTGTGCTCCTTTAAAAAAAAAAAAAAAAAAAAAAAAATCAGCCAGTCATGGTGTCTTACACCTGTAATCCCAGCATTCTGGGAGGCCAAAGCAGGAGGATCACTGAGTCCAGGACTTTGAGACCAGCCAGGGCAACATAATGAGACCTCATCTCTAAAATAATAAATAAATAGGCTGGGTGCAGTGGCTCATGCCTATAATCCCAACACTTTGGGAAGTCAAAGCAAGTGGATCACTTGAGGTCAGGAGTTCGAGACCAGCCTGGCCACAGAGAAATCCTGTGTCTACTAAAAATACAAAATAATTAGTCGGGCATGATGGCACGTGCCTGTAGTCTGTCCCAGCTACTCGGGAGGCCGAGGCACAAGAATCACTTCAACCGGAGCAGCAGAGGTTGCAGTGACCTGAGATCGCACAATTGCACTCCAGCCTAAGTGACAAGAGCGAAACTCTATCTCAATAAAAAATAAAATAATAAAAATTAAAGAACTCTTCTCAATCAAATCAGGAAAACTCAAGAGTGGAAGCTGGAAATTGCTATTGGAGATTAGAAAAAGAATCACCTGTCTCATATAGCAGTGGCCCCATGCACCCTTCTGAGGGAAGCCATGCTCAGTGGCTGAAAGGCAATGTGCCAGGTTCAATGTCTTATGCCTGTAGTCCCAGCACTTTGGGAAGCTGAGGCATGAGGATTGCTTGAGGCCAGGACTTGAGACCAGCCTGGGCAACATAGCAGAACCTTCTCCATACTAAAAATAAAAAAATTAGCCAGCCATAGTGGCATACACCTATAACAACATATAACAACAGTTATTCAGGAGGCTGAAGTGGGAGGATCACTTGAGCCCAGGAAGTCAAGGCTGCAGTGAGCCATTATCAACCACTGTACTCCAGCCTGGCAACAGAGCAAGATCCTGTCTGTCTCAAAAAAAAAAAACAAACAAACAAAAAAAAACACACAATGTACCCTTCTAAGAGGATCTCCCCAAGTGATTCTACAGTACCTATACTCCCCCCACTTCTATCTTCAACTATCCAAAGTCATTCTACACAGAGAAAAACTTCACAGATTTAATTTTTGGTGGACCTTCCTATATGTTCTCCATCATAAGCTACCTGCAATTAATCTTATGCTTATACAATGTACATATGTTCAAGTGCTGTTACAACTATTGATATGCTTTCTTCATAAGGACATTTTTGCATCTTGTGACTATATGTTAAGCCAGTCCATTAATTTGTTAACTTCTCCAAAAGCCTAGTAAATTTCAGCCAGACTAGAGGACAGAACTCAAAAGCATAAGGTACTTAAAGCAGAACTTTGAAACAGCTCTCCAGGGTAAATAGCTCTGGCTAAACTAGGCTTACTGAATTTATCTGCATAGACTACAGACATAATTATCATCTTCCAGGCTACCGTTTGTCATGTATCTGTAATTGCAAGACACTGTATAACCATTGTGTCTTAATCTTCAAAACAGCTCTATAAAGTATGTTTTGTTATCTCCAATGTGATAAGGCAATGAAGACCCAGCATGGTTAAAAGGTATTTCCAGGGTCACACATGTACTAAGGAGGGAAACTCAAATTTAAACCCAGATCTTTTAAGCTCCAAAGCCTATGCGTTTCCCATTCCTCTGCTTCTCACAACGGATGCAAAGCCTAAGTGTGGGATTTTGTCATTCTTCTAACTCTAGGCTGCTAAAGAGAAGCACCTCAACTGGAGCTCATTTAATCAAACTAACCAATGAATCCCAGTGACGTTTTCTTACATCTCGTTTACCATATTTATTTGTACAAAGCACTATAATGTTTAATTTTAGTCAGTGTTTACCTTCTCCAAATATTTTTGTGCCAAGAAAATAGTAAAAAATCAACCTGAATAAGGCACTTAGGGTGGTAATTTTAAAATCAATAAGTAAGACAGGAAGGAAAGGGAAGATTTGGAATCATAAATGTCTATTTCCTGAGCCTGCTGTTAAGCTAAGTTGAAATGCTTAAATGTTTCCCATTCTACATCACAAAGGAATGACCACAACATCCCATTACTTACTGTTTTGACAACAAGTAATCCATCTCATCCGACTCACCTGTTGGAAAGCAAATGGCTCCACTAAGCAAGCCAGAAGATGATAAATAGGGAACAAAGTCTTTGCTGGCTGTGGCTCATCCATCATGTCTCCCAGAAAATGGGACCCAGGGGAGCAGATATGAGTGAAGCCATGTTCCCTGTTACCTCCAGGAAGGAACAGGCCACCAAAATGGCTTCTCCAGACCTACTCGGCTTCAGTCCGCAGAATTACCAAATAGCTTTCCCTCCTACAGAGCATGGAAGTGCTCAAACCTCACTCCTCAGAGGCAGTCCTCCCATTCATTAAGAGGCACCCCCTAAAAACCTAACCTTTTCCATGTCTTTCAGCTCTCTACTTGCCCACTTTGAGGAAAGAGAAGGCAACCAAGGCTTACTGAGTGCTGACAAGTCAGCCAACTTGACACGTTTTCTCCTTAAACAGCTACAACAGCCCTGTGAGGTGGGCATTATTAGACATATCTCTTTCTCCAGATAGATTATATCTCGTGCTCAAGGGCACACCTCAAGTGGTAGAGTTGAGAATAATTTCAGGTAGAGAGTATATAATGTACATAAGCAAAATATGTATAAAAAAATAATAAATTAAAAATGTTTTAAAAAGAGAGTGTATAATGGTATTTCACTGTGTCTTAAACTTTTTTTCTGATCACTAATCAGCAGCTGGAAAGTCTAATAACTCTTGACCCTTCTTCTAAGTAGGTCTCTTCGTTCTTTGAGGTCACATGTCAACAGGCTAGGAACTGAACACTGACTTAGACCTCGAGAGATTTAAAGCTGTGGGGTGGGGGGGAATGGGGCGGGGGACACCTTACCAGGTCATCTACTTGCAATATCTCTCTTATTTGCAACAATGACTTACTGTCCCTAGGCTAAGCCATTTCGTGCTAGCTATAGTCCCACTCAAGAAAGCACATCTGGACAGGCAAGGTGGCTCACACTCATAATCGTAGTATTTTTGGTGGGCAGATAGCTTGAGCCCAGGAATTTTTGAAAGCAGCCTGGGCAACCTGGCAAAACCCGGTCTCTACAAAAAATATAAATATTAGCCAGGCATGGTGGCATGAACCTGTGGTCTCAGCTACTCAGGAGGCTGAGGTTGAAGGACCACTTGAGCCCAGGAGATCGAGGCTGCAGTGAGCCGTGATCGCATGACTGCACTCTAGCCTGGCTAACAGAGTGAGACCTTGTCTCACAAAAAAGAAAAAAAAAAAAAAGCAAGCACATCAAACTCATGTGGGTAGAGTGGCATCGTGACAGAAGACAACACTAAACCTGCCTCATTTTTTTATTTATTTACAAACTTTTCTACCCTACCTATTAATTTAAATATTTTCAAACTTTTCTACCCTACCTATTAATTTAACTGCTGTATGCATTATCTATCATTTATCACAATATTTAGTTGAAAATCCTGATTCAGTCCAATCTTTTTCTTTCTCAGAAAAAAAAAAAAAAACAATTCAAGCTGAGCAAGGGTGAGCGAGTTGCCTAAGTCACATCATTTCCGAGTGGTTTTGCTAAAGCAAGTCTTCTAAATCATGTCTTGGCTTCTGACACTACACCGCAATATACAATAATTAATCCTGGGCAAGGACAGAGTTTTGTTCCTAGTGCCTCATGGACTCCTCTCTGGGTGCCCTCTCCTTCTCCTTAGGATCTTCATTCTACCTTTTCTCCTTTGAAGTTTGCATTCTCTATAGGTAGAGACCACCTTTCTCCCCACCCCTCTCAAAGCCTCAGTGCCCTCTTCACCAGCTATCTCTGAGAAAAATGAACTAAGCCGGCACTCAGATGAAGATGGATAGGCAGCACAGTTAATTGGGCTGCAGACCTGTGCTTCTCAAACATTCTGGTCTCAGCATTCTTTACATATTTCAAAGTTACTGAGAACCCACCAGGTATGGTGTGGCTCACGCCTGTAATCCCAGAACTTTGGGAGGCAAAGGTGGGCCAATTACCTGAGGTCAGGAGTTCAAGACCAGCCTGAGGTCAGGAGTTCGAGACCAGGATTTCCAACATGGTGGAACCCCATCTTGACTAAAAATACAAAAATTAGACAGGTGTGGTGGTGGTTGGCTGTAATCCCAGTTGCTCAGGAGGCTGAGGCAGGAGAATTGTTTGAACCCAGGAGGCAGAGGCAGTGAGCTGAGATCGTGCCACTGCACTGCATCCAGCCTGGGCAACAGAGCAAGACTCTGTCTCAAAACAAACAAAAAACAAAGTTATTGAGAACCCCAAAGAACTCCAAAACAAACAGACAAAAAATTAGTGAGAAGAATAGCATTGTTTTAAATGTTTGCAAACCTCCTTAGCATCTGTCTTAATAGAAGACAGCTGGAGTCTCAAACTGCTTCTGCATTCGCTCTGCTGTGATATCGCACATCATGTAGTCTCTGGAAATCTCCCCCATACATTCGTGAAAGAACGAGAATTTTAAAAGGCAAATACCAGGCTGGGCATGGTGGCTCACACTTGTAATCCCAGCACTTTGGGAGGCCTAGGCAGAAGATTTGCTTGAGCCCAGGAGTTTGAGACCAAGCTGGTCAACATAGCAAGACCCCTGTCTCTACCAAAAAAAAAGAAAAAATAGATGGGCCTGGTGGCATGCACCTGTAGTTCCAGCTACTTAGGAAGCTGAGGTATGAGAATCACTTAAGCCCAGAAAGTCAAGGCTGCAGTAAGCCCAAATCACACCACCACACTCCAGCCAGGGCAACAGATAACAGAGCAAGACCTTGCTCAAAAAAAAAAGCAAATCTCATCTTAGTGTTACTCAAAAATAGTTTTGACTTCACAGACACTGAAAGGGTCTCTGGGACACGGAGAGAGACACACACACACACACCCGCGGGTGTCCCAGGACCATAACTTGAAAGCCACTGCTATAGAATAATAAACATGGGCTGCAGGAGCTCCAACCCTGACCACTTACTGGGTATGTGACCTTGGACCTGAATTCATGCATAAGAAAGAGCCTGGCACAGACAGTAAATGTTTTCTAAAATGCTTTTTAAAATCTGCTCCCAAAGATATGTATGTAAAAAGAAATCATACTTAGGCATAGTGCCTGAATACAAAGAAATGACTCTCAAGATGGGCTATCAGGCAGGCTGGGAAGCACAGATGGGAAGTCAATTTTGAAAATCTTTGGCGGTGGTGGGTATCCCTTGAGTCATCCTTCCCACCCCTTGGTTCGCATCATGCATGTGCCTACTTTATGGAAAATTCCAGCTGTGGTTGCATATATTCGACTTACTCCAACTATAGCTATTGTATCTGGGCCTTTCATTCCTTACCAATTCTTCCAAACCCTCCTCTGCCCATGGCATTGAACAGGAAGTCTTCTAAGAGGTTCCCCTGCAGAAATAAGTCCTTTTGATTGAAAGACCTATTTGTACCTGCTGCTGGGGCTCCCTTTTCCCTCATCCTGACAGAGATCACTACAGCTGTCCTCTCTCTCCCATAGCTACCTCTGACTGCAAGCATGGACAAGGTCTGGGACTCATCCCAATCTATTTTCTCACTAGCTTTCTTAATTAGATTTAGTTATTGGGGGATCATTTCTGTGGACATTGTAAATAACAGGGTGTGGTCTGTATTCGGAATCATAAAAATTAATTTTGGCTGCGTGGTACACACTCTGCCATTTCTACTCAGCCATCTTTCGTGGCCACGGAGGCCCAAGAACAGACACTAAGACCATATTCCTTCCACCAAGGCAGCAGGGTTTTAAAGAACTTCTAACCATAATTTTAATTGAATTACACTGCCCAACTTCCAAACTGTTTGTTTTTTTGAGACAGGGTCCCGTTCTGTCACCCAGGCTGGAATGCAGTGGTACAATGATGACTCACTGCAGTTTGGACCTCCTGGGCTCAGGTGACCCTCCTATCTCAACCTCCCAAGGAGCTGGGACCACAGGCACATGCCACCATGCCCAGCTAATTTTTTATTTTTAATAGAGATGAGGGCTCACTACATTACAGGCTGGTCTTGAACTCCTGGGCTCAAGCAGTTCTCCTGCCTAAGCCTCACAAAGTGCTGGGATTACAGGTGTGAACCACCACACCCAGCCCCAACCCTCAAATAAAACAAAGACCTGAGGAAATATGGTGAGGCCCTAGCAGCCTGGACTTGCAAGTCCTCTGAGATTCTATTTGACTAGAGTAGGAAACATATGACTGAAATGTTTAGAAGGAGGAAAGGCTTTAGAGGTTAGAAATATAAATGCCCTATACTATAGAAATCTGGTACCCTATACTAGGCTTCATCAATCTGATAGGCAGGTGGCAAAAAGACATATGTGAAACAGGTGGAAACCGCGATTAGCAGGAGAGCACACACTCCACCTGAAGGGGGCAGCACCTGCACTGACTGTTACCAGGCTGCACAGTGGCCCCACTGTCACTGTGCTACTGATTTTTCATGAGAACCCAGAAATCTGGACTTTTTAAAATGTGAAATCTACCACTATTTAAGTGTTTGCACATTTTTCAGTCATATATATTTTCCAATAAAAATTCAACAAAAAAGTTTTCCAAAAAGTTTCAACAAAAATATGCGTGGGCAGCCAATTGCATCTGATAGCCCAAAACTTCATTCCTCAGAAGGCAAGACTATTTCTCTTAACCTGAAACACTGTGACTCCTGCCCTATATTGCCCAGGACTCAATTTTTCTTTGTTTTGATCTTCTAGTGTGATGAGAATTTACACATTACACTGTCACAGGACACACAGAACTGTAGCTAATAGTTTGCAATTTCAGCAGCTGATTTCATGTACTTTTAACAGATCTAACAGGCTTACACAAGGATATTCTTCCTTCTCCAAGACTGTAGAAATCAAATAATTATAGCCTGACTTCAGCTACTTCTCTTACCTCAACCACCACTGCTGGCTCCACTCTGTTCCCTAGGGTATATGGCTGCCCAGCATGGTCAATACTCACTTCTTGGTACCCTTTGGCAAGAATGAATCAGACTAGAAATAAATAAATAATCAATCAATCAATCAATCACAGGGGAAAACCAAAAGGTAAGGCAGAACAGTGAGCAGAGAAACGGGGAAAAGAACACTATGAAAATACTTCAAGCCAGTGTGGTGGCTCACGCCTGTAATCCCAGCTGTTTGGGAGGCTAAAGTGGGAGGACTGCTTGGCACCAGGAGTTCAAGGCCAACCTGGGAAACATAGCAAGACTCCACCTCTATTTTTTATTAAAAAAAATTTTTTTTTAACAACAAACCTAAAAGTCAGTAGCAAAATAAACTGAATAACACTATGTGTCCAACTGGTGGCATGACCACACAGAGATAAACTATTTCCTATTACTTTAAATATATAAGTGGAAAAAAGGCTATATTTGGCAATTATATTTTTGGCTATAGTATTGATATTGTTATTCTGAGACTGTTGTGTCTGTATGGCAGAATAAAGAAATTTAGTAGTTAAATTGTATCATTGGGACCAGACGTAGTGGCTCACACCTGTAACCCTAGCACTTTGGGAGGCCAAGGCAGGTGGATCACCTGAGGTCAGAAGTTTGAGACCAGCTTGGTGAATGTGGTGAAACCCCATCTCTACTAAAAATGTAAAAATTTGGGTATGCTGGTAGATGCCTGTAATCCCAGCTAGTCGGGAGGCTGAGGCAGGAAAATCACTTGAATCCAGAAAGCAAAGGTTGTACTGAGCCGAGATCACACCAGTGTACTTCAGCCTGGACAACAAAAGCAAAACTCTGTCTCAAAAAAACAAATTAGTTATATTGTATCACTGGCAATTACAACTGTCAACATGTGAGAAGATAAAGGTATAAGACTGAGCCTGGGCAACATGATGAAAACCAGTCTCCACAAAAATTACAAAATTCAGCAGGTGTGGTGGCATGTGCCTGTGATCCCAGCTACTCGGAAGGCTGAGGTGGGAGAGTTGTTTCAGCCTGGGAGGTTGAGGCTGCAGTGAGCTAAGACTGCAGAGCTGCACTCCAGCTTGGGCAACACAGCAAGATCCTGTCTCAAAATTAAAAACAAAACAGAGGTAAGACTGATAAAACTCTGTAGAACTTCCTGAGAAATGGTGTAGGTGGAGAAAGAAAAAACAAACTCTGTAGAACTAAATTTTAATTAGAAATTTTACTTTGGAAAAAAAATTTTTTAAAAACCCTAAGAATGCAATTAATAAGCTTTTTCTATTGAAAAGCTGTGTGTGTGTGTGTGTGTGTGTGTGTGTGTGTGTGTGTGTGTGTGT
>NW_022436964.1:14374877-14521520 GCF_009761245.1 Sapajus apella
TGTGTGTGTGTGTGTGTGTGTGTGTGTGTGTGTGTGTGTGTGTGTGTATTTGCTCATTTGTTTGTTTTGTGACAGAGTCTTACCCTGTGGCTGAGGCCGGAGTGTAGTGGGGTAACGTGGCTCACTGCAACCTCAACCTCTCAGACTCAAGAGATTCTCCCACCTCAGCCTCCTGAATAGTTGGGATCACAGGTGCATGCCATCACACCTGGCCTTGTATTAAATATTTAATATATTCAAGACTATACGTGCAATAAACAAAGTACATATTATTGAGCAATCAAGGTATGTTACAAAAATTTGTCTTGCATTAGGTCATAAAGGAAGTTTTTATAAATCTTAAATGACTAATAGCAGATCAGCTAGGTTCTTTAATCTCAATGCAATAAAATAAAAAAATCATTAACCAAAAAATAGCTCAAAAAGACAAAACAAAAACAAAAACAAAAAAAATCCCCCCAGGGCTGGGCATGGTGGTTCATGCCTGTAATCCCAACACTGGGAGGCTGAAGTGAGTGAATCACTAGAGGCCAGGAGTTCAAAACCAGCCTGGCCAACATGGCAAAACACTGTCTCTACTAAAAATACAAAAATTAACCAGGCAGGGTGGCGCACACATGTAGTCTCAGTTACTGGGAAAGCTGAGGCACGAGACTTGCTTGAACCCAGAAGCGGAGGCTGCAGTGAGCCAAGATCACACTCCACTCTAGCCTGGGCGACAGAGCGAGAAAAAAAAAAAAAAAAAAAAAAAAATCCCCCCAAACCCACCATATGTTAGGAAACTACATAATATATTATAAAATAACTCTTGGATCAAAAAGGAAACCATGGAGAAAGAAATACATAGAACTAAATGATAATGAAAAAACTACATGTTAAGATGTATGGAGCACTGCTGAACAAGCACTAACTTTGAGGAAAATTTATAGCTTTAAAGTAGGTGATAAGAAAAAAAGAAGACTGGCATTCAATTCAAGAAACTGGAAAAAGAGCAGAGAGCAAACCCTTGCCCCATAAAAGAAATCGTACTTCAATGCTTTTTTGTTTTGCTTTGAGACATGGTCTCACTCCAGCCCAGGCTGGAGTGCAATGGCACAATCTCGGCTCACTGCAACCTCCGCCTCCCGGGTTCAAATGATTCTTATGCCTCAGCCCCCCCAAGTAGCTGAGATTACAGACATGCGCCACCACACCTGGCTCATTTTATGTATTTTTAGTAGAGATGGGCTTTCACTATGTTGGCTAGGCTGGTCTCGAACTCCTGACCTCAGGTGATCTGGCTGCCTCGGCCTCCCAAAGTGCTGGGATTACAAGCATGAGCCACTGTGCTTGGCCTCATCCATCTTTTTTTTTTTTTTTTTTTTTTTTTTTTCCCTTTTTACAGGGTCACTCCGTCACCCAGGCTGGAGTACACTGGCAGAGTTTTGCCATGTTGCCCAAGATGGTCTTGAACTGCCAGGCTCAAGGGATCCACCTGCTTTGGCCTCCCAAAGTATTGGGATTACAGGTACGAGCCACCATGCCTGGCCAAGAAATTTTACTTTGAATGAATGATGTATTTTATCTTTAAAATGTAAATGAAAATTTCCTGGCTTTATCTCCTAAAAAAAAACTTAGGAACAACCAACCCACCCAGTATATGAGCTCCTCTGGCACCCTAATTATGGTTTCTAAATATCATTTTCCACTATTAGGGAAAAATATCTACTTGAAGAGATGATTGCTTCTAAGTCGAAAACCAAACATGTACAAAACGAACCTAGAACATCTTGTCATACCTGAAAGCAAGGACACTATCAGAGACTACTAGGATTATACCAAAGGACTTAGGAACCAACCTACTGGTCAAAGATGGGCAAATGTGGCCATCAATTAAAGACAAAAATTTCAGTAAGTTAAAAATACAGGTATGTTCCTATCAATACGTTCATAGTGATTTTTTTAAAACACTGTTATTGGTTACATCTGGAAATTCCTAAGGCTCCAACTCATTATCTTGAAAGTAATAAACAAAAAAGAGTCAAGCATTTATTTTGACTTTCCAAAGGAACTGTTATGTCAAGGCAACCAAATAGTTTACATGGGAAAGTTTCTCTTTATAGATGTGTTCCAGCAAATAAAGTGAGATAAAATTAGAATGCTATCATTTTGCAACCCCACTGAGTCAATGTCTCCAGGCAATGAATTTCAATGGCTGCTCACAACTCTAAGGGAAGAGGCCTGGACAGACAACAAACAGCAACTCTGAAGTCTTGGATGGCGGGTAGGGAACTCTAGATAACAATTTGCACCAATTTGAATGTACCGCAAAGGACAGAGAATAGAGAACACATTAAATGGTACCAGGTTGAGATGTGGAACAGTCAGGAGTATCACAGGTCACCAAGTTGCTCATGGATCAGTACAACTGCTGTCAAACGACTAAAATCTTAGAGTTTTAACCACCACTGAAGAATGCATTCATTTTCAGTGAAGCTGAGGCATCTAACTGCTCCAATGTTCCACCTCTTCTTGCCTTCTACAATCATATCCCTAAAATAAACCCCATTAACTGAAGTTCCTGATCACATTTATTTCTTCATTAAAAGCATCGTACATACTAATAAGGAAGTACATACTTTGAGAGGCCAAGGCGGGCAGATGGCTTGAGCTCAGGAGTTCGAGACTAGCTTGGGCAACATCATGAGACCTCATCTCTACAAAAAAAATAACAAAAAAGTAGCTGGGTGCAGTGGCACATTCCTGTAGCCCCAGGTACTTGGCAGGCTACGGTAGGAGGATGGCTCGAGCCCAGGGGGTCGAGGTTGCAGTGAGCCGAGATCACACTACTGCACTCCAGCATGGACGACAGAGCAAGACCCTATCTCAAAAAAAAAAAAAAAAAAAAAAAAGAGAGAGAAAGAAAAAAGGCAAAGTACAAAATTTCCTCCCTAGCCTTCGTACACAAGCATTTTCCACCAGAGTTCCACTGACAGGCTGCCTAATTTGGATAATCATGTGAACCTGGATTTGATAGGAAACAAATGAGAAGTCTTAGAGTTTTGACTGCCTGAAGAAGAAAAATGTTGTGAAATGTCTATTTCTATCATTTCCATATGTTGGACAACATTTAGATCACTCAAAAATATAAATTATAACTCACAGAGCTTTATTCTTTATATTAAAATGGAAGCTTAGAGAACATCTCCAGAAACTGTTCCACTCAGAGAGCTGTGGCTTTTCAACAGGGAGGAGATGTCCAATGTATTGTTAACACAGCATTAAAGGTATGAAACAATTTCTTAAGGGTCTAAAAATGGCAGAACTGCTCCCCTGTTTCTCTTAGTGTCTCAATCTTTTCCATATTTAGTGAGCAAGAGTCAAAAATATCAAAACTCCTGGGAAATTCTCAGTAAAAGAATGTATTTTTGCTCAGCATAATTTAGTTCCATTTGTGGTTTTATCATGCAAGACTCAGGATCCCTTAAACTTGAAAGGGGAGAAAGATTGGAAACATGACTGTCAGTCAATGGTCCAAATATTCCTTTATCATTTGGCCATTTTCTCACACATTCATATGAAATCAAAACACAAGAATTAAAAAAAAAATAGGAGTATGGCCTAAAATAAACAATTCTTACATAAAAATACTAAGCTGTGATTTGATCATCTTATACATCAATGGTGACAGAGGGAAATCTTGTATCATCTATGGCCAGATACCAAAGGAAGCAAATTTATGATAAATAATACCATGCAAAGAGCAGGACATTGATTTTAATTGCTCTTAATGTATACTGCAGGCCAGAGAAAAGGCTAGACTTTGAAGAAAGTAATGATTTTATGATAGAATATATTTTCTGGGAAGAACAAAAGGAAAAAAAAAAAGAAAGTAATGATTTAAAAAAAAAAAAAAGAAACAAGCTTGAGATCATAGTGTCCATGAGAATAGAGAGCTGGGTTCTGCTTGAGCCATTCTCTAAAGCCAAAAGGAGACATTTTTCCCTTTTCCCAAAGAGCTATCTCTATCTACTACCCTGTAATCTTGAACCATGTTAAAATCTTGGACCTCAAGCTAGATTTGCCATTACTAACTATGATGGCAAAACTCAAAATATCAGCTAAGAAATGAATGTAGCGCAAGATAACTGAAGCAACTAGGAGATTTCTTTTTTTTTTTTTTTTCTTTTCCTAAGAAGGAGTCTCCCTCTGTCACCAGGCTGGAGTATAGTGATGCAATCTCCGCTCACTGCAACCTCCACCTCTCAAGTTCAAGTGATTCTCCTGTCTCATCCTCCCAAGTAGCTGGGACTACAGGCACACACCATCACCCCCAGCTAATTTTTTGAATTTTTCATAGAGACAGGGTTTCACTATGTTGGCCAGGATGGTCTCAATCTCTTGACCTTATGATCAGCCCGCCTCGGCCTCTCAAAGTGCTGGGATTACAGACATGAGCCATTGTGCCTGGTGGGAGATTTTAAGGTATAATATTTGCTCTAAATGTTTTGTATATTCTGTTTTTAGCATGTATTAGTAGTGGCTGGTTTAAGATAGTTCCGTCAAAACTGGAATTGATTTTTCTCTTTTTTTTTTTTTTAAGTGATAGGGTCTCATTATGTTGCCCATGCTGGAGTGTAGGGGCTATTTATAGGTACTATGATAGCACACTACTGCCTTGAACTCCTGGGCTCAACTGATCTTCCTACCTCAGCCTCCTGAGTAGCTGGGACTACAGGTGTGCACCACCACAGCCAGCTGGAATGAATCTTGACAATGAAGATTATCTTCAAACGACCTATCTGCTACTTTTTAAATTGCCACACAGATGCTACAGACAAGATTTATTGTGTTCAATGATCTCAGGTTTCTAATCTAGTATACAGTCATGTAATTTGAGAATTTTTGAGTTTAGTGGAATCCTTTAAGAAAATCTAGTTCTAATATGATTTTTGCCATGTCATTGAGGATATATGTCTGGAGCACTGTGTTTTGGATGCTGGCTATGGTTGGGCTCAATGAGAAAGAGAATTTAGATCAATTAGAGATGCTACTGTCACTTCTTGGACCCTGGAGTTGCGGGGGATAGGACACGTCAGCACATGTACCACAGACTTACTACCCCACTCAGCTCCAACAACCCATTCGGAGGCAAAAGATTCAGATCTATTTCTAAACTCTTCCAATAGCTAGTCTGGGCCAATAACATTAGAAAGCAAAAATAAGTCACCCAAAATATTTGAGCCTGTGTTTACTCATCTGCGGTCAAACGAAAACAGTCATTAGTAATACCTGCTCCAGTACTCAGACAGGGCAGCTGACAAGATCAAATATGATGATATTTAGGCGAGGGCTTTGCAAACCCAGAACACTCTATGAATATTAATTTTTTAAAATAATAAATTGTCTCCTATAGATGTATATTTATCTTCACCTAGCTTCAGCCTATACATATATGAATGTCCCAGTATGATTAGGAAATAAAACCAGATGGAACTATTTTTAAGCCCTGTGCCAGTGGATGAATATTTTGGAAAGTTTTCGTTTATTAACTATATGTATTTATACATCTCTTATCTGCCAAGAGTTTGAGACAACGTACAAATCCTGTTAAAGTATATACAATAAATTATATAACCAAGGAAAAGGGCCACAAAACTGTCAGACAAGATGAAAAATTTAGATCTGAGCTTCCTGGCAACCAAGGAAAAAAACTCAGCCACACAGTTATATAATTCTCATTTTTAGAAAGGAGAAAAAAATGTTTAGTTAAAAAAATTAGAATTATGGCCAGGCACGGTGGCTCATGCCTGTAATTCTAGCACTTTGAGAGGCCAAGTCAGGCAGATTGCCTCAGCTCAGGAGTTCCAGACCAGCCTGGGCAACACAGCAAAACACCATCTCTACTAAAGATGTAAAAAATTAGCCCAACATGGTGGCACACCCTGGTAATCTCAGCTACTCAGGAGGCTGAGGCACAAGAATCATTTGAATCCAGGAGGCAGAGGTTGCAGTGAGCTGAGATCGCACCTCTGCGCTCCAGCCTGGACAAAAGAGTGAAGCTCTGTCTAAAAAAAAAAAAAAAAAAAAAAAAAAATTAGAATTATCTTCATCATGCTGAAGATAGTCTATATTTTCCCATCAAGCCTTCTATTAATCCATGTACTACAGACCCAGCTAACAATGTCTCTCCAGAGACCTTTAAATATAAAAGAGTCTGTGTTACCCAAAATGAGGATATACTTCGATTCTGCCCCAGCATCAATTTCAAATTCTAAGAGCATACCCAAGGGGCAGCACAGAACCCTATGAAGAACATGGAACTGAGTATCTAAAACCAGTTCATGTCCCAGTCTCTCCATTTGTTGGCTATGTTGTCATGGGCAAATATTTTAATTATCTGAGTCCCAGTTTTCTCCTCTATAAGAAGAAATAATTATATCTACCTTGGAGAATTGTAACAAGGAAAAAACAAGTCTATTTGGCAAACACTTCATCTGTAAAACGCTAATGACATTTTCATTACTGTTAACTCTAATGTTTTACAGTCCATGAATGTATCTAACGTAGCAATGCCCAGAGCATATTCAATGCATGCTAATCCCATATGTTCCCTCTCAGAGATTTAAAGTGTACATTGGCTGTTTTACTCTATCCAGGCTAATCTAACAAAATACCGTGGACTACCAGCCTTCTAAACAACAGAAATTACTTTTCACAGTTCCAGAGGTTGGGAAGTTCAAGATCAAGGTAACAGCAGATTAGGTGTCTGGTGAGGGCCAGCTTTCTGGCTCATAGACAGTTGTCTTGTGGCTGCGCCCCCACATGGTGAAAGGAGCAAATGAGCTCTCTGGAGCCTCTGTGATAAGAATGCTAATCCCAATTCTAAGGGTTATGCCCTCATGACCTAATCACCTATAAAAGTCCCCATCTCTTAATACCATCACCTTGGGGGTTAGGACTTCAACATAGAAATTGGGGGAGGCACCATTCAGTCCATGACATCGACATGTTGCAGACCTGAGCAGTCCTAAAAATAAAATGCTCTGTTTAGCTTGCTTTAGCTCAGTATTTTCAGAGTACAGGCCCCACTTTCTATTTGCATGATCCTATCATGTGATCCATCCTTTGGGAACATTATATTAACCCAGTGGCTCTCAATTAGGGGTGATTTTGCCCCCCAGGAAACACAGGGCAATATCTGAATACATGTTTGGTTATCACAGCTGTGGTGAGGGCAGGGGCTGAGATGCTACTGTAATCTACTGTGTAGAAGACAGGAATATTGCTAATCATCTTACAAAGCACAGTTCAACCCTCCACAAAAAATAAGTATCAAACCCATACAGCCAATAATCTCGAGGTCAAGAAGCCCTAAACTAAGCCATTTAAAAAATATTTTTATTTCTAACTTGTATATAATTAAACAGTTAACAGTCCCAGAGGTATATTATCTTCTGTGAGCTGGAACAGCTTTTCTTCCCTCCAACCTCATTTGCCGTAGGCCTAGTTTATTTATTTATAGTGTTCCAGGGCTTCATGAGCAATCCATGAAGCCCAGTCCTCGCCCTTGACAATTTTGATTAAATCTCTTACAGTTTTGTTCATTCTCAGCCACAGTCATAATCTCACAGCTGTGCTGTGTATCAGCACCGCCCCCCAATTTTCCTGCTTCTCTCAGTTCTAGCCATCTTTGAACCTTCTCCAGAGACAGGTCCTTCTTGAAGGGTAATGACCAGATCTACACCCAGAATTTAAGATACAGAGGACCCTTGCAGTGAACTGGGTGCTTCCTAAGAAAAGGAGTATACCACCAATATACACCAATAGGCTGCAACAAAGACCTAGAAAGTGTCACCTCAGGCCAGATCCAGTGGCTCATACCTATAATCCCAGAACTTTAGGAGGCCGGGGCAGGTGAATTGCTTGAGCCCAGGAGTTTGAGACCAGCCTTGGCAACATGGCAAAACCTTGTCTCTACAAAATACACAAACATTAGCCGGGCATGGTGGCATGCAGCCGTGGTACCAGCTACTTAAGATGTAGAGGTGGGAGGATCGCTTGAGCCCAGGAGTTTGAGGATTCACTGAGCTGTGATCACACCACTGCACTGCAGCCTGAGAGACAGAGCAAGACCCTGTCTCAAGAAAAAATAAAACTGTCACCTCATAATCATAGTTTGGGTGATGTCTTTCTATGTGTCATGTGTACAAGTATCAGCTGAAGTGTACCCTTTTCAGCTCCCATTCTGCTCAACAGCAGAAATTTAATCTCAGTAAATTCAGGATCCCTGTAGATTTCCATTTCCTCAGGGCTCTCAAGATGTCAGGGGCAGAGTCTATCAGGTCCTTCATGTCACCTATGTACTGGTCTTCTACTCTGTTATTCTAGTTCCTCTTCATGGCCAGTATCTCGTGTCCCATCCATGCCACTAGCAGGTCCCTCGTGCCCAAGTTTCCCCAGCCTAACTGAGGCCCCATTGTTCCTCATGCAGACTTAGCCCAGGCACATGCAGGGCACAGGAACCAATATTGTTTCTCCCCCTCCAACTTCCACCCTAGGGTCCTTTTCCCTGTTTGCCTGTTTTTGTTCTTCATTCTACTCATCATATATTCTCTATGCCCTGAATCCCCTTAGGAGGCATGCTTTTGAAACTCCAAAACTTAAGCTTTTGAACCTCAAAAGCTTTTCTTTTTTTCCCAAATTTCCATGTCTACCAGCAGTTTCAAAGTCTGTTTAGACTCTTAGCTTTCTCTCTGCATTTTTGCCAAGTAATTCATATCTAGAGAATAAAAGTAGAATGTCCTTACTCTGGATTCAGGGACAGGTTAGGGGTGTGAGCAGAGAAACTTTGGTTAAATCTCAAAATATGATTATCTCAAAGCTCTCCTATCACTTCTGGGTTGACTTTAATGGCCTGTCCACATCTTCTTATATCTAGTCTTGACAAGGTTTGATGTTTCACATCCTGAAAGAGTAGGGTATAGGGATAACAAATCGATTTTATCTCACTGGAAAAATTTGATTGATTGGTAGTGATTGCCTGGAGTAGTGTTGAAAAGGTTTTTTTAGGCCTCAGCTGGGCTCAGCGGGCAAAAATGGATTAGGCACATCTGCCATGGGTATGGGAGGAGAGATGTGATAGCATGCAGGCCAAGAATCGCTGGTTTACTGTTATTTGCAAAAGTCACTGTTATCATCTAGAGCCTCCCTTTACCACAACATAAGTCAGTATTGTTAAAAGGGCTTGATGGAAAGCCTGCAAAAAGAGGGAACCCTGAGTATAAAGGATACCAAAAAACAGGATCATCTCAGGACCAGCATTCCAAGTGGTACCCTCTGGAACTGGGAATGGGATATGGGCAGATTTTCAGGTTCCCGGCATGTGGTCCTTTACTTCTTCCCAGCTCCCCAGTCTGCCCCTAGGAAAGAATGGGAAAATCTACTGGATTTGTACCTTCTGGAGTAAGCAGAGAAACTTGATTGCGCAAATTAGTTCCTTCATGAGCAATGGAAACCAGTGATGATGTTTAAGTGAAGGAACAAGGTAAGAGGATCTTTAACAGAATTAACCCAGCAGCTGCAGATAGAATGAAGTGGAGGGGAGAGTATAAAGGCAAGAACGCTTCTTGGGTCTGCTGCAGTAGACCAGTGAGAAATGCTCATGAATGGGAATGAGTGCAGAGATGAGGCCAGCAGGCCACCCTCACCTGAATGCAAGCCAAACCACAGACCTTACAGAAGCCCAAGTGTCAGGACTTTCTGCAGCGTCTGCCTTTGCTTTTAAGGGAACAAAGGATTTGCAAAAGTCAAAATGCCTCCAAACAGAACACTGCTAGCCTGGCCTTGATTTAGGAAGGCCTTGTTGGGGACCCTAAAGGGGGACATGCCCACTTCCAGGTGCCTGCATGCCCAAAGGGAACTTCTGCCACAAACGGTGGCTCTAGGCCACCCTGAGAAAGGTCAAGCACTTGGGATGTGGCAGCAGCTCTTTAGCTCTTTCCCATTGGGTATCTCTCCAGGACTTAAAATAATTCCTCCAAGGCACAAGTCACCCCTTCTCACTGAAACAAACTAAATCAAAAACACAAAAACAAAGGCGAGCAGAGCACATAAATGAGATTTCCAAAGAAGAACACACTTTGGCCTAGAGCTGCTTTTTGATCAATCAACGCTGGCTTTCGGGGGCATGGGGAGCTGTATATACTGCCTGGGGTAGAAAGAAAGCATAGAAATAGTAGAAGCCACTCCACAGGGTTTTCTCCTTTCAGAAAGGTGAGATTTAGGATCGCCAAATTCATCCCCCTCCCTTTTCCTCCTCCCCATATTAACCTGCCTTTTTCTTTTTATTTCTGTCTCGTCTTCCCTCCCCAATTTGCTTTTTTTGGGACGGAGTTTCGCTCTTGTTACCCAGGCTGGAGTGCAATGGTGCGATCTCGGCTCACCGCAATCTCCTCCTCCTGGGTTCAGGCAATTCTCCTGCCTCAGCCTCCTGAGTAGCTAGGATTACAGGCACGCGCCACCATGCCCAGCTAACTTTTTGTATTTTTAGTAGAGACGGGGTTTCACCACGTTGACCAGGATGGTCTCGATCTCTTGACCTCGTGATCCACCCGCCTCGGCCTCCCAAAGTGCTGGGATTACACCCAATTTGCCTTTCTTGCTCCCTTTCTGCTCTGCCTTCTTCTCAGCCCTCCAACCAAACATGGCAATAACAGAATGTACCTCTGGGTCAACCTGAAGAACCTCTGACAGACAATTTATGATCATCTCTTCCCAATCCTCCATCCTAGCATGAGCTGGGCAGGTGTCCCTGGAAGGTGGCTGAGTTACCCACAGTCATTTCATGCATTCCTAACACCTTACCACCGATCAGGAAGAGATTTGGATTCTGTAGGCTAAGCCTGCTTCTGCCTGGCTCTGCTTGCTTTCCTTACTGAGGACACAGGGGGTGAGGGGTGGGCTGTTGAACCTTCATGCTGGCTGCAATCAGTAGGACCTTCAGCAACTCACCCCACCCCAGCACAGAACGGGACATAAACATCCAATGTCACCAACAGGTGCAGACCAGCCTGCGGAGTTCCAAGGGCAGAGGAGGCTGGGAACCCAGGGAGGCTGAGAGGAGAGGAAGGAAGAGAAAAGGAGCACCCCAGGTCAGGGTGGATGAGTAAAGGACCTCAATCAAAATCGAGCAAGGCCTTGTTGGGGCCAGTGAGTGTGCAGATCAGCCTGAAAGGACAGCTAGAGAGAGGAAGTTAGAAAACTCAATTGAAGACCGTTCGTAGGGGGTCTTGAATGCTAAGATCAGAGTTTGGAATTTATCTCATTCATAATACAGAGACATGGAAAGTTGTTAAGTCTAGCAGGAACACTATCAGAATGATGTGTAAGAAAGTATCAGAAGAACTTTCTTGGCTGGGTGCAGTGGCTCACGCCTGTAATCCCAACACTTTGTGAGTAAGTGGATCACCTGAGGTCAGGAGTTTGAAATCAGCCTGATAAACATGGTGAAACCCCGTCTCTACTAAAAATAAAAAATTAGCTGGGTGTGGTGGCGTATGCCTGTAATCCCAGCTACTTGGGAGGTTAAGGCAGGAGAATTGCTTGAACCCAGGAGGTGGAGGTTGCGGTGAGCTAAGATCATGCCACTGCACTCCAGCATGGGTGACAGGAGCATCTCGGTGTGGAAGGTGGGGGAAACCTTTCTTGTTTTAGTATAATTAGCACCTGGCCCATGGATGAAAACAGTAGCTGCTAAAGAACACAGGAAAAAAAAAATGAGGCCAGACCCTGCACTTTGTGTCCTCCCTGTAATCCTGGTGCTCTGCAAGGCAGAAGCAAGAGGGCAGCTTGAGCTCAAGAGTTCAAGACCATCCTGGGCAACATAACAAGATCCTGTCTCTACAACAAACAAAATAAAACAAAATTAGCCAGGCATGGTAGCCTGCAATCCTAGCTACTGGGGAGGCTGAGGTGAGAGGATTGCTTAAGCTTAGAAGTTGGAGGCTGCAGGGACCTATGATCATACCACTGCACTCCAAACTGGGCAACAGAGTGAGAACCTGTTTCAAAAAGAAAAAAATGTGGGGCCAGATGCCACATGCCCCTGTGGTTTATTGACACGGGTCAGTCCCCTCGGAGTCAGGGGACTCCCCTACCACCTCAAACTATGTGAGAACTTCTGCTGGGCAGAGGTTAGGGAGTCAGAAGAGATGAGCCTAGGGAAACACAGTGGCTTTTCCTCCTTTGGGCAGCCAGGGATATACACCCTCTTTCCCCGGCGTTGACGAGGACTCCAGGAGATGCACACGTGGAGACTGAGGAACTTGAAAAGAGAGACAAGACATTCATTCCCTGCTGAGGCAGCAAGTGCTGAGATCCTTCTGAGCCAAGAAAAAGGAAATAGGAATGACGACAGGTGGAGAGAGAGGGGACCGGGGAGCACTTATGTTGCCACCACTTGGTACCATATTGTGTCAGCTTCCCACGGGTCAGGGGGACAACTTGGAAAAAATAGCTGGGCTTAAAGATTGTGTGATTCCATTTATGTGAAGTATTCAGAATAAGCAAATTCATAGAGACAGAAAGCAGATTAGTGAATGCCAGGGGCTGGAGGAAGCAGGAGGATGGGGAGTGACTGCTTCACTTAGGGGTTTCCTTTTGAGATGATGAAAATGGTCTGGTCCTAAATAGCAGTGATGGCTGCACAACACAATGATTGTACTAAATGCCACTGAATTGTGCACTTCAAAATAATTAAATTGGCAAATTTGATGTTAAGTGTAATTCACCATAATAATTTTCCTTAAAAAAATATAGTAGCTGGTAGCTAGGCACAGTGGTGCACACCTAAAATCCTAGCACCTTGGGATGTGAGGGAGAAGGATTGCTTGAGTCCAGAAGTTCAAGACCAGCCTGAGCAACATACCTGGAGACCCTATCGCTAGGGCCTTTGGGTACACAGTAAGATTGTACTTCCTCTTTTCTGGGTGAGTGGGTCCACATGACTAGTTCTAACCAATGAGATGGAAGTATTAGTCACTCTGGCCCCTGATGCAAGATCTTCTGTGAACTCTTGGTCCCTCCGATACAGAGTTTGGCAATGTTAAAGATGGCCCCTGTCCCGTAAGCCTGAGTCCCTGATCCAGTGATACGTGAGCAGAGCTTCTGCTGACCTGCAATGGACACATAGCATGAGAGAGAGGCCTTTGCCGCTCTAAGTCATCCAAATTTGGAGGTTGTTTGTGAGCACAGCATCACCTAGCCCATCCTGGAAGAATCAGCATTTGGACTCTTGCCTCCTACATAGACTTCACAAGCCCTCACTGTCAGCCAAAGACATCAGAAAACAAGAAAGACAAAACTACTTTAGCAGCTCATTACAAAAAGAGATGTGTCCCTTTCCTTTTTCCTCTTCCCCCAGCACAACAAAAAAGATGCCTGGTAGAGGGAGCGGGAAGTCAAAGAGTACACCATGCTCTCCTCCTCAGATCTCTACCCTTGAGCAGAGACAATTAAATCAGATTTGAGATTAAATTTTCAACCCAACTAGACTAAGTTGTAATAAATGGGAGTGACTAGAAAGCCATGGGAGCTTCTGTGAGAGGAAAGGGAGAGTCTACAGATCTTGACTGAAGGCAGTGATTGAGTCCCCAAGACATGTCATGATCCCAGCAGACAGCCGATGGATCGCACCCTCCTATGGAGGTAATTCAGAAGAGTTTAAGATGGCAGGACTATTTACAAAGTGGTGGGCAGGTGGAGGAGAACCCACAGGGCTAGCAGCAGTAGGAAAAGCAAGCAAGTGATGGTAGCTATAGGGGAAGACCTGCGGTCTATAGGCGAGAAACGTGGCCACTGCCAACCTACTGCCCACCTGGTTGGGTAATACCCTAACTTCATCTTCCCCTTGCCCCCTGGTTTCCTTCCAGTGCTTCCTAACTGGCTGAACCAACAGGTAACTAGAGAGAAAGGGAGTCCTTTGATGAATCCATAAAGGTCTGTCTCCCAGGGCTCAGAACATGATGGAGAAGAATGAAGAGTACATCAAGAGGACGAACGGAGACTATCTAAAACCTACCTCTGCTGAACTGAGATTGCTCTAGAAATTGGTTCCAGGTGTTTGGGGAAGATTCTTTTTGTTTATGGGTGATGTTCCTGAGAAGTATGGAATGGAAACCGAGGACCATGTATAATAGTTCTTGTCAGAGAGTGAGCAAAAAGGTTGAAGGCATGGAGGGTGGAACAGCATCTCAAAGACTAAGTGGCAGGGAGGATAAAGAAGAAGTAATCTGAGCAGAAGTAACTCAGGAGGAAAAGGGCTGGAAAGCTTTCTTGGGCACCCATTCTGGATGTCATGATGACCCTCCAGGGAGCTATTTTGGAAGCATGCTGAGGAAGAACACTGCCTCAGTTAGCATGCTGGCAGGAAACAGATGGACACTCAAAAGGGTTGAACTGTAAAGAATTTAATGAAGGGACTATATAGGGTGTAGACTGCATTAAGAAAACCAGCAAAACATGATGATACACAATCACAGAAGCTGTTTCCATCTCTGTGCCTGAAAAGCCAAGAGAAGGGGTGGTGATTCTGGAGTGGTAGAAGAACCCCTCCCCACCAGGATCAGTGCTATAGGGGATCATAGCCTCTCAGCCTCAAACCCTTCATGAGGCTGCCCCATGGCAGCAGACGCCTCATCTCACTGCCCTCTCACCTTCCAGTCTCCTGCTGTGTCTCCCATTAGGGAAACCAATCAGTAACCCAAGAGGAAGGAGCCCAGTGGGGCAAGAGAAGGGCAGAGAATGGATCTGTGGGAAGAAGAGGACAAAGAGAAAAGACAGCCAGCTTGGAGGAAGTGAAAGCAGGTAATAGTGAGGAAACGGATGCTAAAGCAGCAAGCTTTTTTCTGTGTAAAGGAGAGATATTAAGTAACAACAGTAGTGTCAAGAAAAGGTGTTTTCTTTGTTTTTGCTTTTGTTTTTTTTTTTCTTTGAGATGGAATGTTGCTCCACCAGGCTGGAGTTCAGTGGTATGATCTCAGCTCACTGCAACCTCCGCCTCCCAGGTTCAAGTGATTCTCCTGCCTCAGCCTCCCAAGTAACTGGGACTACAGGCGCATACCACCATGCCTGGCTGACGTTTATATTTTTAGTAAAGACAAGGTTTCACCATGTTGGCCAGAATGGTCTTGATCTCTTGACCTTGTGATCTGCCTATCTCGGCCTCCAAAGTGCCAGGATTACAGGCATGAACCACCACACAAAAGTGTTTTCTAAGCAAGAGACCTGAGCATGCCTTAAACTGAGACCCAGTTCACCCAAGCCATACCACTGAGGTCATGGTGACCGGTTAATCCTGGCTAAAATTATGTTGAAAAGCTTCCATCAGGAGCTATGCATTTCAGATGACTCAAAAGATTCCAAGGATGAAGTCTGGGGCAACTCGATCGCCGCACAACCCTGCAAGTGCCTGCTGACTCTAACTATCCATCTTTCACCAAAGAGCAGGCTAATCTTTTAAGAATAAGAAGACTTTCTGCCGTAACATAAAGTCTACTGTATCACATCCTGGGCTCCCTGGAGGCTGGCTGGATCTAGTTCAAATAATTTCTTTCCGGAGTTGCTGTTGCCAGGACGATTTAGAATAGCAAACAGCGGTGGTCAGTCGAGGTGAAGCTGCCTGTTCTTTACAGCCCTTCTTCCAAGGCACTTTGGAGAAATCAGCATCTAACTTTCCAACAACAGCCAACTGTAGTCAACCAATGCATTGCGTTTATTTTAAAGGGTTAACTGTCCTCTTCAAAGTCACTCATGAGGACAGTTAAAAAGGAATTCTTCTTCCCTGTGGTTGGAATGGTATTCAGGTGAGCATCTGAAAAGGCCAGCAGAATCTGGATCACTAGTAGGTGGTTAACTAAGAAAGACAGCACAGACTGCTGCATTCAGCATGAAGTGAAAAGGCTCAGAAAAGGGAAAGTGGTCATTGGTCTTAGAGGGGTAGCTGGACTTTGCCAGGAAAATGAGGAGTAAGTCTTCCAGAGTTCAATCTGTCCAATGATTTACCACCAAAGGCAGGGCCCAGAGTACAGAGCTGTGCAGGTTGTATACTGCACAAAGTCTGTCCCCCCACCAACTGCCCCACTTTCCTGCAAAAGGTGCAGCAACCGTTGAAATCCAGCAGGCACTCCATTCACAACACGCTAGCATGCAGGTGGGTCTGCCTAAAGGAAGAGGTGACTTCTTATTTGCACAGTGATGCTATCCATTTAGTAAACCATGTTTTCTGGGGACTGCACTGCTTAGAGGAGGAAGGAGAGGTCTATTTCTAATGGTAACAAAGATGCTATCTGTGCTAGCAGCAACACTAGCCAAAGTCTTCCTCATTGCTAATAATGCATTTACTCTTTTTTGCGGGGGGAAGGGACTGAGTCTCCCTTTGTCACCCAGGCTGGAATGTGCAGTAGTGTAATCTTACCTCACTGCAACCTCGCAGGATCAAGCCATCCTCCCACCTCAGCCTGACAAGTAGCTGGGACTAAAAGTGCGCACCACCATGCCTAATTTTTATGGGGTTTCTTTGTTTTGTTTTGTTTTTTTGTGACAGAGTCTCACTCTGTCACCCAGGCTGGAGTGGAGTGGTGCGATCTCAGCTCACTACAAACTCTGTCTCCTGGGCTCAAGTGATTCTCGTGCCTTGTTGCCCAGGCTGGTCTCGAGCTCCTAAGCTCAAGTGACCTGTCCACCTCAGCCTCCCAAAGAACGGGGATTACAAGCATGAGGCACTGCGCCCGGCCACATTTACTTTCCAAATCTTACCTAAGAGAACCTTGCACACAGCCAACGCATGAGTGGGGGAATTTCAGAAAAGATGATCACAGTAATAACAACAACCCCTCTTTTTTGTTTAGCCATTATCATTTTCAAAAACACTTTCCTATCCAGAATCTCATTCAAGCCTCAGGTTCAAACTGAGTAAAGATATCCTTTCCCATTTAAAAACTGTGGAGCTGAAACTCAGAGAGCTGGGACTGAAATCTCAGTCTTCTGATTCCAAATTCCTTTGCATAAGGCAAACCAAAAAAAGAAAAAACTACACATTTAGAAAAGCTTCTAAGGTATATCAACTTGGACAGCCAGCACCTATTTGCCTGTCTTCTCAGTAACAGAACAGTGCTTTTCCTCTGGGGACCTGCTGCCAATCTCAGTTTATGTTCTTCAGCCCAGGGAGCGACAGGCAACTGAGGCCTGGCAATTCAAAGCATTGCCCTAATGGCTGGTTCAGGAATGAGCGTGCAATCCAGCCAGAGCCCTGGAGGGGTGAGGAGACACTTGTAGCACTTGAGACAGGAGGGAGGCCCGACTCTGTTCCATTGGTCTTAAGCATGGAAGAAGGTGTGTCTGGAGTCATTGGCCGCCATCCTGTCCCCACGTGGAATGTGAGAAAGCCAGTGTGGATGACAGGGAAGCCAAGCGACATGGTACATGTGAAATCATTTGAACCTCTGGATTTAGGCATACGGACCCCAGTACTTTTTATTTACTTAAGCCAATTTTTTTTTAATTATTTAAGCAATTCAAGTTGCAACAAAAAGTACATTATTTGCAACTAAAAGTGTTACCAGGCAACTAGCATTGCACAGTCTGTCACTTGGCTGATTCAAGTAGTTTCTTCCTCTCCTGTCTTGTTAGCCTGCAGATGCAGGCGATGCTACTCACAGCACTGGGGACCAGCATAACATTTAATTGCCGAAGACTAATGCACAGAAATTCCCTCAGTGCCATGCTATAGTTAATCACCACCTCTCCTCAGCAGCCTGGAAAAGTTAAGGAATCTCCCTTTGCCCAGCCGCCCAGCGGAGTAGCCTAGCCTGCTAGGCATTGTGAGGCAATTGTGTAGTGTGATAAGAATTACACCTCACGGAGGTTGGATCCAAGATGGCCGTTTAGGAACAGCTCAGGATTGCAGCTCCCAGTGAAAGCACGGAGGGTGAGTGGACGCCGCATTTTTATTGCCCACAGACTAGGAAATTCCCAGGCAGAGGAGCTCCACAGGTCACCAGCGCAGCTGTTTCGGCCAGCGCGGCTGTGCCAGCCAGCGCCGCTGCTTTGCCCCGCGCGGCTGCTTTGTCGGGGCCCCGGAGCAGCGGTTCTCCGTACAAAATACACCGGTCTGGGTGCCCTTTTGGCTGGCGATTGGAGTCACAGGAAGTCGCCCATTCATCTGTTTAAAAAGGGGACTGAGCAGAGAACCAGGACAGTAGATTCCAGGGTAAAAAAAAAAAAAAAAAAAGCGCCACAAACCTCAGTGCCGCTGTTTAAGCCAGCGCAGTGAGTGGCGCAGGGGAAAACAAACAGACCCCGGCGCCTCTTCAACAGGCGACTGGAACACCAACTTAAAAAAGGAGCTGAGGCAGGGAGCCAGGCGATCAGGCTCGGCTGGCCCCACCCCCGCAAAAGAACAGCAACCAGAAACTCTGGATTGAGAGTTTCACAGCAAGCGCAGCTGAACCCGGGACGGTCCAGGTCTGTGGGGGAGGGGCGTCTGCCATTACCGAGGCAGCCCGCCACGTCGGATGTAGTCGGCCAATGCTGAGGCAGCCCGCCGTTGCCAAGGCAACCCGCCATTGCTGAGGCAGCCCACTGTTGCCAAGGCAACCCACCACAGCAGAGAGACTCCGCCTCAACAGAGGTGGGCCACCACCGCCAAAGCAGTTCTAACTACACTCATATAAACAAGACTGCAGGGAAGTTCGCTTGGCAGCGGGGCAGAGACAACAGCAGCTCAGCAAAGCCTCTATAGGCCGACAGTGACTAGGCTGCCTCCTTGCTGGGCAGGGCAGGTCTGAAGGAAAAAAAAAAGAAGGCGGCAGCATAACGAAAATTCATAAATAAAGCCCTAAATCCCTGGGACAGAGCACCTGGCAACAAAAAGCAGTTTATGAGTTCTGCTGCAGCTGACCTAAACGTACCTGCCCAGCAGCTCTGAATGAACAAAAACAGAGCTCACAGCTCACCATTTGAGCTCCTATAAAGAAGAGACCATCTCCTCAAGCAGCTCCCTGACCCCTATATATCCAAAGAGACACCTCATAAAGGAGAGATCAGATGGACACTAGGCGGGTATCCTTCTGAGACAAAGATAGCAGAAGAGGAAAACTGGTAACAACCCTTAGTGTTCAGCTGCTGCAGGTGAACCCCAGGCAAGCAGGGCCTGGAGTGAACCTCAGCAGACCTACAGCAGAGGGGCCAGACTGTCAGAAGGAAAACCAAGAAATAGAAATAATCTCATCATCAACAAACAGAACGTCAATCTGAAAGATTTGAGACCCAATCTGAAAGCCAGCAACTACAAAGTCAACAGGTGGATAAATCCTTAAAGATGGGAAGAAACCAGCACAAAAAGGATGAAAACACGCGAAACCAGAACACCTCTCCTCCCACAAGGGATCACAACTCCTCACCAGCAAGGGAACAAGGTTGGAGGGAGAACGAGTGTGATGAAATGACAGAATCAGACTTCAGAAGGTGGGTAGTAAGAAAATTCTGTGAACTTAAAGAACATGTTCTAACCAAATGCAAAGAAACTAAACCTTGAAAAAAGATTTGACAAAATGCTAACGAGAATGGACAAAATAGAAAGGAATATAAGTGAATTGATGGAGCTGAAAAACGCAACACGAGAACTTCGTGAAGCATGCACAAGTATCAACAGCCGAATTGACCAAGCAGAAGAAAGGATATCAGAGGTCGAAGATCAACTGAATGAAATAAAACGGGAAGGCAAGACTGGAGAAAAAAGGGTAAAAAGGAATGAACAGAGTCTCCAAGAAATGCGGGACTATGTGAAAAGACCTAATCTACGTTTGATAGGCATACCTGAATGCGACGAAGGGAATGAATCCAAGCTGGAAAATACTCTTCAGGATATTATCCAGGAAAACTTCCCCAACCTAGCAAGGCAGGCAAACATTCAAGTCCAGGAAATACAGAGAACACCACAAAGATATTCGTCAAGAAGAGCAACCCCAAGGCACATAATCATCAGATTCACCAGGGTCGAAATGAAGGAGAAAATACTAAGGGCAGCCAGAGAGAAAGGTCGGGTTACCCATAAAGGGAAGCCCATCAGACTCACAGCAGATCTCTCAGCAGAAACCCTACAAGACAGAAGAGAATGGGGGCCAATATTCAACATCCTTAAAGAAAAGAACTTTCAACCCAGAATCTCCTATCCAGCCAAACTAAGCTTCATAACTGAAGGAAAAATAAAATCCTTTGGGAACATGCAAGTACGCAGAGATTTCGTCACCACCAGGCCAGCTCTACAAGAGCTCCTGAAAGAGGCTCTACACATATAAAGGAACAACAAGTACCAGCTCAACTAAAGGGCAAAACAGCCATCTAGCACCAAAATGGCAGTATCAAATTCACACATAACAATATTAACCCTAAATGTAAATGGACTAAATGCCCCAATCAAAAGACACAGACTGGCAAATTGGATAGAAAGCCAAAACCCATTGGTGTGCTGTATCCAGGAAACCCATCTCACATGCAAGGATACACAAAGGCTCAAAATAAAGGGATGGAGGAAGATTTACCAAGCAAATGGAGAGCAAAACAAAGCAGGAGTTGCAGTTCTCATCTCTGATAAATTAGACTTTAAAGCAACAAAGATCATAAGAGACAAAGAGGGACATTACATAATGGTAAAAGGATCAATGCAACAAGAAGAGCTAACGATCCTAAATATATACGCACCCAATACAGGAGCACCCAGATACATAAGGCAAGTTCTTAATGACTTACAAAGAGACTTAGACTCCCACACAATAATAGTGGGAGACTTTAACACCCCATTGTCAACATTAGACAGATCAACCAGACAGAAAATTAACAAGGATATCCAGGACTTGAACTCAGACCTGGACCAAGCAAACCTAATAAACATTTACAGAACTCTCCACCCCAAATCCACAGAACATACATTCTTCTCAGCACCACATCACACCTACTCTAAAATTGACCACATAATTGGGAGTAAATCACTCCTCAGCAAATGCAAAAGAACGGAAGTCGTAACAAACAGTCTCTCAGACCACAGTGCAATCAAGTTAGAACTCAGAATTCAAAAACTAACCCAGAACCACACAGCTTCATGGAAACTGAACAACTTGCTCTTGAATGTTGACTGGATAAACAATGAAATGAAGACAGAAATAAAGATGTTCTTCGAAACCAACAAGAATGAAGACACAACATACCAGAATCTCTGGGACACATTTAAAGCAGTCTCTAGAGGAAAATATATAGCAATAAGTGCCCACATGAGAAGCAAGGAGAGATCAAAAATTGACACCCTATTGTCAAAACTGAAAGAGCTAGAGGAGCAAGATCAAAAAAACTCAAAGTCTAGCAGAAGACAAGAAATAGCTAAGATCAGAGCAGAACTGAAGGAGATAGAGACACAAAAAACCCTTCAAAAAATCAATAAATCCAGGAGCTGGTTTTTTGAAAAGATCAACAAAATAGACAGACCACTAGCCAGATTAATAAAAAAGAAAAGAGAGAATAACCAAATTGATGCAATAAAAAATGATAAAGGGGATATCACCACAGATTCCACAGAAATTCAAACCGTCATCAGAGATTATTACAAACAACTCTATGCACACAAACTAATAAACCTGGACGAAATGGATAAATTCCTGGACACTTGCCTCCTGCCAAGCCTAAACCAGGAAAAAGCCGAAACCCTGAACAGACCCATAACAAGGTCTGAAGTTGAGGCAGCAATTAAGAGCTTACCACCCAAAAAAAGCCCAGGTCCAGATGGGTTCACAGCTGAATTCTACCAGACATACAAAGAGGAGCTGGTACCATTCCTTCTGAAACTATTCCAAACAATACAAAAAGAGGGAATTCTTCCCAAATCATTTTATGACACCAACATAACATCATCCTGATTCCAAAACCTGGCAGAGACTCAACAAGAAAAGAAAACTTCAGGCCAATATCCATGATGAACATAGATGCAAAAATCTTCAATAAAATACTGACAAGCCGATTGCAACAGCACATCAAAAAGCTTATCCACCATGATCAAGTAGACTTCATCCCGGGGATGCAAGGCTGGTTCAACATACCCAAGTCTATAAACGTAATTCGCCACATAAACAGAACCAAAGACAAAAACCACATGATTATCTCAATTGATGCACAGAAGGCCTTTGACAAAATTCAACAGCCCTTTATGCTAAAAACCCTCAATAAGCTAGGTATCGATGGATCGTATCTCAAAATAATAAAAGCTATTTATGACAAACCAACAGCCAATATCATACTGAATGGGCAAAAACTGGAAGCATTCCCCTTGAAATGTGGCAGCAGACAAGGATGCCCTCTCTCACCACTGCTATTCAATATAGTATTAGAAGTTCTAGCCAGAGCAATCAGGCAAGAAAAAGAAAGAAAGGGCATTCAAATAGGAAAGGAGGAAGTCAAATTGTCTCTATTTGCAGATGACATGATTGTATATCTAGAAGACCCCATTGTCTCATCCCCAAACCTCCTGAAACTGATAAACAAGTTCAGCAAAGTCTCAGGATACAAAAATCAATGTGCAAAAATCACATGCATTCCTATACACCAATAACAGACTTAAAGAGAGCCAAATCAAGAACAAACTTCCATTCACAATTGCCACAAAGAGAATAAAATACCTAGGAATACAACTAACAAGGAACGTAAAAGACCTCTTCAAGGAGAACTACAAGCCACTGCTCAATGAAATAAGAGAGGACACAAACAGATGGAGAAACATTCCATGTTCATGGTTAGGAAGTATCAATATTGTGAAAATGGCCATACTGCCCAAAGTAATTTACAGATTCAATGCTATCCCCATCAAGCTACCAATGACCTTCTTCGCAGAACTGGAAAAAACCACCTTAAACTTCATATGGAACCAAAAGAGAGCCCGCATAGCCAAGTCAATTCTAAGCAAAAAGAACAAAGCAGGGGGCATCACACTACCAGACTTCAAACTATACTACAAGGCTACAGTAATCAAAACAGCATGGTACTGGTACCAAAACAGAGACATAGACCAATGGAACAGAACAGAGGTCTCGAAGGCAACACAACATATCTACAACCATCTGATCTTTGACAAACCAGACAAAAACAAGCAATGGGGAAAGGATTCCCTGTTCAATAAATGGTGTTGGGAAAGCTGGCTAGCCATGTGCAGAAAGCAGAAACTGGACCCCTTCCTGACACCTTACACTAAAATTAACTCCAGATGGATTAAAGACTTAAACATAAGACCTAACACCATAAAAACCCTAGAAGAAAATCTAGGCAAAACCATCCAGGACATAGGTGTAGGCAAGGACTTCATGACCAAAACACCAAAAGCATTGACAACAAAAGCCAAAATAGACAAATGGGACCTAATCAAGCTCCACAGCTTCTGCACAGCAAAAGAAACAGTCATTAGAGTGAATTGGCAACCAACAGAATGGGAAAAAATTTTTGCAGTTTACCCATCTGACAAAGGGCTGATATCCAGAATTTACAAAGAACTAAAACAGATTTACAAGAAAAAAACTAACAAGCCCATTCAAAAGTGGGCAAAGGATATGAACACACACTTTACAAAAGAAGACATACGTGAGGCCAACAAACATATGAAAAAATGCTCATCATCACTGGTCATTAGAGAAATGCAAATCAGAACAACATTGAGATACCATCTCACGCCAGTTAGAATGGTGATCATTAAAAAATCTGGAGACAACAGATGCTGGAGAGGATGTGGAGAAATAGAAACCCTTTTACACTGTTGGTGGGAGCGTAAATTAGTTCAACCATTGTGGAAGACAGTGTGGCGATTCCTCAAGGACCTAGAAATAGAAATTCCATTTGACCCAGCAATCCCATTACTGGGTATATATCCAAAGGATTACAAATCGTTTTACTGTAAGGACACGTGTACACGAATGTTCATTGCAGCACTGTTTACAATAGCAAAGACCTGGAACCAACCCAAATGCCCATCGACAATAGACTGGATAGGGAAAATGTGGCACATATACACCATGGAATATTATGCAGCCATCAAAAACGATGAGTTTGGGTCCTTTGTAGGGACATGGATGAACCTGGAATCCATCATTCTCAGCAAACTGACAGAAGAGCAGAAGATCAAACACCGCATGTTCTCACTCATAGGCGGGTGTTGAACAATGAGAACACATGGACACAGGGAGTGGAGCACTACACACTGGGGTCAGTTGGGGGGAAATAGGGGAGGGACGGCGGGGGGTGGGGAGCTGGGGAGAGATAGCAAGGGGAGAAATGCCAGATGTAGGTGATGGGGAGGAAGGCAGCAAATCACACTGCCACGTGTGTACCTATGCAACAATCTTGCATGTTCTTCACATGTACCCCAAAACCTAAAATGCAATAAAATAAATGGGGGGAAAAAAAAAAAAAAGAATTACACCTCACTTAGTAGATGCTGAGCAGCGCTGTAGTTGTGCTTGGACACCTGCATCTATCTGATGTGAAAAGTGAAAAGATGACCCTGACAGTGAAAAAATGGCTCCCAATGGCAATGGGGGTTTATGCAAGAGACAGAACGAGAATATTCTCCCTCAAGCATGGGTCACATATCCTCCCCTTCAGTCTGACTGATCCATCTTGGATCATGCACTCACCATTAGGGTAACAGCAGTTGCCAGGAAAATGCCATTCATTCATTGGCTTAGACTAACTAGGATCGACCCTGGAGTGGCAAATGGTGGCAGCTTCTTCTCAGTCACAATAAGAGGATTAGAGCCCCAAATTGGGATTCTGTTAATAAAGAAATAGGGATTAGATATTGGGTAAGATCAAGAATGTCATTACAACCACTACTTGACCATGTAACTCTGGGCCTATCCCTCTAACTCTTTGGGCCTCAGTTCCTTGCCTGCAAATTGAAGAGAATAGAATTAAGGATATCACACTCCCTATCTACTCTAATATGCTACAACTCTACTAACTCCTCACACAGGAGAGGAAAACCAAGTAGATCGTATGGGAGGCAGGGAAATATGAGAATGGTGGTACTGGTTGACGTTCACTCATTTCAAACTTGCTTCACTTTGGGGAAGATATATTGATAGAACAGAGGTGTGTTTTAAAATTTTTTGTAGAGACAGGATCTCACTATGTTGCCCAGGCTGGTCTCAAATTCCTGGCCTCATGCGATCCTCCCACCTCAGCCTCTCAAAGTACTGGATTTACAGGTGCTACCAGACCCAGTCAAAGTGAAGATTTTTACTCTTCCTAATTACAAAACACAATCAAAAGAATTTTCCAGTTGCCTTTATTACAAAGTCGTATTTCTTATTATTCCATATTCTCTAGCATATAGAAAATCAATTTTAGGCATTGATGATCTGTTTAAGCAAAGTCTGGATTTAGCTTTTTTTCTTTTCCTGGACCTGATCAGATCATACAACTACAGCACATTATAAATACTTGGGAAGTTTTTAAAATCCCGATGCCAGGTTACAGCATGGACCACATAATTCAAACTCTCGAGGGGTGAGCACCTGGCATCAATAGTTTTTCAAGCCCCCAGCTAATTCTAGTGTGCCCCAAGGCTGAGAACACTGCCTTTGAGTCTGCCATAAAATCACTGACTGCTGAACCCTAGTGGAGAAAGGAAAGTGAGTCCAACACTTCTCTACTCTCAACTATAGGAAAAGTAAAATTGTTGCTGGATCTTAAAGACTAATGATTCCTGAGATATCTAGGGGAGGGAAGGTGTTCTTGCTCAGGATCCTGAGATTAATAGGAACAAGCCATAATGGGAAGTCTTGCTCCTAAGACGTTGTAATTAAATCATGTTCTCTGGTAAGATGGCCCTTCCCGACTCATCTCCCATGAAGAACTGTGGCTGGTCTTACTTCTGGAAGTGCCTCTAACCAGAGCTGTTTATAGGGCTCCTTAGCAAAAGGTCACTCAAGTTATTTTAGTATGATTTTATTACAGAAAGATTTAAGTAAAAGGGGCCAGAGAGGGCACCTGAAACATTCCAAATATTCATCAGGCAGAAGCACTTAACAAGAGGGACACCTCGACTGGAGAAGCTCCAATTTGGGGTTGATCCAAAGGTGTGTCCATATGTAGGCCAAGCCAGAGACTAAACTCAGGCACAAGAAGTCATCTCAGGCAGCCGAGGGACCTTTAAGGTGAGGCATAAAAGTGATTCAGGTCAAGGCATAATCTGCTCTGTTAACAGCATTTTAAAATGTTCCCCAACCTCTGACTTCTGAGACTGACAATATTCCAAGAATCTGAGACTAAATGCTGGAGGGAAAGAAAATATTCCTACCATTAGCTTAGGAATATTTGGTCATTTCTTGAACCAGGGGTAAAGATGAGTACTATGAATACTATACTGGAAACCAAAAATCTGTACTCTCTCTGCTCCATCATATCTCTAAGTAATTTGAGGGCTGCAAAGTATAATAAATTACCATCTACTGTAAGTATCTATTAAGCAGCTGTGACTTAGGGCTGTGCAATGACTACAAAGGTTTGGTCTCTAATTTCTAGCTAGTGCTTATTAAACATATGACTATTGATTTATAAAGAATTTATCAGAAAATAAATCAAACACATACTCAAAAGCCACTACCCATGCACAGGCATTATTAAAATGAAGACTACAGTAAGTTTTTCTTTCTCTGTTGTAACCTAATCACAGACACTTATAGTTTGTAAGCCCATTACAGGCTTATAAGCACATTAGTATAAACCTTGCTCAATATGAGGATCCTGTCCTTTTTTTTTTTGGTCAGATCGAGTCTCACTTTGGCTCTTTCACCCAGGCTGGAATGCAGTGGCCGCTCTCAGCTCACTGCAACCTCCTCCTCCCGAGTTCAAGCAATTCTCGTGCCTCAGCCTCCAGAGTAGCTGGAATTACAGGTGTGCACCACCATGCTGGGCTAATTTTTGTTTTTAGATGAGATGGGGTTTTGCCATATTGCCCAAGCTGGTCTGGAACTCTTGGATTCAAGCAATCTACCCATCTCAGACTCCCAAAGTACTGGAATTACAGGCATAAGCCACCATGCATATGCCCTTATCTCTTTCCAGAGATGCAATGCAGACTATTTGTATAAAAGGCTGGCATGAGCCAGCACAGGAGTGCCAGGTATACCCTGAATGCTAGGAGGATATCAGTACCAAGCCCCAGGCCCTGTGGGAAGAATTTAGTGCAGGAAAAAAGAACAGCGCTATCTGTAACCAGAACCATGCTAAAGCAGTTGACTTACTTTCATATTTTCTTTAAAACTATTTTTTGACACATAATTGTACAGTTATACATAACTATAATTGTACATAATTGTACAATCGTACATGTGATTTTGATACATGCATATAATGTGTCATGATCAAATCAAGGTATTTAGGATATCCATCACCTCAAGCATTTATCATTCTTTGTGTTAGGAACATTTCAGTTCTTCTCTTCCAGGTATTTTGTAATATACAATAAATTATTGTGAACTATAATCACCCTACTTGCTGTCAAACACTGGAACGTGTTCCTTTTATCTAACTGTGTGTTTGTACCCATTTACCAACCTTGCCCCTCCATCCCCAGATATTTTATTTATTTATTTATTGAGACGGAGTTTTGCTCTTGTCACCCAGGCTGGAGTACAATGCTGTGATCTCAACTCACTGCAAACTCCACCTCCCAGGTTCGAGCAATTCTCTTGCCTCAGCCTCCCAAGTAGCTGGAATTACAGATGCCCACCACCATGCCTTGCTAATTTTGTATTTTTAATAGAGATAGGGTTTCACCATGTTGGCCAGGCTGCTTTCAAACTCCTAATCTTAGGTGATCCACCCATCTTGGCCTCGCAAAGTGCTGGGATTACAGGCATGAGCCCCCTTGCCCAGCCAGCCTCATTTTAACCTAGCCCCTCAACCCAACCTGAGGTATCAGTCTAGGCTAGTTGGGGCCAGAGGAACAGGCTCAAGCCAGATGCAGGTAATCACAGAGCATGGAGCATGAAGCACACACAGCAATAATTAGAACTCTTTTAGCTGTGACTTACAGAAGCTCAACAGAAATCAACTTAACCCATAAGAGAATCTATTGTATAACCGAATGACATGATAAATGGTGACATGATAAACTTCAAAGTATAGTACTGGCTGGATCTAAGTGCTCAAAAGCTGTTAACCAAAATCAATTGCTTTTTATTCCCCCACTCTGAGGATTTCCTCCACATTGGCTTCATCTTCAGACAGGCCCTCTCCCAGTGGTTGCAATAATAATTGCCAGAGGCTGGGAACAGTGGCTCAGGCCTGTTATCCCAACACTTTGGGAAGCTGAGATGGGTGGATCACTTGAGATCAGTAGTTCGAGACCAGCATGGCCAACATGACAAAACCATCATCTCTACTAAAAATACAAAAATCAGCCAGATGTGGTGGTGTGCACCTGTAAATCCAGCTACTTGGGAGGCTAAGGCATGAGAATCACTTGAGCCTGGAGGCAGAGGTTGTAATCAGTTGAGATCCACACCACTGCACTCCAGCCTGGGCAACAGAGTGAGAACCCGTCAAAAAAAATAAAATAATAATAATTGCCAGAGATCCAGAGTCACATTCTACCAGCTTAATAGCCCAGATAGTTCTATCAAGATCCCAGGGCTAGTTCTCAATGGCCTAGCCACAGTCACAGACCCATCTCTGAACCAACATCTGTGACCAGGGGAATGCAGTCCTCTCACTGGCCAGGCCTCGGTCACATGCCCACTTCTCCTTCTAGGAGAGGTCAGCCCTGCTCATAACACAAGGACAAAGACTTGGAGGAGAGTGACCGAAAAAAAATCAGGGTGTTTTCCCAGAAGAAGGGAAATAAAGGGTTAAAAACAACAGTTCTCCACTGCCCAGGCGGTGCTGACCCACTTTGTGGATCCTGGAGTTATGACACCTATTCTTACCCTCACTCTCCTTAAATTTCCTGTGCCTGAAACTTAATAGGCAATTGGATAAATAGTTTTAAAATGAATCAATGAATGAATCTGCTTGAGAGCATAAAACATGAACTATTTAAATATTCTACAGTATTTGGTGACATGATAAATGGAAAATATAAAAGCAGAGACCCAAAAATAAAGGAAGAGATGAGGGGATGCTATAGGGAAGAGGCAAGGCCTGAACTGGGTCTTGAAGGATGGGGAGAAATGGGGAGGGGAATGTGTTCTGTGCAAGGTCACAATGTGGGCACAGCACTGAGCTCAGACAAGTACCATGCATCCAGGGATAGAGAGAAAACTTACCAGGCTGGGCTTCATGTGGGGAAATAGTGGGAGAGGAGTGGAAAAGTAGGAGGGCCCACCGTGAGTCTGGGGGTGGCCATCCGAGGACCCAGAACTGTATCCTGTTGATACTGGGATGGGATAGGAAGGGAGAGTTGGCACTGAAGGAAGAGAAAGGAGTTCAGTTTGGGACAAGATGAGGCTGCAGTGTCAGCAGGAAGCATGAAGTAGGAGAGTGATGATGACAGTGCTGCTTTCCACAGATAAGCCTGGCGGAGATGTGGAGGGGCTGCATGGTTAAGGGTGAGGATGGAGGCGGAGTGTCAGTCGGGAAGCTGCTGCCAGGTGGAGATAATGAGGGTCTGGACTCTATCCCTTCAGACTGCCTTTTCCAGCCCAGCCTCAGAAGCCCTTTCACAGCAGCCCCCACCCCATTACTCTTGCTCTCTCTTGCCTTTCCTGGGTCCTGACATGATAACATGTCAGGTATTTGATTATCAAGAAACATCAAACTTGAGGAGGCTCCACACAGAGAAGGTCTAAAGAGTACAATGCAAAGACCATGCCTTGCTAAATGACACAGAAGTCTCTTAGCAGAGCATGGCGTGGAAGCACAAGTGAACCAAGGAAGTTACAGCTCACTGTCCAACTCTTCAGAACGTTTTCTGAATAGCATTAAGGACTAGATTCTGTAAATCAACTGACAGAATTTGAATGTCGGTGTCACCGTTTACTGGCTATGTGATCGTGGGCAAGTTATCTCTCTTAGCCTTGGTATTTCTCATCTGCAAAAAGAAATTATAATTGAACTTCCCTCAGAGGTCCACTATTAAAACTAATTGTGTTAATAATGTATGTAATCAGCCTGACTCAATAAGTGTCTATTACTATTTTTATTATTTGCATCTGGAAACATCACAAATCAATCTGTTGGTAGGACTCACCTAAACTTCCTCCCAAAGCTAAAAATCCCAACACAGAAGGGCGGCCTTTGGAGGTAGGGTTAAGCCCTTCTCCACAGATCCTCAGGCTGAGCTGAGTCTCTCCTGAAAGATACCGACCACTAGAGGGAGAGTGGACTTCCAGAAACCACAGCCCCTTAACCCAATGCCTTTCAAACTGCGGGTTTGAAACACATTAGTGGTTGTGATACCAACTTAGTGGGACCCAGCTAGCATTTTTTTTAATAAGATAGAATAGAGCATATCTGCATTAAGTTCACAAGATACAGGTAGATATTGTTTCATTAAGCCCTTTGCTTTAAATAATTATCTAGATATGTATGTTGTGGATCCCAACGCAATGTATATTTCTCACTGTGGGTCATGGTCAACTCTCAGGAGATCTTGAGAAACAGTGCCATAAAGGATGCGCAGGAGAAAGCCACTTGTGCCGTTCATTCTCAAACACCAACAGGCCACATAGAGGTTGAGTCATTGTTCTATGTTAAAGAAGAATCAGACACAGAAGTGGAGGACTGGATCTAATTAATGACACCCCACATTGTTAGGAATTTTTGTTGTTTCTCAGATTCTCTTCCTCTGGTGTTCATTAGGCACCTCTCAAGGTCTAACCTGGCTCTCCTTTTTCAGGCCTCTAAATGCCCTGCATGGCTCTCATCCTAGGTGATCGCATTTACTCCCAAGGCTTCCACTGGTTCATCTATGTGGCTCAATCCTGAACTACATTTTTGGCTTTTAACTCCAGATATGTATTTCCAAATGATAGCTAGAATTCATTCCATGGATGTTCCACAGACCCCTCAAATTCAATCTGATTGAAACCCAACTCATTATTTTCCCTTTATAAGAAGACAAGTTAAAAGGCCCTGGTCCAGTGTTCCTTCTCTTGGTTCCTCTTTCCTATCAGTCACTGTATTAGGCTGTTCTTGCACTGCTATAAAGAAATAGCTGAGACTGGGTAATTTATAAAGAAAAAAGGTTTAACTGGCTCACAGTACTGCAGGCTGTACAGGAAGCATGAGGCTGGCATCTGCGTGGCTTCTGAGAAAGCCTCAGGAAACTTAGAATCATGGTGGAAGGCAAAGGGGAAGCAGGCACATCACATGGCCAGAGTGGGTGCCAGAGAGAGGGGAGAGGTGCCCAATCTCACGAGGACTCACTCACTATCATGAAGACAGTACCAAGAGGATAGCACTAAACCATTCCTGAGAAATCCATCCCCATGACCCAATCACCTCCCACCAGGATCCACCTCCAACATTGGGGATTACATTTCAACATGAGATTGGGGCAGTGACACACATCCAGACCATATCCAGTCACCCAGGGGAGAAAATTCAGTTATGGTCAAGTCCTCATTCTCCCTCCGTCATTGCCAAGGGTATTGGATTTCCTATTAGAATTCCTCCACCATTCAGGGGGGCATTGTCCTTCTAATACTTCCTACTAGAATCCTCATCCCGTTCCTCTCCCAACAGAGTTTATTACGTGTACTTCTACCGAGTCACTTATCCGTCCCCAGAGCTTCGTTGGTCTAGTCTACTCTTCCCCCCAGCTTATGGTCTTTTAGATGATTTGCATATCTTCTTAATGGTCTCCCTGTTTCCCACCTCCCACTTTTCCCATGGAGCCTGCAGGCCATCAGCTACCTCATCAAAACACAGGTTGAATTGTGTCATTCTCTCATATCATTCTGGTCTTAATAACATGCAGTAACGCCCAAGAACAACCAAAATAAATACAATATATAAGCATAGGATTTAAGTCCCAAGCCAGAAATGACAAATGATTCCATCTCAAGAATGCCAAATGATTCACGGAGAACTATGTTGAGAAAAATTTTGAGACTTCATTCAAATTCAAGAAGAAAGTTAGCCATGGGCAAAACAGGGGGAAGTGGGCATCCCTGATCTAGGCTCAATCTATTTTTTTTTTTTTTTTGCTTCTTCCCACATACTCTACCAACCATTCAGCCACAAGAACTACTTATTATTACCCAAATACACCATGCAATTCTATTAACCACAAAGACAGTTTATGTTTTTAATTCCTTTCTTTACTGTTAGCTTACTCTTGCCTCAACTTCCTATTAGAATCCTCATCCTGTTCCTCTACCATCAGAGTTTATTATGTGTATCTCTACTGAGCATGTATCAACCTCCCTTGTACTATTTCTATATATTTCCTCTTTTTTGTAGAGATGGGGGTCTTGCGATGTTGTCCCAGGATAGTCTGGAACTCCTCCCACCTCAGCCTCCTAAAATGCTGGGATTACAGGTGTGAGCCACCATGCCAAGATGTCGTTTGCATTATAAATATTATATATTATGTATCGTGTATGTGAGTGCATATTTCTGCCTCTCCCTCTAGACAATAAACTCTTGGAAGACAGTCAACATATCTTATTCATCTCTAAATCCCTAGATTCCAGCCACCAACTTAAACATAGCAAGCATTCAGGGGGGCATTTATAGAATTAATGAACTATTTAACCAATATTCGGATGGCATGTTGACATACGACTTTTCAACAACAACAAAAGTCACAGGGAATCTCTGGGAATTAGCCCCATCTCAGAAGTAAAGATTCTCTTCTAGAGATTTCCTTGTTGCCCAGCAGTCAGCAAAAGCCGTAATACAGCAGAACTTAAGCTGTGAAGTAGGTGGCAGAACTGCGAATTTAGGAGAAGATTCTCCCACTGATACAGCGGCCTAACACTGGACACTTACAAATGACTCTACAAGTACATAAAACAAGTCTTATGCTGCTTTCACCAGTCGACCTCGGAAGGCGTGACTTTCCCTATATCACATGAGCACCCCTAAACAGAAGGAGACTCAAACCCACACTTTAGATCCACAGCCCACACTTCAAAGTTGTGTTCCTCCTGCTTCACCAGTGAGTGTTTGGTGAACTTAACTCCAAAGAAAGGAATCCACTATCATTAAAAAAATAATAGTAAATTGGAAAATCTCTGCACTGCACCATTCTGTCTATGCTTAAAGCTCTCCCGCTCAGATCCTCCAAGCAAGCCCCTAAACAACTCAACCTTATGACTAGGTGAAGATGGCTTTGGATTTTTGGGGTTTTTTTTCCCTGTGGACCTTATCTAACTTGAAAGTTGTGTTTTTTGCTTGTTTGTTGTTTGAGGTGGGGGTCTTGCTATATGAAGATGGTTTTTGAAAAGAAATTTCCAACCACCTGAATTTACCAAGCATTAACAGCTTCTCTGATTGGTCATTTATATGGGTGACACAAAACCCTTACAATCAATTATCTCCAGTTATAGCAGCAAATTGGGAACACCATTTGTAATCTTGTAATAGCTTGAACAATTGAGAGAGAAGTCACCGGCACAAGGGCCCTTATCTTTCCTTTATAGGAAAATAACTTTTATTGCTGTTGAATGCCTAAGAGGAAAAAGAGCAACTGAAGAGAGAGAGTGACAGACTCGTTAATTTCCAAAGTTGATGCCAAGTCCTGTCTTAGAAAAAGGGCATCACAGGCGCTTTGTTCTTCCAGGAAGTGTAATGCTTGGGACTGTCAATTTTGAGTAGCGAAAAAGCAAACGGTCTAGGCCAAAATCTGAGAGATCACCAAGATTTCAATGATTTGGGGGTTATCTTCCCCGTCTTTTCCCTCTTTGTCTGTTTGGTTCCTCAAACAAAGTGGGTTGGAAAAGTTCAAACTCAGTTCACAGAAGAGAACATTCTGTACTGGCACAACAGGCTGGGCTGCTCTCTGTAAAACAAGATCAACAGCATGATCTCAGCCGCTGCGGCGGCAGCAGGCACTGCGCCGCTGACCCACAGCCGGGCGTTTGAATGCAGGGCTGTCAAAGGCGATCTCTGGACAGTACACTGTGAAGGTGGGGACACACGCATACACACACACGCACACAGCACGTCAGAAATGACTTTCTGCCCCTTGTAGTTCAATTGTTACTTCCTCTCCCCAGAGGGTCAAGAAAGTTGTTTGGATTTTTCTCTTTGGAGAGTAATTACAGCTGCAACATTTCCAGGGAAACAGCCCCCTGCGTGTGCACTTCAGCTCTGGCATTGATTGGGGCTTTTCAGTCTGTTTGGATGTTACTGTAATCAGATGACAGCAGTAATACCAAGTACACTGCCGCCTGGGCTTAGGGAGGGAGGCAGCCAGGGAGGAAAGACGGGATAGAGGATCAAGTTCACTGTTGCCCCAACCCCCACTCTTAGATTTTCTATTTTCTTCTGGATCCAAAGTTTTCTCCTCCTTTGTCTAGACTTTAGTGTGCAATTCAACATATACCTGGCGAACGCTTATTTTGTGCCAGGACCTCTCCCTGGAATACTAGGGGTAGTAAGGTTGTTCTAGTCAAGTGAAATCTGCCCCTGATGCCCATTGGAAGAGGAAAGAAAGGAAGAGGAAAGCTGTGCATGGAGACAGGTGGTGGGGCGGGAGGGGAGGCCTGCCAGAATGAAGGATGGACAGACCCGAACACAGGGGGGTGTTTTAAAGTATGACAAAGCAGACATCTGGAACAGGGCTGCTTTTCCATTGCCCTTTCAACGTTGACTTCAAGCCTATTTCCAAGAGGAAAAAAATGGCAAGAATGCAAATACCCACCCCAGGAGGGGTGGAACTGCATCTCAGCCTCATTTACTTACTTACTTATTTATTTAGAGATGGAGTTTCGCTCTTGTTGCCCAGGCTGGAGTGGAATGACACAATCTCGGCTCACTGCAACCTCTGCCTCCCAGGTTCAAGCGATTTTCCTGCCTCAGCCTCCTGAGTAGCTGGGATTACAGGCCCCCCGCTACCACGCCCAACTAATTTTTTTATTTTTACTAGAGATGAGGTTTCACCATGTTGGTCAAGCTAGTCTTGAACTCCTGACCTCACAATCTGCCCGCCTCAGCCTCCCAAAGTGCTGGGATTACAGGCGTGAGCCACCGTGCCTGGCCCTCAGCCTCCTTTAAAGATTTGTTTCCCTGCTGCTGTGGCAGGAGGAGATATCAGCAGGAGGTAAGCAGGGCACGAGGGGCCTCACAGACAAACAGAAAGAGGAAAATCAGGGGCCCCAGGACAGTGGCTTTCAATCCTGATTTGTTGTGTGAACGTCAGGCAAGTTCTTCAGACTTTGTGCCCATGAGTCTCTGCACTGTCAGCTATTAACTGGGGAGAGTCTACCTATTTGTAGAACTATTGTGGGATTTAAGGAAATAATATATGCTTTGGCTTGGCAGACATTAGGTATTTAACAAATAGTAGTCTTTGTTATTATTAATGTAAGTACCATTCAGAGAAAGCTGTTAACCCGGTGTCAATTAACAATTTTCACCAGGCTGGGTACAGTGGCTTACGCCTGTAATCTCAGCACTTTGGGAGGCCAAGGTGGGCAGATCACGAGGTCAGGATTTTTTTTTTTTTTTTTTTTTTTTTAAGATGGGATTTCACCGTATTGGTCAGGCTGGTCATGAACTCGAGGTCAGGAGCTTGAGACCAGTCTGGCCAACACAGTAAAATCCCCTTTCTACTAAAAATACAAAAATTTGTCAGGCAGGATGGCATGCCCCTATAATCCCAGCTACTCGGGAGGCTGAGGCAGGAGAATCGCTTGAACCCAGGAGGCAGAGGTTGCAGTGAGCCGAGATCGCACCACTGAACTCCAGCCTGGGTGACAGAGCAAGACACCGACTAAAAAAAAAAAAAAAAAAAAAGAACTTGCGCCAACGTGACCTCTGAAGTGTCTTCTTGCCCACGCATTTTCACAATGTATTTACTTAGTGCATGTCTATGGAGCACCTGTTTGTAGCACTGTGCTCCATTCCAGGCATGGCACGAGGCACTGGGGCAAAAACAGCCTTGTCCCAGAGAGGCTTCCTCACCTTTCCAGGGAGGGCAGTTTACACAGGGCAGAAACCCTGGGCGGCAGACAAACGCTTCCTCACTGCCTACCTTCTGTCATGTTCAGGCTTGTTTCCTCCAGTTCCAAGATCATCTCTATGATTGTGACCAGCCATCCCGAGGAAATATTCAGAGATACTGGGGAGCAAGGATTGGTCAGGGACAGCCCTGATGCGAGACACTTCTCAGAACTGCTCTTCCAGAATGTAAACACCCTTTCTCACTTCAGGACCAGAGCTCCTGCCAAGACTTTGAAAAACAAGTTACACAAGCACCTTTCGAGAGGTTGGCCACACCACATCACAGCTGCTGCTACACGGGCGGAGGGAGGAGCTAGCCTCAAGGACTCAGTCAGGGACAATACTTCTACCCCAAACACAAAGCTCACTCTGGTTTAATGTGGGTCCAGTAGAACACAAGCCCTTGGGCCACCACACCATGGCCCAGCCTGTGGCCCAAGGAGCCAGTCACTGAGGATAATTTAACAGGTCCCCTGCCGCCATCACTGACAGATCCCAGAATTCAAAGAGCCATCACCTGCCATTAGAGCCAGTGCCCAGGCCCAGGTGGGGCTTTCTTGGAACTGGTCACTGGAATATCTTTTTTTTTTTTTTTTTTTTTTTTTTGAGACGAAGTCCCACTCTGTCGCCCAAGCTGGAGTGCAGTGGTGCAATCTCAGCTCACAGCAACCTCCACGTCCCAGTTCAAGCAATTCTCCTGCCTCAGCCTCCCAAGTAGCTGGGACTACCAGTATGCACCACCATGGCCGGCTATTTTTTTTGCATTCTTTAGTAGAGATGGGGTTTCACTATGTTGGCCAGCTGGTCTTGAACTCCTGATCTCATGATCCACCCACCTCGGCCTCCCAAAGTGCTGGGATTACAGGCGTGAGCCACCACACCCAGCTGGGACATCTTAAATTCTTTTTTTTCAGACAGGGTCTCACTCTGTCACCCAGGCTGGAGTGAAGTGGAGCAATCATGGCTCGCTGCAGCCTTGACCTTCTGGGCTCAAGTGACCCTCCTACCTCAGCCTCCCAAGTAGCTGGAACCACAGGTTCATGCCATTATATTCAGCTAACTTTTTAGTTTTTTGTAGACACAGGGTTTCATCATGTTACCCAGGCTGGCCTGGAACCCCTGGGCTCAAGCAAACTTCTGGTCTTGAGGAGTTCCTGGGTTCTTCCTACCTTGGTCTCCCAAAGTGCTGGGATTACAGGCCTGAGCCACCATGCCTGGCCTTACATATTTTCTTCCCTATGGAGATCGCCTCCCTTCACTTTCCTTACCAGACCTCCCTCACTGAAGGCCCTATTTAAACTTCTGGCAGCAGAAAGCCTGTCTCAAAATCACTTTTCTCCCAACTGAAGTTGCTTGCCAAGGGCTGGGGCCAACTCCAGCCATTCGCAGATGGAATTTCTCAGGCCAGAGTGTGCCTGGGGCAGTAAATGCAAAACCTTAAGGATCTGACCTGGACCAAGCTAAATAAATCCAGGGACTGGGCAAGTAACCAAGATCTCAGAAGGAGTAAATGAAGGTAAAGAGTTCCCAAAAAATTTAGCAAGAGTTTGCACCAACCCACACACACCGGGTGGGACCAAAGACCTACAGAGTGACATTTGTTGATCACACATAATGTACCAGGTACTTTACATACATTCTTTCATTCAATCCTCACAGTAATCCTGTAGGGTAGGTGGTGATATCATCCCTATTATAGATGAAGAAACCAAGACTCAAAGAGCTTAAATAACTTGTCCAAGATCATGCGTCCATGGACATGGCAGAGCTGGGACTTGAACCCAAGTCTATCCAGGCTGAAAGCCCAGATTCCCTTTATTACACTATTCTGCCTTCCTGTATGCTAGAATCTTCTTTTTAAAAATTTTTTTTCCATAATTCTGTTACAGAGAATCTTAATTAGATTTTAATTGGAATCATCTTGTATATTATTTTGAATTTTCAGAGACTGAAATCTCAAGTTGAAGTTCTGAGACCAAGTCCCACTCTTCAGTCTCATGAAGTTTACCCCAGCTCAGCATACATAATCAATCACCAATAGTTACTGAACATCCACAGATCTTCTATTATGTTCTGTAGGGGATAGAAAGGTCAGTTAAACATGTCTCCTGCCCTCAAGGAACTTACAGTCTGGATAGGACAGGTTGTGCTACAGTAACAAATAACCTCTGTATCTGAATGGCTTAATACAGCAAAGGTATATTTACTGCTCACAACACTTGCCCATTGTCAATCAGCTGGGTCCTCACCCAAAGACCCAAGCTAAAGGGCAATACACCACATATCTCAAACATTTCTAATCACCATGCCAGGGGAAGGAAAGTGTGGTCAATTGCTCACTAGCTCTTAACACTTCTTCCTCTGAAAGCTTCTTTTCTAAAGGAGCTCATGCCAATTCTGCTCATTTTTCATTGGCCAAAGCAAATCGGCCACACACAATACCAAGTTATATGCAAACCTACCACAAGTCTGGAAGTGGGGAAAACCTTGAAGAAAAACTTGGTGAAGAGCCATAACAATGACCAGTCTGAGAAGAGGAATGACCTCAAAGCCTCATCCCCCATATTCCACAACAGAGAAAGCCAAATAACTAAGTGCCCTTAGAGTGGGTGCTTTCAAGGCTTACATCCTAAGGGCTCAACAGAGATGCATGCCTGGGCTGGAGACCTTAATGAAGTATCCTGAGGAGAACTGTGTTGAGTCTTGAAGAGTGGGAAGGATTTATCTAGACCAGCAAGACCAGACAAGTTGCATTCACATTGAATTTGAATGGGGTGATGGTAACCCACCATCGATCACCCTTATAAATGACATAGATTACTCCAGGCCTGAAGGGACAACCCAAATGAACACCTCAAGGAAAGACTATGCAGTGTAGGTCTAAAGAGAAGGACCATCATAGCTGAGCAGAGGGCTGGAGTCAAGGACAAACGGCAGCTGAAGCCAAGGCATTAATAGAGAAGGTACGGAGAATCTTAGAACAGGAGAAAACCATGTTTAGAGTGGAACTTCAGGGATTCTGACGGGTGGCTAATTCTTTTATTTCTTCCTTCATTTCACAAACATTTTTAAATATTTTGCATTAGAGATGCAAAGGTGTATCAGGCTTGATTCTTGCCCTCAAATTGCTCCAGTCTCTAGCAGAAGGAGAATACACGTGTTGGCTATTTACAATGCCCTTGTTTTTGAAGAGGGATTGATCTCAAAGAAATCTGATGAATACAACCTAAAGCTTCAAGAATGCCAGAAATGACAGAGAATGGGCGGGGTGCACTAAATTGCTAAATGAGATTGGGGTAGTGGTGAAGAATCCAGGGGTGGGAGGAGGCTGGAGCCAGTGCAGCTGGAGGAGGGTGGAGAGAGGAGGGCTGGAAGAGATCTGGTAGATAAGGCAGCTGGCAGTGGGAGAAAAGGCTTTGGGAACAAATGAAGATTTTTAATGGGGATTTTTATAAAGTTTGGCCATAGGGTGTTCAGTGTAAGCCCTCCACTATTCTCCCCTGTGAGCACTTCAGTCCAATCCACATTGCTGAAATGCTTTTGGGTGGCTTGAAAGGTCACAAGAGGGCAAGTGGATTGCAATGAAGTGTTGATTATGGCTTCCAGATGGGTACAGGGTGTGAGCAGGGACTTCCCAAAGAGCCCAGTCATGTTTTGTTAAGTAGATATATGCAATCAAATTTGGACAGGGTAGAGTGGCTCATTCTGGGTATGGGAGACTGGTCAAGAAAAGCTTCATAAAGGAGACGAAAGATGATCTGGTGCCAGGTGTTGAAAGATCAGATGTCCCCAGCCCACTTGGATTAATGGAAAGCATTCTAATCCAGGCACCAAGAGCAGCACATGTCAAGGTAGTGGGGTGTGGAACAGCCTGGCTTGTTCAAGCAACTCCAAGCAAACCTTGATGGACAGGAAAATAAAGTCAGGAGAGGCAAGTTCAAGAATCTGACCCAATAATCAGGAGTGTGTGTTCCATCTTCAAAATAATTCATTCAGCGTTTACTGACCCTCTAGTACTTTCTAACTTATACAGTGACACAAAAATCTTTTCTTTCCATCTGGTAAAAACCTGGGAAATTCATGATTTCCTATTAGTCTATTGGTAAGGAAAGTGAGCATGCAGAGATGAACTTTTCTAAGGCTGTCCTGACTGACTTACACTTACCTCTCACATTCACAGTATGACAATATTTATCTTGCTGCTAAGCACCATGTCTCCATGTGCAGTGGTGAGAATGAGTCAAGATCCTTGAGGTCCCATGTCCCAGCAGGTGAATGATTGCCTGAGACAGCAGCAAACAGGAGCAGAAATCTGGTGACTATTAAAACTCACTGATTGATTTACAGTCAACTGTCAGGTGGGAAAATTTATCTCCACTGATCATAGCCTAAAGTACCCTGTGTGTGGGGTGTGAGTGTACATGTGTGCCCACGTCTGTTTTAACTATCCACCTGGGAAATCTTTCAATCGGCATTTATTTCAATAATCTCATACCGAGCTGTGGCACTTTCCTCCACAAATGCTTCCAAAGCAGTTTGTAAATTTTATGTAGCTGGGGAGTTAGTGTGGGAGGAATAGAAGGAAATAGATATTTATCAGCTTCCTAATGAGAACTGGGGACTCAGTGTACTTTTGTTGAGAAGAACAGAGATCCAAGAATGTGTATTTAATTTAGAATATGTGTGTCTTTAAATTACACAGTATTTCATTAAAATATTTTTCAGATTTTCTCCTAATCATCCATTCAAATTCTATCCAGTTTTCAAGGCCTACCCTCTAGAACCAGCTTCTAGTTGCTAAATTTTGGTCCTCTGGAGAAAAGTACTGTCACCTTGCTTTGGACATTGCATTTCTCTAAATACCCCCAGAAGACTGGCAGTAAGGGAGAGACCTTGTGTCCCTCTCAGGGACATTCTGGCTCGTTTCTCAGCAGAGGCTGAAAAGTATCCATCCAGTAGGCCAGTGAGCGCCTGTGAGGAAACTTCAGATCATCCATTTAGTCAGTCAATATTTACTAAGTAATCACTATGCTCTAGAAACTATGCCAGGGTGCTAGAGATCCAGCTAAGAGCAAAAGACATGGATCCTGGTCTCCCGGAGCCCGCAGTCTAGTAGAGAAGATGATCATTGACGGGATAATCCCTAGGTCATTGCAAACCAAGCACCAAAATAAAGAGAAGCAAGGAAGATTCTGAGAAGATAACTAGGGTAGCTAGGTTTCCTGGCTCATGCCTTCATCCCAGCAATTTGGGAGGCCAAGGAGGGAGGATCACTTGAGCCCAGAAGTTTAAGATCAGCCTGGTCAACAAAGAGAGACTCTGTTGTTTATTAATTTATTTTTTAATTAGCCAACCAAGATGGCACATCCCTGTAGTTCCAGCTACATAAGAGGCTGAGGCAGGACGATTGAGATCAGGAGTTAAAAGCTGCATGATACAACTGACACAGTGGCCCACACCTGTGATCCCAGCACTTTGAGAGGCCAAGGCAGGCAAATCACGAGGTCAGGAGTTTGAGAGCAGCCTGGACAACATGATGAAACCCCATCTCTACTAAAAATATAAAAAATAGCTGGGCGTGGTGGCAGGCACCTATAATCCCAGCTACACCAGAGGCTGAGGCAAGAGAATTGCTTGAACCCAGGAGGCGGAGGTTGCAGTGATCTGAGATGGCACGATTGCACTCCAGCCTGAGCGACAGAGCAAGACTCCGACTCAAAAAACAAAAAGCCGCATTATAGCTGAGCTATAATCATGCTACTTCCCTCCCCACCCTGGATTACAGAGTGAGACCCTGCCTCGAAAATAATAATAGAAAAAGAGAAAAAAGTAGAACATTAGCAAGGAACATTACCTTGACAAATGGATTGGGGAAGGCTGCCTGAAAAAGCTCATCTGAAGGTTGAGCAGGAGTTATGGAGATGTGTGTGCGTTTAACAGCCTCAGTTTCCTCATATGTAAAATGACTGTATTAACAGTAACTTGTCCAAGTTTGGAGTCCCTCTAAGTAGGCCCTGAGATAAAGACTCATGGTAAGGTGATTTATAAAGAAGTGTCCCTGCTTGAATCCAGGAGGCAGAGGTTGAAGTGAGCCAAGATGGCACCACTGCCCTCTAGCCTGGGTAAGAGTGTGACTCCATCACACACACACACAAAAAGTGACCCCAGGGGAAACTGGTAGAGAAGGTAGACAGTGGGACTAGGAAGGGAAGAAAGGCCAAGCAAGATTGACAATCAAATAAAGTCCACACAGAGGCGTGCCGGAGACAGAACAGGTCACATGGGGAGCTGGGAGCATTTGTCCCACTGCACCTGGTAGTCACAGGTAAATTCACAAGCACTTCTGCTCTCTGGACTGAGAAGCAAAGCGGTTCTAGTAGCTCAACCTCCAAAACAGAGCCATGGTGCTAGCTGCTGGGTGCACAGCACAATTACAGGACTATGGCGAGGGCACATAAGGGGGTGTGAGCAGGACACTGAGGCTCTGGTTACACAGGATACATAAGGAGGTACAGATGCAATGAAGCAATGCATGTAAGGAACACAGCACAGTGCCTGACTCATCATAAGTGCTCAAGCGATAATAGCTCTCATTGTAACATTTATTTATTGAGTACAGGTATTGATCAACTTACGACCATTCAACTTTACGACCACAATCGCTAGCCACGACTGCTCAGCGTCTGGCAGCGCAAATGTTGCCCAGCTGGGCATACGACAGTGCGGACCAGCTTCCGGCAACACTACCATCTCCGTGTGCATATAGCCTACTCAACTTACGACCAAATCATGTTACAACCGGTCTGTCAGAACCAATCGTGGTCGTAAGTCAAGCACTAGCTGTATGTATCGATGCAGCCTGACACAGGCTCTGCTCTGCACACTTATCTCTGCCTATTCAAATCCTTCAGGAAACCCACTCTTCCACCCGCCACTCCCCGCCAGGCCTCCCGAGACAAATGCACATATAAATATAGCAATATATATTTATATTTCCCAGGATTGTCACATTTTGCTGAGCTCATAACAGAACTGAACAAATAGCCCTGTCATCCTCTGTAATATATGCTATCATTCACCAGCGCTTCATCTCTCCCTGTCCTCCTGGGCTCCTGGAGCTCAGAAATTCATGTGCTCGGCTGCTGCTTCAATATGATCTGTACTAACCTGATGTAATTCTCAGGTCTTCATTTCCTGTGCAAGTTGATAGAATTTTTAGACTGGAGGGGCTTCCTAGATGTGCTCACCTTGCTGAGCAATTGAACAATGGTTTGCTACTTCAAAAATCCGCATTTTACAATTTATATATATATATATATATATATATAGTCTGCATTTTAAATAAAAAGGAACTATGATACCTACAAGGATAAATCTCAAAAACCAAAAGAGCTGACACAAAAGAACGTTCATGGTATGATTCTGTTTATTGCAAATTCTAGAACAGGAAAAATTAATCTATGGCGACAGAATGTAGGTCAGGGGCGCCTAGGGCTGGGTTGGGGGCAACTGCAAAAGGTACCAAAGAACTTTTGGAAGTTGGAAATGTCCTCATCTTGGCTGTGGAGTTGTTTATGGTGGTGTATACATTGGTCAATATTCATAAAACCGTATGCTTGAAACAGGTGCACTCATTGTACGTAAATTAGACCTCAGTAAAGTTGATTTTAAAATTAAACAAATAGGCATGTTATTCCCTGACCAAGAAATCAGAAGTAGATCCAAGACTAGCCATAGGAAATGGCACAGACCAGACACACAGAAGCCTTTGTACTGTTGCCTATCCCCAGCCCGTTCTTTAATTTGAAAAGAAGTTGGTCTTTATCATGTGTACTAGTGGAGGAACACAATGGTAAGGAGAATCTAAAAAGAGAATAATGCACAAGTCATTTACATCTGGCGGCCCTGAAATGTGTTTTGTTGCTTTATGGAATTTGAACAGAGATGTGCCTGCTTGACATACCAAAAAACCACTTCGAATGAAATAACAAAGTTTCCTATAAAGACTTGAATTACTGGTATCTGGGAAGCACTTTGTTGATCTTGGCTAACTTCGCTTCTTCCTTCTCCTTTTTCCAAGCAGGAAATGTAATGATTCACCTAGTCCCAAAGCTTCCTGCAAGCAGGCTCTCCAGTTTGGTGCCTCCACCTACATTAGATTGGATGCCTCTGCATTAATGTGCAGCGTACAGAGGAAGTTGAGATGCTCAAGCCATTGTAAAGAGGCTTAAAAAAAGTTTTCTTGCAAGTTTCTAGAATAATCTACTTGCAGATAATTGAGAACAGATTCTACAAGAAATAGTGTCTTGTATCTAGCACGCATTTTAGCTGGCTCTGGCTCTGGGAAGACTCCCCTGGCATACCACACTCCCCTCTCCCTGCTTCAAGCCCTGTCACTTCTGAGACTGGGTTGGCTGCTTGCTTTTTGCACCCCACCTCCCACCCCCAACACCCTGGACTTTGTCCTTCATGACATTTACCACGTGGAAGGCAAATGCCTGTTTACTAATCTGTGTCCCAGACCAGACGGAGCGCTCTCTGAAAGCAGGGTCGGCTGAGGTCACTGTTGTATCCCCAGCTGCTAGAACAGTGCCAGGCTCATAGTAGGTGCTTAATAAATACTTATTGAGTTATTATTCTGAACACATAACAGAGTTTATTTAAGGTTCTGAAAAACAACTGCACAAACAGGAAAACTCTGGCGCTTCCAAAGGGAACTCCACCCAAGCCAAGCTGCAGCAGGAAATACCAAAAAGTAAGTATCTCGCACAAAAATCACCGTGTGTGTATGTGTTTCAAGGCAATTCTCATGAGCTAATCTCCAAGAAGCTGTGGAATAGTCTGGAAAATCCAAGGCTTTAGGTTCTCCAAGGCAGATGACAGTCTCCAAGTAAGGGTGGAGGGAAGGGAGGAAAAGCTTCTTGCTTTCACTCTGGAGCTCTGGGATCACTGAGATTGGAGTCAACAGGCCAGGCCAGGAAGTTTAGACTCTTGGAACCTCTGTAAATGACCATACTAGTATCTTCTCACATCTTACAGTCCTGTCTGTAAGTTCTTAAGGGTGACACAAATTTCAGCTGCCTAGATTATCAGAAACATCAATAACAAGCTGGGCATGTGGTATGTGCCTGTGGCTCCAGCTACTCCAGAGGCTGGGCAGGAGGATCACTTGAGCCCAGGAGTTCGAGGCTGCAGTGAGCTATGATGGCGCCAATGCACACAGCCTAAGCAACAGAATAAGACCCTGTCTCAAAACAAGGCAAAAAACAAACAGGCCAGGCACAATGGCTCACACCTGTAATCCCAGGAGTGATTACTTGAGGTCAGGAATTCAAGACCAGCCTGACCAACATGGTGAAACCCCATATCTATTAAATTAAAAAAAAGAAAAAAAATTAGCTGGGTGTGGTAGTGGCACCTGTAATCCCAGGTACTTGGGAGGCTGAGGCATAAGAATAGCTTGAACCTCGGAGGCAGAGGTTACAGTGAGCCGAGATCACACCACTGCACTCCAGCCTAGGCAATAGAGCAAGTCTCTGTCTAAAAAAAGTGACCTTGTGAAATTCACAGATCCCTGTGTCCTATACCTGTCAAATAACTTACCTAGAATTTAGATAATAAATCATGCCAATACTTGAATACTTGGGGAAAGGCATAAAAGTTTCAGATCCTCAACATCCTGATGAAAATTCAGCTTGCAAACACCACTGTGATATCACCAGTTATGCACTCATTAAGTTATTCATTCAGCAAAGGAGTAAGAACTTTGAGGTCTGATTTGAACCCTGGCTTTGCTTTTTACTAGGAATATACCTAGTCAATAGGGATAACCTTAGTCAAATGGCATGTCTCTTTCTCTGTAAATTGCAGGTTACAATAATTCCTACCTTGGAAATTTGCTGTGAACACTAAATGAGTACTTGTACTTAATAATAACAGACAGGTGCAATGGTTCACACCTATTAATCCAGCACTTTGGGAGGCCGAGGTAGGCAGATCACCTGAGGTCCGAAGTTTGAGACCAGCCTGGCCGACACAGTGAAATCCTGTCTCTACTAAAAATATAAAAAAAATAACCAAAAGTAGTGGTGGGCACCTATGATCCCAGCTATTGAGGACGCTGAGGCAGGAGAATGGCTTGAACTCAGGTTGCAGTGAGCTGAGATCACACCATTGCACTCTAGCTTGGTCAAAAAGAGCGAAAATCGGTCTCAACTATATATAAATAATAATGGTGGGAATAACTGTTGCTCAGAGCCTAATGCATGCACCAGAGACCAAGAGCCATTTTGCCTTCCCCTCGGGAGTGCACATCCACTCATGGCAGGAGCTGGGGCAGAGCTCCCTGCTTTCACTGGGCACTTCACACTCGAAGAACATGCTTTCCAGCCTTAAGGCCTTCTGTGGATGTCACTGCCCTCCTGCTCATGTGCCACATGTAGACATTTAAGGGAATCTAATACAAAGCAAGTTTTGCAAAGTGCTGTGTTTCTAGCCACACAATGACAGGCCCACGAGACACCGCCTTGTGACGGTTTTGGAGGGAGAGAAAAAGCTTTTATGAGGAGAAACCAGAAGAAAGAAAGGAAGAAAGGACAGAAGGACAAAAGAAAGAAAGAAAGAAGAGAGAGAGAAGCAAAGAGAGAGAAGGCAAGAGAGAGAGAAGGAGAGAAAGAAAGAAAGAGAGTAAGAGAGAAAGAGAGAGGGAGGGAGGGAGGAACAAGACAAGGGACCAAGGTAAATACTTAAGAAACACAATGTAAGTTGGATCTTTCTATCACAGGATTGTGGTGAGCACAAAATCTTCTCTATACATGTCCTGCCCAACCACAATTTAAGCACAGTGTTTTGTAAATAATGGGTGCCAACACAGTCAATACACATCACTGCCTTCCCTGGGACAGGCAAGGTGAGAACCAAACAGGAGTTATATAGAGTCCTCCCCCGAAGGAATTTGTCTGGTAAATTCTTGATGACTTAAGTAGAAAGTTTTAGAGATCAGTTCTAGTTTATCAAAATTCCATAGTACTTTATCTGTCCCATTCTTAGGGAGCAGCTTCTGTAAAGTTCACATCTGACGTCCCTTGCCAGAGATGTCAGGTAATAGTGAAGGGCTCACTCCTGTGTCCCTTGTAGCACCCAGTTGAGTGCCAAGCACACAGTGCACACTCAGTATAGTTTGTGCACTCTGATGAGTGTACATCTACAAAACTAAGAGGAACTGATGCAACACATACCCCACCTGTACTTAACATGCAGTGAATCTCAGGCAGAGGAAGGATGGTGGTACTCCAGGCCACACAGCCAGCACTGTGGCCAGAAAATGGACCCTGGTCCTTAACTTCTTGCTTTCCATATACTCTTTCCAAAAAAAAATTAGATCGCAAGTTGGAAGAGGGATTTGATTCAAAGAACTAACCTTGAGGACAGCAGAAATGTGAAAACAGTCCCATCCTTGTCGTTTCTGACAAGGTTGGGATTTTTTTTTTTTTTTTTTTTTTTTTTTTTGAGACAGGGTCTTGCTGTATTGCCCAGGCTTGAGTGTGGTGGCATAATCATACCTTGCAGCAGCCTCAACCTCCTGAGCTCAAGTAATCCTCCTGCCTCATTCAGCTTCCTGAGTAGCTGGGACTATAAGTGTACACCAACACACCTAGCTAATTTTTGTATTTTTTTGTAGAGACGGGGTCACACTATGTTGCCCAGGCTGGTCTTGAACTTCAGGTCTCAAACAATCCTCCCACCTTGGCCTCCCAAACTGCTGGGATTATAGTGTGAGCCACCATGCCCAGCCTCTGCCTGCTCTTTCTGCTCTTTGCTACTGCAGCCTCCTTCCCCATCCATGGTGTCAGTCAAGTGGAGGATGCTGGGAGAAAGGTGCGCAGCTGCTGCAGCAAAACGGCAACAGCAAAGGATAAGCTTCCGTGGAGGGAAGGGAACAGCAGCTGTCAGGGAGCTTTTGGCAGTCCTAGAGGCAGGCACATGAAGAAAATGGGATTTGTCCGGTGCAAACTGTGTAACGGCCGAGCCAAGGAAACAGGAGCCTGCTTCTGCCTGGCCTATTCAGCCAGATCAGCCCCCACTCCTACTGAAGCACTAGACCTCAGCTGTTGAGATTTGAAGAAGTCCCTTCTCCACCCAGGTTTGGAACGAATTGAGACAGTCACAAGAGTCAGGCAGATGGAGATGCAACACCACCCGTATTACTCATAAAGGCTGGGTGGGGAAATGGGCCGTAGGTGTACAGCGAAAGTGAGCTTTCTAATACCGAATCCCAGAATCAGGCAGACTCACCCACCCAGTCACAGGCAGCTCTGGAGGCTTGCAGGCCCCCAGCAGAGGCAAAGGTAAGTGGTGCTGGAGCAGAGCAGGATAGGGGCTCTCTGCTGGCTGGCCAGGCCCAAGAGAGGGAGGAATTGAGCCACACAACTCACTTCCCTCTCCAAAACTCATCATTCTATTAAGTCACCCATCTTCTCCTGGGAAGGGTGAGTCAAAGAATATGGAAAATCCAGAAATATTGCTGTAATAGAAGGCCCTGATACATGGAAGCCACATCATGAGTGGTGAGCGACCCCTCCCTCAACATCAGTCAAGACAAACCAAGCTACATGTGACAGCAGAGATTGTCTGAAAGGGTGAGGAAATAATGCTCTCTACCAGGCACAGTGGTTCATGCCTGGAATCCCAGAACTTTGGGAGGCTGAGATAGGAGGATGGCTTGAGTCCAGGAGTTCAAGACCAGCCTGGGCAATGTGGCAAGACTCCATCTCTGTAATATGCAAATTATAAAGGAAAACATGACCAGGCATGGTGGCTCATGACTGAAATCCTAACACTTTGGGAGGCCAAGGCAGGTAGATCACTTCAGGTCAGGAGTTGAAGACCAGCCTAGCTAAACATGGTGAAACTCTGTCGCTGATAAAAATATAAAAATTAGCCTGGCATCATGGTGCATTGCCTGTAATCCCAGCCACTCAGGAGGCCGAGGTGCCAGATCTCTTGAACCTGGGAGATAGAGGTTACAGTGAGCAGAAATCGTACTACCGCACTCCAGCCTGGGTGACAGAGTGAGACTAAGGCCAAAAAAAAAAAAAAAAAAAAAAGAGGCTGGGCATGTTGGCTCATGCTTGTAATCCCAGCACTTTTGGAGGTCGAGGTGGGTGGATCACCTAAGGTCACAAGTTCAAGACCAGCCTGACCAACATGGTGAAACCCAGTTGCTACTAAAAATACAAAAACTAGCCAGGTGTGGTGGTGGGCACCTGTAATCCCATCTATTTAGGAGGCTGAGGCAGGAGAACTGCTTGAACCCGGGAGGCAGAGGTTGCAGTGAGCCGAGATCACACCACTGTGCTCCAGCCTGGGTGACAAGAGCAAAACTCTGTCTCAAAAAAAAATGGAGAGAAAGAAAAAAATAAAATGATGCTTTTCTTCCCTGCTCTTCTTCCTCTTCCCACAGCCCGTGCTCCTGACTTTGTGGTGCTCACTGTCTTTACAGCTGCCCCCTGTAGTTTGGGTCATGGCACTCTTGCATGAGGGAAAGGAGTAACAGCTAGACCAGTGGTTTTTACTTCAATGACAGTTGAAGCAGCACATTTCACAAGGTAGAGAATGAAGAAGTGATACAGGAGGGGGGCAGGGAAGTCCTGGGAGGAAAAGGGTGGGGTCCCTGGTGAGGGATCCACCCTCGGGTTTGTGCCCACAGACCTAGGTGAGGACAGGCACTCCTATTTCGGCACCCAAATGTTGCATTTTCCGAGACCACCCTGGCCTGCCATGCCCCATCCGGTACCTATAAAAACCCCAAGAACCCACATGGCCAGAGACACAAGCAGCTGGACATCAAGAGGAGCACATCCACACTGGCAGAAGAGCACACTGGCAGACGCTAGCAGGCCATCCACCAGCAGAACAACATGGAAGCCGAGGGGAATTTGGCCAGGGTGCTTGGAGTAAAGTTACTCCACTGAGCGGCCAACCCCAGGGGAAAACCACCTTCCCCCTCTGTCCCCCTTCTGGCTCCCCACCCATCTGCTGAGAGCTACTTCCGCCATTGAATAAAACCTTGCACTCATTCTCCAAGCCCACATGTGATCTGATTTTTCTGGTACACTAAGGCAACAACCCCAGGACGAAAAGCCCTCTGTCCTTGCAACAGGGCAGAGGGTCTAATTGAGTTGGTTAACACAAGTTGTCTACAGACGGCAAAACTAAAAGAGCACACTGTAACACACACACCCACTGGGGCTTCAGGAGCTGTAAACATTCACCTAGATGCTGCCATGTGGTCGGAGCCCCACAACCTGCCCCCCTAGAGGTTTGAGCAGAGGGGCACTGAAGAAGCAAGTCGCACCCCCATTGCATGCCTTGTGAAGGGTACAAGGGAACATTACCCATTTCAGAAGGAGGAGCAGGTCAGATTGGCATGCTGCTTAAAGAGTACTTCGTCCTAACCTATTCCCTGCCTTCCCGAAAGAATGCCAAACACAAGCAAAAATAATCTAAAACCATTTCATACTGCTGTTCAGAGCCAGAGGGGAACTCTGGTATAATATCAAACATATTTCATGCTCTTAAAACCCTTGGAATAATTTCTTGTTACAGGAGTGTCTTTTGCTATTCATAACAAGTCCCTTTGGTTCACACCTGAGTTTATGCTAATGAGGTGACTGAGGGTGGGGCCCCTAGACAGCCTCAGGATGGGGGCTGTCAACAGAAAGACCAAGTGATTAGAAGGCTGGAACTCCACCCACAGACCTCTGGGAAAGAGAGGAGAGGAAGCTGGAGGTCAAGTTCTATAAAACCTGTTGGACAACAAGATTTGACCAGCTTTAGGACTGTGGAGCTTGCAGAGGTAGTTGGAGGGTGGTGACTGAGGGCATGGAAGCTCCATGCTCCTTCTTACATACCTATGTTACTCTTCCATCTGGATGTTAACCTGTATCTTTTGTAATATCTGTTTTTTTTGTTGTTGTTTAGAGACAGAGTCTCACTTAATCACCCAGGCTGGAGCGCAATGGTGTGATCTCGGCTAACTGCAACCTCCGCCTCCCTGGTTCAAGTGATTCTCCTGCCTCAGCCTCCAGAGTAGCTGGGATTACAGGCGCTACCACGTCCGCCCAATTTTTGTTTGTATTTTTAGTAGAGACGGGTTTCACCTTTTTGGCCAGGCTGGTCTTAAATTCCTGACTACAGGTGATCCTCCCGCCTTGGCCTCCCAAAGTGCTGTAATTATAGGCATGAACCACCTCACCTGGCTTGTAATATCCTTTATAATAAAGTGATAAATGAGTTTTCCTCAGTTTTGTAAGCCATCCTAGCAAATTAAATAAACTCAAGGAGGGGTGGTGAGAACCATGATTTACATAGTCAGCAGTTCAGAAGTATAGGTGATGGCCAGGCCTGGTGGCTCATGCCTATAATCCCAGCCCTTTGGGAGGCCAAGGCGGGAGGATCACTTGAGCCCAGGAGTTCAAGACCAGCCTGGGCAACATGGCAAAATCCCATCTCTACAAAAATTACAAAACTTAGCTGGGCATGGTGGCACTTGCCTGTAGTCCCAGCTACTCGGGGACCTGATATGGTAAGATCGCTTGAGCCCAGGAGTTCAAGGCTACAGTGAGCCATGATTGCACCACTGTACTCTTCGTCTAGGCTACAGAATGAGACACTGTCTAAAAAAAAAAAAAAAAAGGCAGAAGCAGTATAGGTGACCATTTGGGATTGTGAGGTGGGAAGACGTCTTGTGGGACTGAGCTCTTCCTCTGTGGCTAATAGAACTGAATTAGAGGATGCCCAACAGGGCTATGCTGGAGTGTTGCTTGGTGTGTGGGGAACTCCTCACCCCATCCCCACACAAACATCTCATCATGAAAGCATGTAGTGTTGAGTGAGAGCAGAGAGAGGAAAAAAAGTTTGTTTTTCCCTCCAAGGAATCAAATGAGTCAACCCGAGGGCACACTTCACGGTTTCAAAGGCTCAATCTTCCCCTGTAATCTTCACTTGTGCATTCATTCTGTAAACATTTTCATGGAGCACCTACAAAGTAGGAGGCCCTATACTAGGTGCTGGGGACACAAGGCAGCCTTCATGAAATTTTTGTCAACCCATGAGTCAAACAGAATCTACTGAGCATTCATTATGTACCCCACTGAGCCAGGTGCTCTGTGAACCCCTCTGAGGCTTGCCCTCTCTATCCTGCTGACTGCAACAGTGAAGCACCTGAAAGCCTGGTTTCCTTTACTTTGAGGAGAGATTTCTTCACAGATTGCTTGGGGGTGGCAGGCAGTTTAGGAAAACAAAATACATGGCCGATTCCAGAAATTAAATGATGTGTCTCTCATGGAAGATTGCATAAATTCTGAAGAAGGGTTGGTGGGTATTACCCTTAAATAAGTAAAACCATTCTAAAAAATAACACCTCAGTGGCTTTAAAAATGTTAAAGGGGTGAGACTCTGTAGCCTGCTCTTTATGGGGGCGCAACTCCTGACCCCACCATGGCTCTTAGAGATAGATCTGTACATTTTTAGATACCATAGAAAGATTTCTTTCTGCCTGAGCTTCTTCAGAGCATTGTACATTTTGATAAAATTGTAAAACAACACAGCAGGCAAAAGAATGAAAGCTTTTTCCCCTCCTTTAGTCTCAATATAACTGTGTATGAAGGGCGGAGAGCCAAGTTCACGTTCAGAAACTCAGGTGCTATTCATAGCTCCCTAATAACCAAAACTTTTCTGGCCATCTCCTCATCCATTCATTTTGTTATCTCCAAACCTCAAAAGCCTAAGGGTAGGCACATAGTAGGTGTTTAGTGAGGGCTTATTGAATGATAAATCAACACACGGATGGCTAAATGAATGAAATATCCAGAGATAAGTCCATAGTAGATCCAACTTCCCACAAGCACAGAGTAACTTTTGGAGTGGACATCAGAAACTCTTATTTATACCCCACTGGAGATTGAAAACAGAGACGTTCTTGTGTGCTGACCCTTAATGGGAATAAATTGAAGAGGGAAATACAATGGATTCATTCAAAAAGATTGCTGAACCCAAGACACAGAGAACTGGAGAAATGTGCAATTCAATCTCTCTAGCACCCACCCTCAGGTCAGAAATTAACTGTTAAGTTGGGTGAAGCAGTGTATGAGGCAGGAGTTCTACCTGGGCAACACTGTGAGACCCTAACTCTAAAAGAAAAATTAAAAATATATATAATTACTTCAGCTTCATTACAAATATTCATTAGGCTTTTACTATGTGCCAGGAGCTATGTCTACCAAGGTGAATAAGACCACACACTCCTATTCCTCCAGCTTACATCCCACCATCTTGCCTCTGATCAACTGCTCATTCCTGCTTTCCTTTTACTGTCTATGAATTTAGAGTCCTTAGTCCAACCTTATGCTAGCCACTCCCTTGCAAATGTCTTCAACTCCCTTGCCCTCTCTCCCCTATTTCGCACACCCAGCAAACCTTTGCTGATGAATGACACCTAAGACCCACCTCCTCATGCCAGCTCGGCATTGCTGGGGAAAGTCACACAACTGTGCCAATTGATGTCATTTATAATACATGTCCTTCTCCCAGTTATTTTATTTTAGTAAATGGCACCATGACCCACCCAAATATTTAAGCCAGAATCACTCTTGAAATTCCCCTTTACCTCATGCCCCATGTTCAAACCATCACCAAGGTATTGATACCATGTCCAACATAAATCTGAGGTCTACTGCTTCTCTCCATCCTCATTTGCCACCACCTTGCCCAGGTCTTTAACACCTGTCCCCTATACCACTGAAATGTTCTCTGAATTGGTCTGCTAGTTTGCTCACTGAAAGAATGAAAGAGAAGTATTAACTTCTAAACTGGATCACATTTACAGCAGACATAGTCTGCCATATATCTTTACCTTTACCACTTCGGTATTCACTGACCTGACTTCCAACACCAGAACCCATATTTCTTTGCCAGAGGATTTTCTCTGGTAAAGAAGCTGTTTTGCAAGCAATAGGGAAAGGACTCCATCTTTAATAAATGGTGTTGAGAAAACTGGCTAGCAATGTGGAGAAAGCAGAAACTGGACCCCTACCTGTCACCTTACACTAAAGTTAACTCCAGATGGATTAAAGATTTAAACATAAAACCTAACACCATAAAAACACTAGAAGAAAACGTAGGCAAAACCATCCAGGACACAGGCATAGGCAAGGACTTCATGACTAAAACACCAAAAGCATTGGCAATAAAAGCCAAGATAGACAAATGGGATCTAATTAAAATTCAGAGCTTCTGTACAGCAAAAGAAACCATCATTAGAGCGAACTGGCAACCAACAGAATGGGAAAAAATGTTTGCAATCTACCCATCTGACAAAGGGCTAATAACCAGAATCTACAAAGAACTAAAACAGATATACAAGAAAAAAACAACCCCATTCAAAAGTGGATGAAGGATATGAACAGACACTTTTCAAAAGACAACATATATGAGGCCAACAAACATAGAAAAAATGCTCATCATCACCGGTCATTAGAGAAATGCAAATCAAAACCACATTGAGATACCATCTCACGCCAGTTAGAACAGTGATCATTAAAAAATCTGGAGACAACAGATGCTAGAGAGGATGTGGAGAAATAGGAACACTGTTACACAGTTGGTGGGAGTGTAAATTAGTTCAATCACTGTGGAAGACATTGTGGTGATTTCTCAAGGATCTAGAAATAGAAATTCCATTTGACCCAGCAATCCCATTACTGGGCATATACCCAAAGAACTATAAATCGTTCTGCTATAAAGACACATGCACTCATATGTTCATCGCAGCCCTGTATACAATAGCAAAGACCTGGAACCAACCCAAATGCCCATCAATGATAGACTGGACAAAGAAAATATGGTACATATACACCATGGAATATTATGCAGCCATAAAAAACAATGAGTTTGTGTCCTTTGTAGGGTCTTGGATGAATCTGGAAACCATCATTCTCAGCAATCTGACACAAGAACAGAAAGCCAAACACTGCATGTTCTCACTCATAGGTGGGTGTTGAACAATGAGAACACATGGACTCAGGGAGAGGAGCATCTCACAGTGGGGGCAGTTGTGGGGGGGTAGGGGAGAGACAGCAGGAGGTGGGGAGGGAGGGGAGAGTGGGGAGGGATAACATGGGGAGAAAAGCCAGATGTAGTATGCACCTAAAGTTAAATAAATTAAAAAAAAAAAAAAAAAGAGCAGCAGCTGTTTTGTCCACCACTTGGCAGCAGGCAGAAGTACCTGCTTGTGCCTCACAAGACATTTCTTGTCTCCCAAAAGACCTCAAGCAATGGCTTACAGGACTGGGTGTATAAATACTCCAGTGCTGGTACAGTTGCAGTGGCTTACACCTGTAATCCCAACACTTTAGGAGGCTGAGGTGGGAGGACCACTTCAGGCCAGGAATTTGAAATTTGCCTGGGAAACATAGCGAGACTCTCTCTGCAACAAAAAAAAAAAAAAAAAAAAAAAAAAAAAAAAAAAAATTAGCAAGGTCCTAGCTACTAGAGAGACTAAGATAGAAGGATCACTTGAGCCTAGGAGTTCCAGGCTGAGGTTAGCTATGATTGTGCCACCGCACTGTAGTGGGCAACAGTGCCAAACCCTGTCTCTAAAATAACCAAAGTAATAAATAATAAATAAGTAACTAAATATCAGCTGGGTACAGAGGCTCATGCCTGTAATCCCAGCACTTCAGGAGGTCGAGGTGAGCAGTTCGTGACCAGCCTGGCCAATGTGGGAAAACCCCATTACTACTAAAAATACAAACTCGAGCTGGGCAGGGTGGCATGTGCCTGTAACCCCAGCTACTCAGGATGTTGAGGCACGAGAATCACTTGGACCCAGGAGGCAGAGGTTACGGTGAGCCGAGATTGTGCCACTGCACTCCAGCCTGGGCAGCAGAGTAAAACTGTGTCTCAGTAAATAAATAAATATCCCAGTTCTCTCAAACTCAAGTGGGTTAACTTGAGGGGTACGATCTAAAGGGGCTCCCAGAGCTCCTCAGAGGGATTGAGCTTTGGTTGTCCCCAGTGACATTTTGATTTATAATTCATCCTTTGTTGGATTTCTTCCCTCTCCTGTCTCAATTTCCTACTCTTCTGTTGATGCTTCCTTATAACACCTCCCCAGTAGATCACTTTGACTTGGTCTTCTTCCAGGAGAAACCAGACAAAGCCAATGTCTCTTTCTACAATCCTTTTACCATAGCCATATTATTGCCTTTAGGATAAAATTCAAAATTATCAGCTTTTCTCCAGAAGGTCCTATATGATACTCCTACATTCCTGTTTTAACTCCCTTCCCCACAACACTGGTTTCATACTGCCTCCTTTATTTTTTCCCCCAAGGCAGGGTCTCGCTCTGGCACTCAGGCTTGAGTGCAATGACATGATCATAAGTCACTGCAGCCTCAGCCTCCCGGGCTCAATGAATCCTCCCAATTCAGCCTCCCCAGCAGCTGGGACTACCAGGTGAGCACCACCATGCCTGTCTAGCTTTTTTGTTTTTGTATGTAGAGATAGGGTTTCACCATGTTGCCCAGGCTGTTCTCGAATTCCTAAGCTCAAGTGGTCCTCCCGCCTTAGCCTCCCAAAGTGCTGGGATTACATGTGTAAACCACTACATTTGGCCTGCCTCCTTTCAATTCTTTGGATATTCTCAGCCCTCTGTCACCTCAGGGCCTTTGCACACCCCATTCCCTGGGCCTGGATCACCCTTGCCCAGCTCTTTACATGCTGGCTTGGCTCTCTTTCTCCAAGTCTCAGTTCAAATGTCCATTCTAGACAAAATTAGTAAAGGCCTTCCTTTATTAATTCATCTAGGTTTTCCTATTATTCTCTCCCTTTATTGCCTTCATGGCACTTACTACAGCTTGTAACCCTGTTTGTGAGTTTGCTTAATTAAGGTCTGTCTCCCGACCAGACTGGAAGCTCCAAGAAAACAGAAATCCTAGCTGTCTTAACAAGGACATAGCAGAGGGCCTATCATATTGGAAGCCATCAACGCCAATTTTATTTTTAAGATCAAACAAAGACATGGTTCTTAACCTCAAAGGGTTCACAGTATAATGGAAAAAGCTTATTTACAAATATGTAATTTCCATGAAGAGAAACTGCCATGGACAGAAGGTACTAATGGATCACAAAGCTCACTGTTTCAGAAAAGAAATGACATCTCATTTGAATGAGTACCTAAGTCCCTTGAGGTACTATGAATCCCCAAAACCTGAGACAGATCTAAGTCAATTTAGGAAGTTAAGGACGCATACCAGTGACACAGCCTAAGGCGGTCCTGACGTGTGCCCAAGGTGGTTGGGGCACAGCTAGGTTGCCTTCTGCCATGACTGTAAGCTCCCTGAGGCCTCCCCAAAAGCCGATGTTGCCATGGTTCCCATACAGCTTGCAGAGCTGTGAGCCAATAAACCTCATTTCTTTATAAATTACCCAGTCTCAAGTATTTATAGCAGTCTGAAAACAGACTAATACAATGCAGAGTTTCTTTAAAATGAGCTTTACCACACAAACCATAACTACTCTCTCACCCACATTCATGTAAGTGCCCAGAAGCATAACACTCTGTTGTCCTACAATCCCCACTCCATTACAGATATTCAGACCATGTTCCTGCTTTGGCATAAGTAAAAAGTTACCATATAGTCCCATCTTTTCTGCCCCTCTAGCCCCAGTGTGGGGCTAGTGCTAATGATTATTATGACCAGTATGTCAACTGATCACGACTTCACAGAACTGTATACTCAAAGACTCATAGGATTACCAAGAGCCTAATGAGATTTGTCTGATTATAAATTTGATAAAGGTAAAAAGTATATACCCAACTTGAGGGGAAACCCTTATTACTTTTTCCCTCTCCTACTCAAGAAAGTTAACAGAGGGAAGCATCCATTTAGGTCCTTCCTTTTTAACTGCATCATAACAGTTTTTTTTTTTGTTTTTTTTGTTTTGTTTTGTTTTGTTTTTTAATGGAGTTTTGCTCTTGTTGCCCAGGCTGGAGTGCAATGGCATGATCTTGGTTCACTGCAACCTCTGCCTCCTGGGTTCAAGCGATTCTCCTGCCTCAGCCTTCCAAGTAGCTGGGACTACAGGCATGAGCCACCAGGCCTGGCTAATTTTTTGTATTTTTAGTAAGAAGGGGTTTCACTGTGTTAGCCAGGATGGTCTCAATCTCCTGACCTTCTGATCATTAGGCCATCTTAGCCTCCCATATAATTTATATAATTTATATTATAATTTATATAAATTATATTATATAATTTATAATAATTATAAATTATTATAGTAATTTATAATTTAAAAAAGTGCTGAGATTATAGGTGTGAGCCACTACACCTGACCCATAATAAAAATTTTCAACACAGAGAAGTAGACAGAGCTGGACACAGTGACTCACATCTGTGATCCCAACATTTTGGGAGGTTGGGGTGGGAGGTTCCTTTGAGCCCAGGAGTTTGAGACCAGCCTGGGCAACACGGTCAAGACTTCATCTCTGAAAAAAAAAAAAAAAAGTAGCCAAAATGGTGATGTACACCTGTGGTTCCAGCTACTCAGTAGGCTGAGGTGGAAGGATTGCTTCAGCCAGAGAGGTTGCTGTTGCAGTGAGCCATGATCCCACCACTGTGCTCCAGCCTGGGAAACAAAGCAAGACCCTGTCTCAAAGAGAAGGAGAGAGAATAATATCACGAACCCATCACTCCTGCATCCATCACTTATCTTCAACAATCATCAAGGCCAATTTTATTTCGTCTCTAACCTCCCTTCCTGCCCCCATACACTTAACTTCTACCTTGACACTTTGGGATTTTTCTTTTTTAATTTCAGGTTATCACAGATATCATATCATTTCATCTATAAATACCTCATCTATAATACATAGCTCTTAAAAATAATTTTTTACCATTACTACAATGTCATGCTACATCTAAATTTTTTAAATCCCTTAATGTCATCAAATATCCCTGTGTATTTATTTCCCTACGTAAACCAAAAATAAAATTCTAAGGCCCAGGCCAAGCATCCAAATGGACCCCTCCTCCTAGCAAAGGGCATTTCAAAGTTAATCCGAAAAACTAGTTCAGGTCACAATGGAAGAGGGGTCAGATATATCTCATTATATTCTCCAGCATTAACATCAAAACAGAGCTTAAGTCTGAAAAGACACATTTACAGTCTATTCTCTCTGAAGCGTGCTACTTGGAGGCTTCAGTGGCAGGATAAACCCTCAGTTTTCACAATTCTTTATTGTTACCCAGGTATTTCTTTCCATTGACAAGAACTCTTTCAACCAATTGCCAATTAGAAAATTCTAAAATCTAGGCTGAGCATGGTGGCTCACACCTGTAATCCCAGCACTTTGGGAGGCTGAGGCGGGTGGATCACGAGGTCAAGAGATCGAGACCATCCTGGTCAACATGGTGAAACCCCGTCTCTACTAAAAATACAAAAAATTAGCTGGGCATGGTGGCGCGTGCCTGTAATCCCAGCTACTCAGGAGGCTGAGGCAGGAGAATTGCCTGAACCCAGGAGGCGGAGGCTGCGGTGAGCTGAGATTGCGCCATTGCACTCCAGCCTGGGTAACAGAGCAAAACTCCGACTCAAAAAAAAAAAAAAAAAAAGAAAGAAAATTCTAAAACCTAGGCTGAGCATGGTGGCTCACACCTGTAATCCCAGCACTTTGGAGGCCCAGGTGGGAGGATCACTTGAAGTCAGGAGTTCAAGACCAGCCTGGCCAACATGGTGAAACCCCATCTCTACTAAAAATACAAAAAAAAAAAAAAGAGCCAGGTGTGGTGGCACATGCCTGTGACCCTAACTACTCAGGAGGCTGGGGTGGGAGGACTGCTTGAACTCGAAAGGCAGGGGTTGCAGTCAGCCAAAATCACAATACTGCACTCCAGCCTAGGCAACAAAAACTCCATCTCAAAAAATAAACTAATAAATAAATAAAATCTACTTATGACCTGGAAGCCCCCCTACTTACAGTTGTTCTGCCCTTCCAGATCAAACCAATATAAATCTTCACATGTATTGATGGATGGTGTTTCCCTAAATGCATAAAAGCTGTCTGTACCCCGACCATCATGGGCACATGTCCACAGGACCTCCCGAATCTGTGTCATGGGCGTGTCCTTAGTTTTGGCAAAATAAACTTTGTAAATTAACTGAGACCTGTCTCAGATACTTCTGGGTTCACACCTAATTGTTTCATGTTTTGTTTGTTTTACAGTTGGCTTCCTCAAATCAGGATCCAAACAATGTCTACACATGCATTTGGTTGATAAGTCTCTTAAATCTGTTTTAATTTATGACTTTTGCTTCCATCTCCTGTGGGTCCCCACCCACCACACCCTGTACCAGGATTATACTTTGAGACAATCTTTCCAAGCCTTGTGAACACACTGTTTTCCAATTTCAATTAATGATTCATCTCTCCTGCTAAACAAATAACAACATAATGGACCACCTTCTTTTTTTTTTATTTTAAATTTTTTTTTTTTTTTTTGCTGAGAGAGGGTCTCACTGTGTTGCCCAGGCTGGTTTTGAACTCATGGCCTCAAGCCATCCTCTCTCCTTGGCCTCCCAAAGCACTGGGATTATAGTGCTTTGGGGATTATAGGCATGAGCCAATGTGCCTGGCCTAGACCCCCTTCTTTAAGATATAACTTTAAGAGATATGCTTGGATTTAGATCCCTTTTAAAGTATTAACACTTATCAACAAAAGATAGTCTGATTACACCTTATACTGGAGGATATAGGAGTCAATTTCACACAACAGTTGCTATAACACTTTTTAAAAACTCTACTATCAGGGGATGTTTCACAAAAGTCAATAAATATTTTGCTCCATTGACAACACCTTTGCCATAGCTTTTAAATAATTAATATGAAGTGGGAAAATGTTTCAGAGGCAATACATATCAGTGACATCCTAGTGATGGTACCCCTTCTCCCTAGACCTCCTTAAGTTTACTTTTATATTTTTCTCTCTATGAAGTGGCGTAAAACTAATAGCTTCACAGGAAAAATCTCACTGAGACCTCTTGGCAAGTTTCCCCCAAGCTGAATCGCATCTGTGGAGAACTGGTGTGAAGTGAAAGCACAGGGAGTAACAGATATCTGTGAATTTATTTGGGTCAACTTGACGCTATTAACTGCAGGCTTTGACGGAAATGCTGTCAAACCCTCCTCCCTAGTCTGGCTTCCTTGCTTAGGACCCAGGAGAAGGCACATTCTCAAGGTCTGTTTACTCTTCAAACCTGGTTCCCCTGGGCTTGCACCTCACCCCTGCACTTAACACCTGAACAGGCAAAGTTTTGCACTGTAAATTTGGAGGTGTGAATCTCATTATTGCTTTTCCTATGGTGCATGCCTAGGATTTGTCCAGCGCTAGAACAGGCAAGAGTACAAAGCAGCCTTGATGGCACCTTTTCACGGCTTGAGACAATTAGCAAGGGATTCCAAGCTGGCCTGGAAGTCCTGGCTGCCAGAAAGTCCCAGGAACAACAGTTGGAATCAAAATAATAAAAACAACTGCAGAGTAATTTGCGAAAATGCCAAGTATAGCACAAACACGCTGACCCTCGTAAACCTTGACATGAACTTGGAGAGGTGGGGCCCAGCGTGCCTTCAGGATGGCAGATGTGGGAGGCTGCTACCTTCGTGCCAATTCTCCGGCCTTTCCAAATCTTCTTAACACCTTATTCCATCTTCCAACCAAATTCTCCTACACTGCTCATGCTCCCTGACCAGACGTCTGGGTCATCAAGGCAGAAAACCAAGAATGATCCTTGGCCACATGCAGCGGTTCATCTAAGCAGGCCCTCTCTCCACATAACTCCTTTCTCCCATGAGTGAAAGTGTTACATGTATAAGGTATGGCCAGACCCTGCGATTCCAGCTGCCTGTTAAAAACAGCAGCTTTAAAAAGAGGGCTTGCTAAATAGCTCTTCAAGCCTCTAATGACTCCCAGAACTTAATAAGTCAATGTTAAACTTCTAGGCTCAACAATTCATCCTTTTCTCCTTCCTCCCATTAAATGGTTCAGAATGTATGCACCACTACTGAAAAAAAGCAAATATTTCTCTTAAGATAAACGGACTTTCTGTAAGCTCACAGCTGTATAAGCTACAAAAAGTTACAGAAGTGATTAATTGATAAACCACCACAGCTTAGTTTATACAGACACAATTGAGGCTAAGGACAGCTCAAATCACATTTTGTTACTACTGTATATATTGAACTAAAGACTGTTTTAGGATTCCTACACTTGACCAGATTAGGAAGGTGAGGAAAAAATAATCTGAACTGGAAAGGGGTAAATAAAGGAAGATTTGATTTCATATACATTTGCAATTTTTTAACTTTATTTTATTATTATTATTACTTGAGACAGTCTCGCTCTGTCGCCCAGGCTGGGGTGCAATGGCATAATATTGGTTCACTACAACCTCTGCCTCCCAGGTTCGTGATTCTCCCGCCTCAGCCTCCTGAGTAGCTGGGATTACAGGCACATGCTACCATACCCAGCTAACTTTTGTACTTTTGTAGAGATGGAGTTTCACCATGTTGGCCAGGCTGGTCTTGAACTCCTGACCTCAGATGATCCACCTGCCTCAACCTCCCAAAGCGGTGAGATTAAAGGCATATGTCACCACACCCGGCTAATTTTTGTATTATTGTAGAGATGGGGTTTCACCATGTCCGCCAGGCTGGTCTTGAACTCCTGACCTCAGGTGATCTGCCTGCCTTGACCTCCCAAAGTGCTGATTGTATAGATGTGCGCCACCACGCCCAGTTAATTTTTGTATTTTTAATAGAGACGGGCTTTCACCATGTTGGCCAGGCTCGTTCCAAACTCCTGACCTCAAGTGATTCACCCAATTCGGACTCCCAAAGTGCTGGGATTACAGGAGTAAGTGAGCCACCTACACTTTCAATTTTCTTTTCCTTAATCCTCATTGGGTGCTGGTCATGGTGACTCACACCTGTAATCCCAGCATGTTAGGAGGCTGAGGCAGGTGGATCACTTGAGGTCAGGAGTTCGAGACTAGCCTGGCCAACATGGCGAAACCCCATCTCTACTAAAAATACAAAATTTTGCCAGGTGTGGTGGCACATGTCTGTAGTCCCAGCTACTCAGGTGGCTAAGGCAGGAGAATTGCTTGAACCTAGGAGGCAGAGGTTACAGTGAGCTAAAATCATGCCACTGCAGTTCAGCCTTGGCAACAGAGTACGACTCCATCTCAAAAAACAAATAAATAAAAAATCCTCGCTGTAATTCTCCTGGGAGCAGGTCAGGGGACAGGACAAAAAGGTAATGACCAATAAGTGACATACAAGGGGCTTCCAGGGGATGCTGGCAATGTTCCCCATTTCTGAACTGGGAAGATTTTTGTTAGTTGTATAGAGTCAAGGTCTCACTGTGTTGCCCAGGGTGGTCTTGAACTCCTGGGCTCAGGTGATCCTCCTGCCTCAGCCTCCTAAAGTGCTGTGATTACAAGCATGACCCTCCGCATCCAGCCAAGGATCATTCTTGGTTTTCTGCCTCAGATAAGCTCCAGGAGTACCACTTTCCCCCTTTCCCTTACCCTCCCCAAGTCTGCCTCAGTTGGGCTGGGATGGGATGTAGCTATCTGCTATAAAAGTCATATAATTCACAGGTTCTCAGGATTTGGGGAAAAAATGATAATAAAAGTCATATGGGATAACTTCTGAGCAGGTGGTTTAGGAACACACTTTAAGATACAGTGAGTTCTTAGAGGCCTCCATAAGAAATACTTAAAAATAAACTTCAAAATACATTTATTTATTACCACTAAACTGAACACTTAAAAATGGTAAAGATAGTAAATTACATATGTATATTTTACTTCAATAAAAATACATTAACAAATTTAAAACTGTTATGTGAAAAAAATAATAAACTATACTCTAAATGTATTTGGGCGTTATAAAAGCAGATAGCTGGATTCTACCTCAGCCCAACTGAGGCAGACCTGGGGGAGGGGAAGAAAAGGAGAAACTGGTATTTCTCTAACTTATCTGAGGCAGAAACCCAAGAATGGACCTTGGCCAAATATAATGGCTCCTGCCTGTAATCCCAGCACTCTGAGAGCTGAGGCAGAAGAATCACTTCAGTTCAAGAGTTTAAGACCAGCCTGGGCAATAAAGCAAGATCCCATCTTTACAAAACTAAAATGTAATAAAAAAAAAAACTAGCCTGGGATGTGGATGCATGCCTGTAATCCCAGCTACTTGGGAGGTCGAAGCACGAGGATCCCCTGAGCCCAGAAGGTCAGAGCTGCAGTGAGCTATGATATTGCCACCTCACTTCAGCCAGGGCAACAGAGAGAGATGAGACCATACAGCTCACTGCCCACATCCAGACAGACATCAGATCCATCCCATGGCCCATCTTCTAGCCACTGCCTTTCTTTCTTGATCTCCTAATATTTGTCCTGGTCTTATTCTTATCCTCTGCCTACTTGCCCTGCATATGGTTTCCAGGATAATATTTCAAAAACACAAACATGACTATTTAATAAAGAGCCCCCTTGGCTGGGCGTGGTGGCTCAAGCCTGTAATCCCAGCACTTTGGGAGGCCGAGGCGGGTGGATCACGAGGTCAAGAGATCGAGACCATCCTGGTCAACATGGTGAAACCCCGTCTCTACTAAAAATACAAAAAAATTAGCTGGGCATGGTGGTGCGTGCCTGTAATCCCAGCTACTCAGGAGGCTGAGGCAGGAGAATTGCCTGAACCTAGGAGGCGGAGGTTGCGGTGAGCCAAGATCGCGCCATTGCACTCCAGCCTGGGTAACAAGGCCGAAACTCCATCTCAAACAACAAAAAAAGAGCCCCCTTTACTAGCCTCCTAACACTCACACCAAAATACACGCAATTAAGCCCAGCTCCTTAGCAAGGTCTACAGCCCTGACTCTCTACCTTCCTCTCCCTGAGGGCACTCATCATCCCCACATCTCCAGCCTGCTTTCTGGTTCTCAAACACATCATGCTTTTCTGCAATTTTTTGCCTTTGCTAATTTTGTCTCCTCTGCCTGGAAGTCCCATCCACTCCCTTCTTCTCCTGCAGAGTTCCACTCAAATGTCAGGCTAAGGCCACATCAAACGTCGCCTCATCTGCCTTCCTTTCCTGCTGGAAGTTCCTTTCCTTGCTGTCAAAACTAGAATGAATCTAATGAATATATTATGTCTGTTTTTATGAAGAATTTTTCTACTAGATTATCATCCCTCAAGAAATGGATCATACCTTGTTCTCTATGAATTTCTAAAGCCTGACATAGTTTCTGATGCATATTAGGTGCTCAGTAAACATTTCCTCCACTGAATTCGATCAACTCTAACAAAAGAAAACCAATAAAATTTACTACTTGGGCTGCGCACCGTGGCTCAAGCCTGTAATCCCAGCACTTTGGAAGGCTGAGGTGGGTGAATCACGTGAGGTCAAGAGTTCAAGACCAGCCTGGCCAACATGGCAAAACCCCATCTCTACTAAAAATATAAAAATTAGCCAGGCATGGTGTTGTACACCTGTAATCCCAGCTACTTCGCAGGCTAAGGCAGGAGAATCGCTTGAACTCAGGAGGTGGAGGTTGTAGTGAGCCGAGATAGCGCCATTGTACTCCAGCCTGGGTGACCAAGAGAGACTCTGTCTCAAAAAATAAAATAAAATAAAATCTATCACTTGGCTCTTTAGCCTTGGGCTCTCTTACCTAAACTGTTTCCTTTCAGTTCCCTTCCAATCATGGTGAACACTTGGTCATTTCTGGCCTACAAAAATGATGCTGCAGAGACTGTCTTTCTTTGCGAAGCCTCCTCTCACTGGCCAGGCTTGGGCCTGAGCAGCCAACACGGGCGCCAGCAACTATAATTAACACACTTCTCCTGCAAACAGTGGCCATGACCCAGCGGCAAGGTGAGCACAGTAACTGGAAAGTGCTCCGTCCTTGCCAGTTGTTAGAGCCTTCTTCTGTCACCTTCTGAAGCACCAGGCGGCAGATAGAATTACCCTCACCCAGAGCAGAGACGTCTTGTAGGATACTTAACTCTCTCCAAGCCAAACCACCTTTTCTTGCAAACCTCACCTTCTTGGAGGCTGCTTTTCCAGCATGAGATGTAGAGAATCATCTTGGAGTGACTTGAACTCTATGGGCAATCACACTGACTCAAGTGGCTGGGCACACCTTGGAAAGGCCCATGGCTGAAAACAGGCTTGGGCAGACTAGCACTAGGTCCATAGAAAGCATTTCAAAAAATTAAAATGATGAACAGCCTTTCGAATTACAGCATGTTCACATTGAAAAGGACATTTAATAAATGTTGAGTATCATAGAAGCAATTTAGAGATCAAGTTCACACCCTCATTTTACAGATGAGGAAACTGAGACCAAGAAAGGGCGAGGGAGTGACTTGCCCAAGGTCACCCAGCTATCTGGCACTGAGCCTCATTCTACTCAGCACTCTTTCCAGCTTCCACACTTAAGCTCAGGGACTCACTGGCAACCTCCAGGGTTTCCCAACACTTCTGCCCAGTCCATCGTTCATCTACTCACTTGTCTTTAAGACGGCTGCACTTCTGGTCCCATGGTCTGTTTATTTAAACTGCACATTGGACCACTCAGCAAATGCATACAATGTCACCTCTCCTGCACACTTGGAAGCTTCCACTTAAGCCATGGTTTCTATACCTGAACCAGACCACCCAAAGTGATTTTTAAAATTACAGAATACTGGCCCTCATGTTAGCATTTTCCACTTCAGTAGATCTGGGATAGGGCTCAAACATGTATATTTTAAACTCCTTCACAAAGTCTCCTGTGAATCAAAATTCGAGGCCCTCTAGACCAGCTGCCCTTTTCAGGTCCTTCCTGACCTAGATATCTATGCTTCTACAAACTATGGAATCCCCCACCTCAGATTCACTGATATTCCATTATTTCTTTTTTTAAAAAAAGAAAAGGGTAATACCAGCCAGGCACAGTGTCTCATGCCTGTAATCCCAGCACTTTGAGAGGCCGAGGTGTGTAGATCACAAAGTCAGGAGTTCAAGGCCAGCGTGGCCAACATAGTGAAATCCCTTCTCTACTAAAAATACAAAAATTAGCTGGACATGGTGGTGTGTGCCTGTAATCCCAGCCACTTGGGAAGCTGAGGAAGGAGAATCACCTGAACCGGGGAGGCGGAGGTTGCAGTGAGCGGAGATCGCACCACTGTACTCCAGCCTGGGCAATAGAGTGAGACTTCATTTCAAAAAAAAAAAAAAAAAAAAAAAGGACAAAATCAAAAGTATGAGTTTGTTATACAAACTTGAAAGCAAGAAAATGCGCATCTAGAGAGAACATGAAATTTGCTCAAGGTCACCGACAGACTGCCTCCATCAGCAGTAGGCATTTTAACTCAAAGACCACGAGGTGAAGCTGTCCTATAGAATAAGCGGCAAAAAAAGACCTGTGACCCTGAATGACTCAGCCACTGCTCTGCAAGGTGAAAGTCAACTAATGTCTGTGCACCACCTCTCCATCCATGACATGACAGCGATAATGTTTGCCTCCATTTCAGGCAACAGAGATGCTTATAAAACACTGAAAGGATAAAAGTGTTATGAGAAGACACAACTGCCTTTTTAAAATAACTCAGATGTCATATTCCCCCTTAAGTGGCCACATTGTGTAAAATTTCCATTTAGATCCAGCATGGTCATATGAAATGTGAGAACACTGACATCTTAAACCCCTGTTCGTATAACTTAGACTGGATGGCTAACCTCACTCAGTATGGCTACTTTAATTTATAATTTATAAAATCAGCCTACCACCAAGATACAACTTTCTTACATCACTAGATTCTCTTAGTCTCCAGCAAATTCAAAATCCTTTATAAACTTTGCAAAAAGGGAGGTGCCTCCATGAGAGAAATCATCAACTTTTCAATTGCCAACACTGGACCCTTGGGGCTGAAAACTGAAGGGCTGGCTGAGGATCCTTGCTTAGTGACCCAAAGAATGTTCCTGGAATCGTCACACACCCCTAAAAAAAAAACTTATTTTAGCTTTGTACACCATCTTATCCCAAACCTCATCGATTTATGGGCAAACAAACAGTACTGCTCAGTAGGATGCCTTAGGTAGGATCGAAAGCTCAAGAAAGCCTTGAATACAATTCCACTGAGCACTATGAGATTTTAATGGCTGCCATCTCCTGGGACTGTAGCTCCTACAAGGCTAAGGCTGTTTCCAGCTGATAATGTTCCTTCATCTCCATGCATATAAAGCTCATATTCAGATTTTCCCACTGGTTTTCAGAATGGGAAGCTCTCACTGATCTTCACTTGCATGCAGTGAGAAGCCACAGAGACCGCAGTATAGCAAACAGAGACATCAGAAAAACAGGGAGCACTGGGACAGAGCAGAGAGAAAGTGGGCACACAAGTTTAACAAGCTCGTGGGAAAATACCAGAGACGCAATGGCAAAAACAGAGAAGGAGAGAGGAGGAAAATAAAGGAGATTAAGATATCTATTTTCAAGATAGATGGTAAGTACAAGAATTACGTCTCAATTCCAGGTTGTTTTGAGCTAAGGCAGCAGAAATAGAGGTAAAGCATGACAGGTGACAGCTGCAAGGAAGAGAAAAGTCATGTCATCCCATGGACTGACTGTACCAAGGCAGTGCTGGGACCAAGAAAGCTACAGCTGTCCAGGCCTGGGTGAGTTCGGGCTGACCTGGCAGACTGAAATCACACAGCAGTGTGACTCAGGAGGCACCTGACATTCTGGTTTCAAGCCCACAGGGAATACTGGGCCACAGGCTGTCCTAGGCCAGTCTTGGGGGAGGACAGGGAACTCCCAGTGGGCAAAATATAAATGAGTTTTTTTCCCCACAAAATGGACTAGAAACTTCAGGAGATCCCTATTCTGCTCAACCTACTATGTGAACTCCAAATGAAGGTTTCCTAGAACAGGCACATAGAACAAGTCTGAGAGTAGTGAAGCCAATGTGCCCGTGATCTCTGGAGAGCCTCAGAGTCTTTGGGAGGAAGTGGAGGCTCGTACCTACTTGCCCTAGGCAGCTTGGGCTACTATAAGACATTACATAGACTGGGTGACTTGAAAAATGGAAATTTGTTGCTCATGGTTCTGAAGGTTGAAAGTCCAAGATCAAGGTGCCACCAACTAATTCTGTCCTCAAGAGGAAACTCATTGTGGTTTGCACACAGCAATACCCCCACATGGCTGAGAAAGATATCATCCCTCTCACCGCTCTTCTTATAAAGGCACTAATCCCATTCATGAGGGCTCCACCCTCATGGCCTAATCATCTCCCAGAGGCCCCTCCTTCAAATATCATCATGCTAAGGATTAGGGATTCAACATATGAACAGGAGCCAATGGAACTGATGACTGAACAAACATTCAGTCCATAGCATCACTAGTATTTTTCTCTTTTGCCTTATGACAAAAAATGTCAACCTACAAAAAGGTATAACATAAACCAGAATTTCCACCATGCAGATTTAACAGAAATTAGTATTTTGCCCTATTACCTTTGCATCTTTATTCTCAGTGTTACATCTACACTTGAACCTTATCTGGACTTTTCCCTGATACTCTTTCCTTTGAAGTAGCCACAGTCATGAAATTTGTGCTTATCCTTTAAATCTGCCTTTTTAAACTTTTACGACACATCTATGTGTCCACGTAAACAGTATTTGCTATCGCTTGGAGGTATTTTTTAAATTTGCATGAAAGGTAATACATATGATCCTGAAACTTGTTTTAAATCCAAACATTTTTGAAATTCATCCATATTGCTACATGTAGGTATTTACAGACAGGCTCTTGCTCCGTCATTCAGGCTGGAGTGCAGTGGCGTGATCATAGTTCACTGTATCCTTGAACACCTGGACTCAGACAACCCTCTTGCCTCGGCCTCCCAAAGTGCTGGGATTACAGGCATGAGCCACCGTGCCTGGCCCATTCATTTAATTGCGGTATGTTCTTTCTTTGAATAGCCCTTGGTTTATTCATTCTTCTTTTGACAGACTTTTGGTTTTCATTTTTGCTGTTACAATACCGCAGTGAAATCCTCATGAGAGTTTCTCTAGGGCATATGCTTGGTGATAGAGTATATATATATTTACCTTGCACAAAACTACCAAACTTTTCCTATAATGTCGCTCCCAATTTATATTCATTACCAATGTGTCAGGTTCACTTTTCCCCTACACTCTCATTAATATTGTTGACTTTTAATTTTCATTAATATGAAGAGTGTGACATCTCATTTTTATTTTGCATTTCTATGATGACTGGTAAGACTGAGCATCTTTGGATATCTTTTCCTCTTCAGCTCGGCCTCTTCTGGGAATTGCCTATTTGTAATCTTTTCTCACTCTTCCTTTGTTTTCGGTTAGTAAGTTGTTTCTCAATTATTAGCAGGAGTTCTTTGTATTCTTTGCATACTCTGGATGCTAACCCTTTGTTAATTGTGTATAATGCACAGTATTTTCCCAACAGGTAACTGGTATAGTAACACTGTTTTGGGTATCTTTTATCATTCAGAAGGGTTTTTTTTTCTTAATATAGTCAAGTGTATCAACTTTTCATTTATGATGGTAATTTTTGTGTTTTGTATAGAAATTCTTCCCTATCCTGAATGATAGTCTCCTATAGTTCATTTTGGACTTTTCCTTTTCACAATTAGAGCTTTAATTATTCTAAAATATTTTTGTGTATCATAGATTATAGACATGTATTTTTTTATTATATAGCTGTCCAGTTACCACAGCAACGTTTATTGAATAGTCCATCATTTTCCCTACTGATTTGTAATGTCTCTTCTAACATATGCTGTGTTTCATGTATGTTTGGGAGTCTTTACGGGCTCTATTCTTTTCCACTAGTTTTTCTGCTTCATCATTCTGCCAGTATCACGCTGCTTTTGATTAAATGGCTATGTAATGAGTCTTGATATCTGCCAAAGCAAGACTCCTCCCCTTCCCCTCCCATTTTCTTTCTTTTTTTTTTTTTTTTTCCAGAATTTTCTTAGCTTATTCTTAGCCTCTTCATCTTCCAAATTAATTTTTGTGTTAGCCTGTGAATTTCGATGAAATTTCTGTTTGGGATTGTGTTAGTTTAGGGGTTGATCAGAAACACAGAACCACTGTGAGTGACAGAGTAAGGGATTTAGTATAAGGCTGAGACCTCAGACAACTGTGGGAGGGAGTTAGACATTTTATGCAAGGTCATTGGTTCTGTGCCTGGTGTCAGACCTCAAGTCACCAGGGCCAGCAGTAGAGAAAGAAGATGAATGGGAAAGAACAGGAATAATGAGGAACCTGTAAGGGCAAACTCATGTCTGTCTGTCATTGTCCTCAACCTTCATGAGGACCAGCAGGACACGCCAGCACCCTTCCTCATGGAGCTGCCACACAAAGCCGGACCAGCTGCTGTTTCATGAGCTGCAAGAGGGCCTGGCCCTATACTGACCTTCACAGCATAAAAATGGGTACGATTTCACCTTCACCTTCCAATCCCCACAGACATTTTTTCTGATGGCTCACCTTAACCCACAACCATTCAATGAAGGGATGTCTAGGTAACAAAAATTCCTACTTAGCTAAGCGGACACTGTTCAAAGTTATCTCAGAGATTTTATTTAGAATGGCTTACGTGTATACATGAATTTAGACCACTTGACAGCTTTAAAATATTGGCTCATTTCATCTATAAAATTAGTTTATGTTCTCTTTTGCTCAGATCCTTGAAATGTTTTATACATTTTTCCAAAACATTCTTACACATATTTTGAAACTTAAGAGCTTGATAATTTTTTTTAAGATGGGTCTCACTATGTTGCCCAGCCTGATCTCAAACTCCTGGGGTCAAGTGTTTCTCCTCCATTAGTCTCCCAAGTAGCTGAGGTTACACATGTATACCACCACACCCCGCTCAGGGCCTTAAAATTTTTGTTTGATACTTTGAATGGGACTTTTAAAATTATTGTCTTAGTCCATTTTGTGCTGTTATAACAAAACACATAAGACTAGGGAAGTCTCTCCAAACCTATTCTCATCCAGGGATTGCCCAAAAGAAGAAGAAAAAAACACCTAAGACTGGGTAATTTATAAAGAAGTTTCTTTGTCACATAATTCTGGTGACTAGGCAATCCAGAATTTGGTAGCCCATCTGGTGAGGGTCTCATATGCTTCAACTCATGGCAGAAGGCAGAAGAAGCAGCGGACATGTGCAAAAAAACCAAACATGAGAGGCAACAACCTGATCCCAAATAACCAGACCAGTCCCCAAAGATGGCATTAATCTATCTATGCCGGATCCACCCCAATTACTTTAACACCTCCCATTAGGCCCTACCTCCCAACACTGCTGCATCAAAACTCAAATTTCTCTTGCATGTTAGGATCGAGACAATTCAAATTTCAACATGAGTTTTGGCAAAAACAAACTACATCCAAACTATAGCAATTATGTAATCTACGTGATTTATAGCAGAGTTTGATTTCTGTCAGTCTGTTGAAAGTGTACCTACTAGTATCCCTAACTATTATTAGGTCTAACTGTGCGCTTGGATTTTTCTATTGAGACAATCCTATCATGTGCAATGTTGAAAATGTTGTGGCCAGGTATGGTACCTCACGCCTGTGATCCCAGAACTTTGGGAGACCAAGGTAGGTGAATCACATGAGGCCAGGAGTTCAAGACCAGCCCGGTCAACATGGTGAAATGTTGTCTTTACTAAAAATACAAAAATTAGGAAAGCATGGTAGTGCACATCTGTAATCCCAGCTATTCAGAAGGCTGAGGCATGAGAATCGCTTGAACCAGGGAGGCAGAGGTTACAGTGAGCCAAGACTGCACCACCGTACTCCAGCCTGGGCTATAGAATAGAACTCTGTCTCAGAAAAAATAAAACAACAAAGAAGGAAAGGAAATTTTGTTTTTCAGTCCTATGCCTTTTTGTTTTTTCTTATTTCATTGTATTAGCTAGAACTTCCTCTACAATCCTTTTTTGTTGTTTTTTGGTTTTTTTTGGACAGGGTCACCCAGGCTGGAGTGCAGTGGGAAGTTATAACAGCTCGCTGTCAACCTCCTGAGCTGAAGCTGAGGTCTCCCGTCTCAGCCTCCCTCATACCAGGGATTACAGGCATGCATCACCATGCCCAGCTCATTTTTTTTGTATTATTAGTAGAGATGAGGTTTCACCATGTTGGCCAGGCTAGTCTCGAACTTTTGACCTCAGGTTACCCACCCGCCTTGGCCTCACAAAGTGCTGGGATTACAGGCATAAGCCACTACACCCTGGCCTTTTTTTGTTTGAGACAGAGTCTCAGTCTATCACCCAGGCTGGAGTACAGTGACACAGTCTTGGCTCACTGCAACCTCTGCCTCCAGGGTTTAAGCAACTCTCCTGTCTCAGCCTCCCAAGAAGCTAGATTTACAGGCATGCGCCATCTCATCCAGCTAATTTTTGTAATTTTTGTAGAGACGGAGTTTCACCATGTTGGCCAGGCTGGTCTCGACTCCTGACCTCAAGTAATCAACCCACCTTGGCCTCCCAAAGTGCTGGGATTACAGGTGTGAGCCACTGCACCCAGCCTAAGGTCATTTTTAGATTGCTTTACTATTTTCATGTCACTTGCAAGGAATTAATTTCTCTATTATTGATTTTGTTTCCTCTTTCTTTAGTTTTTATTTTCTTCTTGTGCAGAAATGTTTGGTTTGCAGGTTTATTTTGTATGGGAGGTTTTTGATGCTCTCTCACCATTCCTGGTCTAACAGTCTTGCAATTACCTCCAACCCAGACCTACAATTGGAACCCCTAAGTACAACTGGGTTTTCTAATTGACAGCTCAGGAAAGATGTCCTAGGAGAATATTGGTGATGGGGCTTGGTTTAAGTCCTGGCCAAGAGGGTCTGTCTGCTTCCACCCACAGCACTACCGTGCCTTATATAACCTAGGGAGTGGTCAGTTTCATTTCTTTTTCACCCTCCTTTCAAAGATGTGTGAAGGAGTAGACAGTACCTCTTTCCAGGCCCTGGTTTTAAGCAGTGAACGTGTTTTTCATTTTGTTTTATTTTGTTTTTAGAGACAGGGTCTTGCTATGTTGTCCAGGCTGGTGTGCAGTGGCTATTCACTAGCATAGTCATAGCCCACTGCAGCCTCAAACTCCTGGCTTGAAGCAATCTTCCTTCCTCAGTCTGGCAAGGAGACTGGTTTTGGTCACTTGCCTGGCAGGACACTTAGGGCCCCATTTCAAGGAAGAGTTGATTTATTAACTGCTTCTGCTTGATTTTGGGCCCAAGGCCAAGCTGACCTATTGCTTCTTACTCACTATTTGTCTTTCTGCTCCATTTCTGATTGACAAATTTTTATCTTATTTTTTAAAATATAAACAGGGTCTCGCTATATTGCTCAGGCTGGTCTCAAACTCCTGGGTTCAAGCAGTCGTCCCACCTTGGCCTGCCAAAGTGCTGCAGATTACAGTCATGAGCCACTGCTCCCAGCCTTATCTTATTTTTTAGCATGGCTGGGTCTGTTTTTTCGTTTTATAATTTGCCTATTATTGGAATCGTTGAAGCAAAAATAGTGATTGGAGCATAAATTTATAATACGGTCTTGACAGAAGTCTCCTGCTAATTCCTGTGTCAGGCCTCAAGATGCCAATGTCTTTGTCTACACGAAAATTTTAACATTCAAGGATGGGGCAGAGATATACCAGAAGTTGATTCAAAACCTGTGTTTTGTAGGGCTGCAATATTCAATGTTGGCCCACATGTCCTCCGTAAGTGGGGAACATTGGTTCAGCTTTGCCACTAATTATGTGCCTAACCACAGGAAGTGGTGGTGACCAGTTAGCATCACAGCGTTGACCCAGTGACCCACTGCTTAATAATCCCTTTGTCTGGTAGAATCACCCTTCCCTGTGGTTTCCAGTTAAAGAAGGAGGAACAGAACTGTTGGTAAGTAATTACATGTTTAAAATGTTAAAACAACATTTCAAATGCTGATTTACCTTTCAACTCACAAGGATATGCATCCCAAATTAGGAATATGTGGTAATGTGGCAGCAATGGGGTGGGGGCTACATGAAAAGCCACGAGATACATACTATCCACCAAGTCTTCCTGAGGTGACAAATTTACAATCAAATTATGGTGAGAAAAAAATATTTTTATATTAAAACAAACACAGATAAGATAGTTTTAATATTAAAGCCATGTGAATTTTTAAAATAAAGCACTCTTTAGAGAAATGAGAAAAAATAAATCACTATTTTCCTTTGAGTTCGGCCCTCAGAATCTCACAGGTTTGTTCTTCTGGACTCTTACGATGTTGAAACGTTAGAGAGGAATCATCATAAATGAAAGAGTTGATACGGAGGCTTACACCTGTAATCCCAGCATTTTGGGAGGCCGAAGTGAGCAGAACACTCGAGCCCAGGAGTTCCAGACCAGCCTGGATAACATAGTGAGACACTGTTTCTACAAAAGTTTAAAAATCAGCAGGACATGCCAGCACTCACCTGTAGTCGCAGATACTTGGGAGGCTGAGGAAGGAGAATCTCTTGAGCAAAGAGGTGGAGGCTACAATGAGCCATGAATGCACCACTGCACTCCAGCCTGGAAGACAAATTGAATAACCAATAAAATAAATAATTTTTTACTCCCCATTCATTTACTCACTTTGGTTTCTGTTTTCCTACTTCACACCCAAAGGGGCTGGGAATTAAAGTATAAGTTAGTGATTGTGAGTTTTGTTTTTGTTTTTGGTTTTGGTTTTCTGGGTTTTTTTTTTTGAGACACAGTCTCACTCTATTGCCTAGGCTGGAGTGCAGTGGCACAATCTCAGCTCACTACAACCTCCAACTCCCAGGTTCAAGTGATTCTTGTGCCTCAGCCTCCCAAGTAGCTGGGATTACAGATTTCACCATGTTGGCCAGGCTGATATCAAACTTCTGACCTTAAGTTAATTGCTTGAACCCAGGAGGTACCAGCTGCAGTGAGCAGAGATCATGCCACTGCATTCTAGCCTGGGCAACGGAGTGAGCCTTTGTATCAAAAAACAAAAAAATTTCAGATTATCTGAAAACACTGGGCTAAGCAGAAAGTACACCTCATAGTTGAATATTCTACCCAAAAGTACACCAACCAACAGACAATGGTTTCTTTCCTTTCATTCATACTTACAAAGTATTTGACCAGTCCCAAGCCTATAATCACAAATGACCATCGTATTCTCCAAACTGAAAGTACGAAACATACACCTGACAATGGAACAGAACTTTTGACATTAAGACTTCCCTAGAAAATACCCTATATACGTTCATGGGAATTACGCCACTGAAAAAGTCCAAAGATTAAAGAGTAGACAGTATATGGCCTTCTGCAAAGTGACAATTCAGGAAAATAAGGCCTCAGATCATCTTATCACTACATCTGGCATATACTGAATGATCAATAAAGGATAGCTAGAATGTTTCCATACTCTGTTCTCTGTACTAGGCTGCTCCTATTTATTTATTTAAAGACAAGAGTTTTGCTCTGTCTCCCAGGCTGGAATACATTGGCACAATCTTGGCTCACTGCAACTTCTGTCACCAGGTTCAAGTGATCCTCCTGCTTCAGCCTCCCAAGTAGCTGGGATTACAGGTGCGTGCCAGCACACCTGGTTAATTTTTGTGTTTTTAGCAGAAACGGGATTTCACCATGTTGGCCAGGCTGGTTTCAAACTCCTGACCTCAGATGATCCACCCGCCTCGGCCTCCTTGTATTCCATCATCGCCACCGTTACGTGCTTCCTAGAGCTCTCAGCCTTCTCTAATAGAACAAGGCTTCCTACTGACAGGGGGCCCTACTGAGCATTCATTCATTTACCAAATCATTCATCTTTTTTTTGTTTTGTTATTCCTAGCCTGTTAATGATTCATGAATTTACTCAACTTTCTTCTATATTTTCTCTTACATGTTAGCAATTTTTCACCATAATAGCTCTTCAAAAGTTATGTCACTTCGTGATTTTCTTGCCCTTTTTGTTTCTCTCTTTTTATTTTAGTGTAACAGTCTTTTTACTCAAATGCTCATTATATAAACAATGAACAAGTAATAATGCTTCTTCCTTGGGATTTCAAGCAAAAACCCACTTTTTTTTTGACAATAGTTTATTTTAGAAAATACTATTTTGAACAAATTTAAATTGTGAGTCATGTTAGGTTAAACTCAAGATGTTTGTTGTGTGTGCTTATGCCCAATCAGAGGACGGAGAGGCAGCAGCATCCGTGGCTCTTTGATCTGCTGGGAACAGGCACTGTTTCCATCCATATACTTCAGAGTACACACACCTTTAGCTTTTTTTTTTTTCCTCACTCAAAATGACTTGGTTCCAATGAAGCCTTTAGCTTTTATGTTGCCCTGGAGGTATTTTCTGTGCTATTTTATTTTTAGTTCCGTATGGTGCAAAAGTCACCCAAAGGTTGAAAAATTGAAAAAGAAAGAAGAAAAAATAAGTACAATAAATGTTTAATATGTTACCTTCTATGTATAAACTATTTTTTTTTTCTTTTTTTTCCTGAGACAGGAGACGGAGTCTCACTATGTTGCCCAGGCTGGTCTTGAACAAACCCTTAGCTTAAGGGATCCTCCCACCTCAGTCTCCCAGGCAGCTGGGAATACAGGCACATGCCCCTGCAACCAGCCTATATTTAACTTTCCAACTGTTGTTTATTACTTACATTTTTTTATTCTTCAATTGATATCTTTTTCTATCTGTGAAAACTGGTGTCTGGGAATGGGATACAGAACAATTTTTCCCGTTAAAATGAATAGAGCTGTTTTTATTTTTATGTAACAGCTTTTGACTTGATAGCAGAATTTTAAAGTACAAATTAAAGTCATTTGGTGGGAGATGAATAAACTATGTTCAGGGCAGCCTATGAGGCAGTGGAAATGCAAAGATGAACTGAACACATATCGTGCCTGGAACTCAAAATCTAATAGGAGCAAAATGATAGGAAAAAGGCAACTTAAAAAGCAGCGAGACAAATGCTAAAGTAACGAAACAGGGAGAAACACTTCCTGCAACCAGAAGAGGATGAACTATGAACTTCAAGTGGGTGTGTGAAATCTGGGTAGGGGGAGATGGTTCAAGGCTTTTGCTTAGTCATTTTTCCTTCAGCAAAAGTATTTCTCTTATTCCTTTAGGACTCTGCAATTTAACTAGTCTGGTAATCTGTAACAGAGTAACTTTAGGTGAATAGTTAGTGGCTAAAAATTGTCCAACTCTCTACTAGGCAACTCCACTTAATGGTCCCGCAGAGATCTCAAACCCAGCTCCTCCAAACCCAATTCCTCCTCACCTACCGACTTGTGATGTCCACAGTTGTCCAAGCCAGAAACCCAGGAGTCATCCTCATCCCTTCCCTTGCCCTTATCCACCAAATCAAATTCCCATGCTTTGTCCATCTTTCTGCCACTCACCTATTCCAAGCTATTTCCATCTCTGTTTTGGATTTTTTTTTCTTTTTTTTTTTTGGAGTCTGAGTCTCACCATCAGGCTCTCACCAGGATGCAGTGCAGTGGCACTATCTCAGCTTACTGCAACCTCTGCCTCCTGAATTCAAGTGATTCTCCTGCCTCAGCCTCCCAAGTACTTGGGACTACATGTGAAAGCCACTATGCCCAGGGTTTCACCATGTTGACCAGGATGGTTTCGATCTCTTGACCTTGTGATTCGCCTGTCTCAGCCTCCCAAAGTGCTGGGATTACATGTGTGAACCACTGTGCCCGGCCCTGTTTTGGACTCTTATCTCCCCTCCTTAGTGCCCTTCAATTCAGCCTGCAGACAGAGAGGTATTTCTAAATACTAATCTTGGCGGGGTAAGGTGGCTCAAAAGCCTGTAATTCCAGCACTTTGGGAGGCTGAAGTGGGAGGATCTCTTAAGATCAGGAGTTCAAGACCAGCCTGGGCAACATGGCGAGATCTTGTCTCTACAAAAAAATTAGCCAGGCATGGTGGTGCTTGCTTGTAGTCCCAGCTAATAGGAAGGCTGAGGCAAAAGGATCGCTTGAGTCCAGGAGTTGGAGTCTGCAGTGAGCTAAAATTGCAGCACTGTACTCCTGCCTGAGCTGGAACAAGACTCTGTCTAAAAATAAATAAGATATAAGAATGAATAAATAAGATATAAATCTTATGTCTCTCTCCCAACTAAAGATCCACATGGCTTGCTATTGCCCTTGGATAATGGTTACGAATATGAGTATTCAAAGCCCCTTAAGTTCTGCCCAGAACCTTCCTTCCCAGCCTCCCCTCTCTCTGCTGCTGCCTTCCTGTGAGTCACTTCCTTCATTTCCTTACAAGTAGCATCATCTCTCACCTCAGGAACTTTGTACTTGCTGTTCCTTCTTCCTGGAACATCCATCCCCCACCCATTTCCCCTGCTTGCTTAGCTAACTCCTCCTCAGCTTAGCTCTCAAGTCCTCTCCAATCCTCCCACAAGGTGCTTTGTTTTCCTCCCAGCACCCTTGCATTCTCCTGCCACAGCCCTAATCACAATTACTCCAATTGGTTATTTTCCTCTCCTTGTAGACTGTGGGGTCTGGGAAGGCAGGGCTTATGTATGTACTGTTCACCATTGTATCTCCAGGGCCAAACCCAATGCTACACAGAGGGGGGAACCCAATCTTTTGATGAATGAATGAGTGAATGAATGAATGAATGAATTGCTCCTTTAGACGTAATTATAGAAAATTACAGGTTTTGTTTTTTTGGTTTGTTTGAGACAGAGTTTCACTCTTGTTGTCCAGGCTGAAGTGCAATGGCACTATCTCTGCTCATTGCAACCTCCACCGCCTGTCCCAGGCTCTATGCTTTAACCCAAAGAAATGGATTGTCAAGAAGTGCATTCTAAGTTGTGCCAGGCTGGAGTTCAAAACCAGTCTGGACAACATGGCAAAACCCCAACTCTACTAAAAATAAAAAAGTTAGCCAGGCATAGTGGTGTGCACCTGTAATCCCATCTACTTGGGAGGCTGAGGCAGAACTGCTTGAACCCAAGAGGCAGAGGTTGCAGTAAGCCAAGAGCACACCACTGCACTCCAGCCTGAGCAACAGAGCAAGACTCCATCTCAACAATAAAAACAAATTATTAATTTTAAAAAATTCAAAAATAAGTGGCTAGAGCCGAGAGCAGTGGCTCACACCTGTAATCCCAGCACTTTGGGAGACCGAGGCAGGTGGATCACCTGAGGTCAGGGGTTCAAGACCAGACTACCCACCATACCGAAAACCCGTTTCTACTAAAAATACAAAAATTAGCCACGCATGGTGGTACACACCTGTAGTCCCAACTACTAGGGAGGCTGAGGTGGGAAGATGGCTTGAGCCCAAGAGGTCAAACCTGCGGTGAACCGTGAGTACACTACTGCACTCCAGCCTGGGTAATAGTGAGGCCCTGACTAAAAAAATTATTTTTTAAAATCCAAATATAAATTAAGGCTGGGTAGAGTGGCTTATGCCAGTAATCACAGAAAACTGAGAGGCTGAGGCAGGAGGATCATTTCAGCCCAGGAGTTTGAGGTTACAGTGAGCTATGACCATGCCACTGTACACTAGCCTGGGTAATAAAGCAAGACCCAGTCTCTGAAATATAAAGAAAAGAAACTAATAAATTATTAATTCACCACATTAACAGAATAAAAGCCCCCCAAAAAAGCATGATTATCTCCACAGATATGGAAAAAGCACTTGTCAAAAATTTTTAGTAAAAGCTGTCAACAAATTAGACATAGAAGGGTACTTTCTCAATCTGATAAAGGATAGCTACAAAAACCTACAGCCAACACCATACTAAATGTTTATGGTTTCCTAGGCAACTCCACACACTGCAGAGGAGTTCAAATTGGCATAAACTTTGTGGAGAGCAATCTGATAATACATAGCCAATCAGTCATTTGCTCTTTGTTCTCAGGTAAGATCAAAAACAAGGTAAAAATGCTCACTCTCTCCACGCTAGTCAACATTTTACTAGAAGTCTTAGCAAATATAAGCTAAGAAAAAGAAATGAAGACAAAGCTCAGAAAAGAAAAACGGTCTTTATTCAGATATGGCATGATAGTACATGTGAAAAATAAAATCGACACATGGGCTGGACATGGTGGCTCACACCTGTAATCCCAGCACTTTGGGAGGCTGAGGCAGGAGGATCACTTGAGGCCAGGGGTTTGAGACACTGTCTGCGAAAAATGCAAAAAAAAAAAAAAAAAAATTTTTTTTTTTTGAGAGTTTCACTCTTGTTGCCCAGACTGGAGTGCAGGGGCACAATCTCAGCTCACCGCAACCTCCACCTCACTGGGTCAAGCGATCCTCCTGCCTCAGCCTCTCAAATAACTGGGGTTACAGGCATGAGGCACGTGCCACCACACCTGGCTAATTTTGTATTTTTAGTAGAGACAGGGTTTCTTCATGTTGGTCAGGCTGGTCTCAAACTCCTGACCTCAGGTGATCCACCTGCCACGGCCTCCCAGTGAGCTGGGATTACAGGCATGAGCCATATCGCCTGGCATAGAGAAAAACATTTTTTAATAGGTAATAAAATCAAAGGCAGTAGAGGAAATCACGGGACAACTATAATTTGTATGTGGAAGGCCTAATTACAAAATAATATCCGGAAGAATAAGGAACTAATAAATACAACAACAACAACAACAACAACAACAAACCTTCTGCATATCCTATTGCAGAAGGTAAGAGGGAAATAACTGCATGGCTAAAATACACTAAGTAAAGTTAAATGGTAGAAATTGAGAAAAATATTTGTGACTCATACCACAAGCAAAGGACCAATATCCTAATATAGAGAGACTCTATAGGGAAGAAGCCTACAGTCCAAAAGAAAACGGGCAAAGGAAATAGATGAAAAAGGAAATCCCAAAAGCACTCAAGCATATGAATATGAAAAGATTCTCAACCTTACCTACAATGAAAGAATGAAAATGAAAAGCACCCTGAAATACCATTTCTTTTATCAGTAAGATTAGCAAAGCTCAAGCTCTTTTTTTGGAAGCAGGGTCTTACTCTGTGGCCAGGCTAGAGTGCAGTGGCTGTTCTTCACAGGTGCAATCACAGTGCCTTGAATTCCTAGGCTCAAGTGATCCTCCTGCCTCAGCCTCTCCATTAGCTGTAACTACAGGTGCACACCACTGTGCCTGGCTTCAAACACATTTTTAACATACTTATTGATGAGGTTATGGAGAAACGGGCACTTCTAAACATTGCTAGTAGGACCATAAACTCATACAAACTCTTAAGACAATCTGACAGTATCTATCAAAATTACAAACACATGTAACTTTTAACCAAGCAATCAGATTTCAAGAACTTTATCATACAGGTGTGTTGATCCAATGTGAAAGAAGGTGATTTGCTGTAGTATTTTTGAAATTCCCAAAGAGCCAAAGCAACCTAAATGCTAGGCAGTAGGGGACGTGTTAAATAAATTAAGGTATATTTACATCAGAGCTCTATGGCAGCCTTAATCATGAGAAAATGATATATCAAAGGTCAAAATATAGAGGACTTTCATGTAGTTATCCTGAAGATATATTATGTTAATAGGCTGGGTGCTCACGTCTGTAATCCCAACACTTTAAGAAGCCAAGGCAGAAGGATCACTTGGGTCCAGGAGTTCAAGACCTACCTGGGCAACACAGTGAGACCAAGAGGCCCCACCTCTATTTAAAAAAAAATTAAAAAAAAAAAAAAAAAAAAAGATGTATTATTGGCCAGGCGTGTGGCTCAGATCTGTAATCTCACCACTTTGGGAGCCTCAGGCGAATGGATCACAAGGTCAGGAGTTCGAGACCAGCCTGGCCAATATAGTGAAATCCCATCTCTACTAAAAATACAAGAAAAATTAGCTAGGCACAGTGGCAGGTACCTGTAGTCCCAGCTACTCAGGAGGCTGAGGCAGGAAAATTGATTGAATCTGGGAGGCGGAGGTTGCAGTGAGCTGAGATAGTGCCACTGCACTCCAGCTTGGGTGACAGAGCAAGACTCTGTCTCAACAACAACAACAACAACAACAACAAAAATATATATATATATTTAGTTACTAAAGTACAGAACACTGTTATAATAGTAACCATTTGTGCATAAATGTGGCAAAATATATTTATTTGCTTGGATATACATAAAATATCTTGGGAAGGATTTATAAATAATAGTAATATTTGATTGCTTCTGGAAAAGGTATCTAGATATCTGAGGGAGAAGGTTGGGAAGAACATTTTCCATTACATATCCTTTTATACTTTTTGAATTTTGACCTACATGAATGTTTACTTATCCAAAAGATAAATTATTATTTTATTTTTATTTTTTAGAGATGAGACAAGATTGAACTATGTTGCCTAGGCTAGAGTGCAATGGCTATTAACAGGTGTAATTATTGCATACTGCAGACTCAATCTCATGGCCTCATGCAATCCTCCCACCTCAGCCTCCCAAATAGCTGGCACTACAGGTGCACACCACCATGCCTGGCTAAAGATAAATTATTTTTTAAGTAATAGGGTAGATGAATGTAAAATGTAGAAAACATTCATAGAAACTTGTTAGCTAAAAAAGAAATTTTAAAAAACAGCCTGTGTGTTTTTTTAATGTGCTATCAAAATACCAGTGAAATTCTTCACAGAAATAGAGAAAAAAGTCCTAAAATTCATATGGAACCCCAGAAGACCCCAAATAGTCAAAGCAATCCTGATCAAAAAGAACAAAACTGGAGGCATCACACTACCTGACTTCAAAACAAACTGCAAAGGTCAGGTGCAGTGGCTCACACCTGTAATCCCAGCACTTTAGGAGGCTGATAGGTGGATTACCTGAGGCCAGGAGTTCAAGACCAGCCTGACCAACACATAGAAACCCTGTCTCTACTAAAAATGCAAAACTGGCTGGATGTGGTGGCACATGCCTGTAATCCCAGCTACTTGGGAGGCTGAGGCAGGAGAATTATTGAACCCAGGAGGCAGAGGTTGCAGTGAGCCAAGATCACAACACTGCATTCCAGCCTGTGCAACAAGAGTGAAACTCGGTTTCAAAAACAAAAATAAAACATACTGTAAGGCTATAGTAATCAAAACAGCATGGATCAGGCACAGGCACGGTGGCTCATGCCTGTAATCCCAGCATCTTGGGAGGCCAAGGTGTGTGGATCACTTGATGTCAGGAGTTCGAAACCAGCCTGGCCAACATGGTAAAACCCCATCTCTACCAAAAATATAAAATCAGCCAGTCATGGTGGTATGTACCTGTAACCCCAGCTACTTGGGAGGCTAAGGCAAGAGAACTGCTTGAGCCTGGGAGGCAGAGGTTGCAGTGAGGCAAGATTGCACCGCTGCACTCCAGCCTGGGTCAAAGAGTAAGACTCTGTCACAGGAAAACAAAACAAAACAAACAAAAAAAAACCAGCATGGCACTGACATAAAAACAGGTGCACAGACAGACCAAGGAAAAGAAGAGAGAACCCCCAGGTGGGGGGCAGTGGCTCACATCTCTATCTCAAAAAACAAAAAAAGGAGAACCCAGAGATAAATCCACTCATTTACAGACAATTGATTTTCAACAAAGGCACTGAGAACATTCAGTGGCGAAAGGACAGTATCTTCAATTAATGGTGATGGACACTTAAGTTGATTCCGTATCTTGGCTATTGTGAACTGTGCTGTAATAAATATGGGCACACGGATCTGTCTTTGGTAATGCTGATTTCCTTTCTTTTAGGAAAATACCCGGCAGTGGGATTGCTAGATCATATGGTAGATCTATTACTAGTGATCTGAGGAATCTCCATATTGTTTTTGAGGAAACTCCATGCTGACAGGAAGATCTATACTGGGAAAACTGGATAGCCACAGGCAGAAAAATAAAAGTAGCCCTCTGCCATCTCTCACCACATACAAAATCAAATCAAAATGGATAAAGACTTAAATGCAAGACCTGAAACTATGAAACTATTAGAGGAAAACTTGGGAAAACACTTCAGGATACTGGCCTGGGCAAAGATTTTTTGGGTAGGACCTCAAGAGCAAAGGGAACAAAAGCAGTAATAGATAAATGGGATTGTATCAAGCTAAAAATGCTTCAGCACGGCAAAAGAATCAGCAGAGTGAAGAGACAACCTTCCAAATAGGAGAAAATATTTGCAAACTATCCATCTGACAAAGGATTAATAACCAGAATATCTAAGAAATTCAAAGAACTCCAGAGCAAAAAAAAAAAAAAAAGAAAAACAGATCTATTTTTTAAAAAATGCAAATGATCTGAATAGATACTTCTCAAAATAAGACATACAGGCCAGGCACAGTGGCTCACGCCTGTAATCCCAGCACTTTGGGAGGCCAAGGCAGGCAGATCACAAGGTCAGGAGTTCGAGACCAGCCTGGTCAATATGGTGAAACCCTTGCTTTTACTAAAAATACAAAAAAATAGCCAGGCATAGTGGCGCATGCCTGTAATCCCAGCTACTTGTGAGGCTGAGGCAGGAGAATTGCTTGAACGCAGACAGAGCAAAACTCCATCTCAAAAAAGAAAAGGAAGAAGAAGATATACAAAGCCAACAGGCTGGGTGCAGTGGCTCACACCTGTAATCTCAGCACCATGGGAAGCCAAGATGGGTGGATCACTTGAGGTCAGGAGTTGGAGATCAGCCTAGCCAACATGCCAAAACCCCATCTCCACTAAAAATACCAAAAGTAGCCAGGTGTGCTGGTGTACACCTGTAATCCCAACTACTTAGGAGGCTGAGGAAGGAAGATCACTTGAACCTAGGAGGTGGAAGTTGCAGTGAGCCGAGATCATGCTACTGCACTCCAGCCTAGGCAACAGAGACTCCATCTCAAAAAACAAAAAATAAAAAAAGAAAGAAAGAAAGAAAGAAAATACGGTACATATAAATAATGCAGTACTATTTAACCTTTAGAAAGAATGAAATTCTGTCATTTGCAGCACCATGAATGCAACTGGAGGTCATTATGTTAAGCCAAAAAAGCCAGGAACAGAAAGACAAATATCACATGTTCTCACCACTATGGGGGAGCTTAAAGAGTATCTCATGGAGGTAGAAGAATGATGGTTACCAGAGGCTAGGAAGGGTAAGGGTGGAGAAAGAAAATGAAGAGAAGTTAGTTAATGGGTACAAAAACATGGTAACAACTCATCCCATTGGACAAAAACATGAATAGGGAGGGAGTAACTCAAGGGTTAAAATCCCATTGCTAAAAAGAAAAAAAATCCCATTGCTCCCTCCCTATACAGATTTCTTCTCTGGATCCCCTCCCACGGCGTGGGATCTGTCTGTCTCTCTCCCTCCCTCTCTCTCTCTCTCTCTCTGTCTCTCTCTCTGCCTGATAAGTTGCTTCTCTGCAAAACTCTTTGGATCCACAGTATTTATTACAACAGTAAACTCACCGCGCCTCTGGGGCCCCTTTCCCCATTATTGGCGGTAAGAGAGGCCAAGAACCTCATCAGGGAACTGGGAGCATCTTCAGGACTATCTCCACGCCCCACCCCCACCCAGTTACACTGCCTCTAACTAAAAAATCAATCAATTGATCAATCTATATATCTGTTAGGGATACTTTTGGCTGCAAATAACAGAACATTCAACCAGCAATGGTTTAAACACAAACAGTATATTTCTTCTCATATGACATGCCAAGAAGTAGGTCATTGCTGGCAATTCAATACTTAACAGATGACAGAGCTCTGAGTTGATATCCCAGAAATCCTCTTGACTTTCTAGTCATGCTCATAACAGAGCTAAATACCATATCCTCACACAACTCTGTTCCAAGGCAGGAAACCTGAACAGTGGCTAAATGAACAGAAGTTCCCTGCATGTACCTGATTTTCAGCATGGAGGAAAAGCTTTCCTAGATGCTCTTAACTTTACCCTTATCCCTTCCCTATGGCCTGAAGGTTTGTTTCCTTCCAACATTCTAATTTGAAACTTAATCACCAAGGTGATAGTATTAGAAGTCGGGGCCTCTGGGAGGTGATTAAGTCATGAGGGCTCCACCCTAGTCAATGAGATTGGTGTCCTTATGTTTTGTTTTCTTCCCACCCCCCCAAAATGGAGTCTCCCTCTGTTGCCCATGCTGGAGTACAGTGGCATGATCTACACTCACAGCAACCTCCACCTCCCACGTTCAAGCAATCCTCCTGCCTCAGCCCCACTAGTAGCTGGGATTACAGGCACCTGCACCATGCCAAGCTGATTTTTGTATTTTTAGTAGAGACAAAGTTTTGCCATGTTGGCCAGGCTGGTCTCCAACTCCTGACCTCAGGTGATTCACTTGCCTCAGCCTCCCAAAGTACTGGGATTACAGGCATGAGCCACCACACCCAGCCAGTTGGTGTCCTTATTAAACAGGCTTCAGAGAGCTTCCTCCTGCTTCCACTCTTTCCCCAAGTGAGAACACAGCAACAAGGTGCCATCTGGGAATCAGAGAGCAAGCCTTTACCAGACACCAAATCTACCAACTTTCCAGCCTCCAGAAGTGTGAACAACAAACTTCTATTACTTATTGATTTATTGATCACTCTGTCACCCAGGCTGGAGTGCAGTGGCACAATCTTGGCTCACTGCAACCTCCATCTTTCAGGTTAAAGTGATTTTCCTGCCTCAGCCTTCCAAGTAGCTGGGACTACAAGCATGTGCCACCACACCTGGCTCATTTTCGTATTTTTAGTAGTTTCATCATGCTAATCAGGCTGATCTCAAACTCCTGACCTCAAATGATCTGCCCACCTTTGCCTCCCAAAGTGCTGGGATTACAGGTGTGAGGACCCAGCCCAAATTTCTATTATTTGTAAATTACCCAGTATGTGATATTTCGTTATCACAGGACAAGCACACTAAGCCAAGGCCCTTCTTGACAGCTGTGTAGTTCCCACCACTCTCAGAGGTAGAACTGGATGACGACTGGTGCTCTAACACAGTCTGCACCATTTTGCTCTCACTTCTTTGCTCGTGCTGTTTGCCAATTGTGGGATGCCTTTCTTCTCATCTTCTAATCATCCTTCACAACTTCCCTCAAACATAACTTCTACTGGGAAGACTTTACCTACACACCTGCAAAGAGTGCTAATCACCGATTCCTTGGAATCCTGGAGCTCTCTGTGTAACTTTTCATGTTGTACATACCACACTGTGTTGTAATTATTTGGACAGATGTCTCCTTCTACCACACAGCGAACTCTTTGGGAAGACATACCATGGCAGTCATTAATTTGCTATACATCAAATATGTTCACTTAATATCCCATTCATGTACAATTCAGAAAATTTCTTATCACAGTACAGGTCCATTTACCCATCTCCCATCCTTTATACTATGATGGTCATAAATAGGGCATTTTTATTGTTATAAACCCCACAAGACAATGATATAATTTTGATTTTAAATAATATGTATTTTAAAGAAATTGTTTAGGACGGGCATGGTGGCTCACGCCTGTAATCCCAGCACTTGGGAGGCCGAGGCGGGCGGATCACCTGAGGTAAGCTGTTTGAGACCACCCTGACCAATATGATGAAACGCCGTCTCTACTAAAAATACAAAAATTAGCCTGGCATGGTGGTACATGCCTGTAATCCCAGCTACTGGAGAGGCTGAGACAGGTGAATCGCTTGAACCTGGGAGGCGGAGATTGCAGTGAGCCGAGATGGCTCTATTGCACTCCAGCCTGGGCAACAAGAGCAAAACTCCGTCTGAAAAAAAAAAATTGTTTAAAAAGTTTTTTTTTTTTTTTTTTTTTCTGAGGTGGAGTCTCACTCTGTCGCCCAGAGTGCAGTGGTACAATCTCGGCTCACTGCAACCTCCACCTCCCAGGTTCAAGCGATTCTCCTGCCTCAGCCGCCTGAGTAGCTGGGATTACAGGCACACGCCACTACACCCAGCTAATTTTTTGTATTTTTAGTAAAGACAGGGTTTCACCATGTTTGCCAGGATGGTCTCAATTTCCTGACCTCGTGACCCTCCCGCCTCAGCCTCCCGAAGTGCTGGGATTACAGGCATGAGACACCACACCCAGCTAAAAAGTCTTTTATCTTCACCCGCATATTCACCGTAGCTTTACCTAACATATCCTGATAAAGACCTCGCTTAAAATAAAAATTAAGAAAAAAGAAGACCTCACTTAGTCTTTTATGTTAGTCTTTTATCTTCACCCACGTATTTACCATAGCTTTACCTAACATATCCTGACTGATAAAGACCTCGCTTAGCTGACACTCATACTAGTTTTGATAGCTAATGTCCACAAACTTAGCGGGTAAAAATCTCAAAAACGTATCATCTTACAGTTCTAGAAGCCAGACGTCCAGAACGCATTTGCACGGCTTTCTTCCTTTTGAGGTTCTAGTTTCTTGCTTTTAATGATACCAGGGGCTGCCTTCATTCCGCGTCTCACAGCTCCGCTCCATCTTCAGAGTCAGCTGTAACACATCTTCTCTTTCTCCACCCTCCCACGTCCTTCTTATAAAACCCTTACGATTACATCAGGCCTACTCTATTAAGCCCAAATAATCTCTCCATCTCAAGACCCTTAAGTTAGCCAGGCATAGTGGCTCACACCTGTAATCCCAACACTTCAGGAGGCCAAGGAGGGAGAATTGCTTGAGCTCAGGAGGTTAGGACTAGCCTGGGCAACATAGCAAGATGCCATCTTTAATATTAAATTTGGGGCAGCATGGTGGCTCTCACCTGTAACCCCAGCACTTTGGAAGGCCAAGGTAGGGGGATTACTTGAGGTCAGGAGTTCCTACCTAAGGTGACATTCACAGATGGGGGATTGGAATGTAGATATCTTTGGGAAAACGTTATTCAACCTGGTATTATTCACAGCATTTATCACTAGTAGCTAGCACAGTAAGATATATAGAAGGTGCTTGATAAGGCCGGGCAAGGTGACTCATGCCTATAATCCCAGCACTTTGGGAGGCCGAGACAGGCAGATCAACTGAGGTCAGGAGTTCAAGACCAACCTGGCCAACATGGTGAAACTCCATCTCTACCAAAAATACAAAAATTAGCTGGGCGTGGTGGCAGGTGTCTGTAATCCCAGCTACTCGGGAGGCTGACGCAGGTGAATTGCTTGAACCCAGGAGGTGGAGGTTGCAGTGAACCCAGATTGCACCATTGCACTCCATCCTGGGCAACAAGAGTGAAAAGCTGTTTCAAAAAGTAAATTTGCATCAATTAAATATATCTTTGCTAAAAAGTTGTTTGATGACCATTAGTATTAGCATCACATGGGAGCTTATTAAAATGTGGAACTCTGGCCCACCCCAAACATACTGAATCAAAATCTGCATTTTAACAAATCCCCAGGTGATTCTTACGCACTGTAAAGTATAAGAAGTATTGAATTAAATGATTTCAACTAACAGTTAAAATAACAATAGAAAAAATATATTAAGCATTTGTAACAGATACTTTGTATGTATTCAAGTGCTCTGACCCACCTCTAATTTCAGCCAAGGCTACATTCAAGATTGCTAAGAGAGTGCAAATTTGTGGCTGACTCCCTCCTCTGGGGTATACTTTCTGCCCCAGGGACCTCCTGAAAGGCATGAGAAGCTAGTGCAAGGGTTAATGCCCCCGGGGCAACCCTTCACCAGTGAGGGACCAGTGTTGGAGGGCAAATCCCTCTGTCTCCCACTCTTGGGACAGACAATTCTAAGAAGTATTTCTATATCAGAGATCTCAATAATGCTCCTGACAAACACAGTGGCTGCAATCTGTAATCCTAGCCCTTTGGGAGGTCAAGGCAGGCAGATCACCTGAGGTCAAGAGTTCAAGACCAGCCTGGCCAACATGGTGAAATCCCCATCTACTAAAAATACAAAAATTAGCTGGGAGTGGTAGCACATGCCTGTAATCCCAGCTACTCAGGAGGCTGAAGCACGAGATCTCTCAAACCTGGGAGGCGGAGGTTGCAGTGAGCCGAGATCACGCCACTGCACTCTAGCCTCGGTGTCAGAGCGAGACTCCATCTCAAAAATAAAGAAAAGAAAAAACAATGCTCCCAAATACTGGCTTTTCTTCCTTCCCAGTGTCACTCCTCCTGCTTCCTGGGATCACCTCCCAAATAAACTATTTGTCCCCAAGTCCTTGTCTTCAGCTTGGTTTTCCTGGCAATCAAAACTAAAGTGGTGTTTATTAAATACCAGGCACTCTACCATGAGTTTTATATGATTTATCTCATTTTATACTCATGACAACACTGTATTTCTGCCCTATTTTTACCCTCTTTCAGATGAAGAAACTGTAAAAGAAGTTAAATAATTTGCCCCATTTCATAGAACTAATGTACGACAGAACTGAAATGCAAGGGTCCAGGTAGCTTGCCCCTGGGGCTTGTGCACTTTCTCAGTAAGTGCTCCCTGATGAGAACACAACAGGGTTTACGTTTGTATAGTATTTTCCAAATTTAAACCGAAAAGAATAAATCCTCTCATTCTCTAGACTGCTGGCCAACTGAAAGCAGAAATGGACCAGAAGACCCTGGTAATATTGAAAACTACACTCAAGCATAAAGCAAGTTCATCTCTGATGACCATGGAGAGAAAAGGTGAATGAAGTGGATGAAAGCATGCCGCAGAGGATGGGTGGGTTGGCTGCAGAGGATGGGTGGGAAGAAGGATGACTTCTTCCTAAGAAAATCCCATCTGCTGTACCTTTCCCATATGACTCAGGAGAAGGAGATCCACCTCCAGATCCAGGAGTACCTCCCAACCAGGAAAGACCTCTCTTAGGAGGGGACACGTGAGCAAAGGCTCAGCGAAGGTAAGGGTGTGGGCGATGCTGAGATTTTGGAGAAGAGCATTCCGGGTAGAAGGAAGAGCCACTATGAATGCTTGTATGGCAGGAGTCCAGATGGTTAGTTCGCAGATGAGCAAGGTGGGTAGTGGGGCTGGAGCAGAGTGAGGAATGGGGTGAAGTAGGGGAGATCAGGAAGTCTCCTTTTGGGACCACAATGAGGCTTACTCCACTGTGAGGACAGCAGCAGTTTCTCTGAGTGACACTAGTCACTGCTGTGTTTTGAGCAGAAGAAAGCTGTGACCTGACATGTATTTTAAGAATAGCACTAAGCTCTTAGCAGTTGTGTTGAGAAGAGAAGCAAGGTCAAGGGTGGAGGCAGGCAGAGCAGCTAGAAGGCTCCTGCAGCTTTCAAGGCAAGAGAGGAGGGGGCACGGCACGGCAGTGAAGGTGAGAAGGGCCAGGTTATGGAGATATTTGGAACATAGGACTAACAGGAGTTCTTGATGGATTATTGGCCATGGGGTATACATTTAAAAGAGGGATGAAGGATAACTCATTGGCTTTTGTCTTGAGCAACCAGAAGCATAGGAGTGTCTCTATGTAACATGAGAAAAGCTACCAATACAGCCATCTATTGGAAGGGAATGATTGGCAGTTCAATTTTAGTATGTTAAGATGCCCATCATATATTCAAGTGGAGATGATGACTAGATAGTTGGATGGTCATGTGTGAAGCTCAAGAGAGAGAGATGTGGGCCGGGCACCGTGGCTTTTGCCTATAATCCCAGCACTTTGGGAGGCCAAGGTGGGCAGATCACTTGTCAGGAGTTCGAGAACAGCCTGGCCAACATGGCGAAACCCCGTCTCCACTAAAAATACAAAAATTAGCCAGGCATGGTGGTGGGCACCTGTTATCCCAGCTACTCAGGAGGCTGAGACATGAGAATCCCTTGAACCCAGGAGATGAAGATTGCAGTGAGCCAAGATCAAGCCACTGTACTCCAGCCTGGATAAGAGAGCAAGACTCCAAAAAAAAAAAGAGAGAGAGAGAAATGTCAATTGAAGATAAAAATTGGGGAATCCCTGGCATGTAGAAGGTTTTAAAGCCTGTCACCCAGGTTGTCGTGCAATGGGGCATTCCCAGATTATGGCAGCCTCTAACGCCTGGGCCCAAGCAATCCTCCCACCGTGGCCTTCCCAGTGTCGGGGTTATGGGCATGAACCATGGCACCAGCCTTGAAGATATCAAAGCCTTGAGGCTGCATAAAATGACCAAGGGAGTGAGTATGGATGTGGAAGAGAGACAAGTACAGGGCCCCAGGGCAACTCAACTTTAAGAGAGCCATGAGAGGCCAGGCACACAGTGGCTCACGCCTGTAATCCCAGCACTTTGGGAGGCCAAGGATGGTGGATCGCCTGAGGTCAGGAGTTCAAGACCAGCCTGGCCAACATGGTGGACCATTGTCTCTACTAAAAACAGAAAACTTAACCAGGCATGGTGGCACATGCCTGTAATCCTAGCTACTAGGAAGGCTGAGGCAGGAGAATTGCTTGAACCTGGGAGGTAGAGGTTGCAGTGAGCTGAGATCATGCCATTGCACTTCAGCCTGGGCAACAAAAGCCAAACTCTGTCCTATAAATAGAGAAAGAGAGAGAGAGAGAGAGAGAGAGAGAGAGAGAGAGAGAGAGAGAGAGCGCACCAGGAGAAGAACTGAAAGTAGCAAAGAAGAGACGAGAAAAAATAAATCCACCTCTCTTCCTTTTCCTCACATGGCTTCCAAGACATCATCATCTCCTGTTTTCCTCTACTTCACTGTCCACTCCTTAGTCTTCTTTGCTGTGATGTGAGGTGAAATAACTGCCCAAGATTTTGCATCATGGAGATCATCATGATCCGGAGAAAAGTAGTTTTGGTCAAGTGACGGAAATGATCATCTGATTGGCATGAGACCAAGAGAGAACAGGAGGGCCAGGCGCAGTGGCTCACACCTGTAATCCCAGCACTTTGGGAGGGCAAGGCAGGCAGATCACCTGAGGTCAGGAGTTCGAGACCAGCCTGGCCAACATGGTGAAACCCCATCTCTACCAAAAATACAAAAATTAGCCAAGCAGGGTGGCTCATGCCTGTAGTCCCAGCTACTCAGGAGACTGAGGTAAGAGAATCGCTTGAACGCAGGAGGCAGGGGTTGCAGTGAGCCAAGATCCCACCATTGCACTCCAGCCTGAGCAATAGAGTGAGACTGTCTCAAAAGTAAATGAATAGGCTGGGTGTGGTGGCTCATGCCTATAATCTCAGCATTTTGGGAGGCAGAAGTGGGTCGGGAGATCATGACCATCCTGGCTAACAGGGTAAAACCCCATCTCTACTAAAAATACCAAAAAAAAAAAAAAAAAAATTAGCCGGGCATGATGGCATGTGCCTGGACTCCCAGCTACTTGGGAGGCTGGGGCAGGAGGATCGCGTGAACCCAGGAGGCAGAGGTTGTGGTGAGCTGAGATCATGCCACTGCACTCCAGCCTGGGCAACAGAACCAGACTCTGCCTCAAAAAATAATAATAAATAAATAAATAAAAATAGAGAACAGGAGGCATGCACACAGAGGTAACTTTGAGATGTCTGCATACAAGGAAGATGGCAAACAGAGTAATAGTGCAGAAGGATATGAGATCAAGGAGGCACACATGCACAAGTATACATATAAAGACAGGAGGGAGGACACCACATTTTTTGTGCTGAAGTGAATGAATTGGAATAGAGCAACAACTGATGAGCAGGAGATGGGGGGTAATTTTAGGAACAGTCATTAAATAGCCTAGAGGAGAAGGGAAGCTGGTGCCACGTGGAAGCATTTGCCTTAGACGGGAGCAGAGGCAGTGTATCCAGGTGACAAGAGAAAGGGCAGTGTCTGGGTGGAAAGGCAGGTAGGATGGAAGATATGATGGTGGAAAGAGGAGGTAGTTCTTGTCAAAACGCTTTTATTTTCTCAGTAAAACAAGCAGCAAGGGTTCTCAGCTCAGAGTGAGGAAGGGAGGGTGTTGGAAGTTTGAAGAAAGAAGGTGCAATATAGTCATTTCAGAGTGTGGGAAAGTAAACTGACAAGGGAAATACACACGGACAGTATTGAGAGCCCACTCGAGATGTATGATTATGAATTTCGAGTGACAACAGCCCTGTCATTTTTGTCCAGTGTCTTAAGTTGGACAGAATCAAGAGTTTGGCCAGATAGTCCCAGGAAATGAAAGAGTGGGGGTGGTGCATGCGAAGGAATGGTATAGCGACAGACCATGAAATCTAAGCTGGGTAGGAGAGATGTAAGAATCGAAGGACAATGACAGTCATTGGAAGTCAAAATAGGGTCATTAATTGTTCAAATGTGGTTATTTGAGCAAATAAGCTAGGAGAGGAAGAGGTGTTGGTCAGGAAGTAGGGTGATGGTCAGAGGTGGTGCTGTTATTTGGTAATGAAAAGATCAAGGATACCCTCGTGACAGTGGGATGGAGCAAAAAAATGATTGCAGTTCAGGTACTAGGGTTTCAGATAGGTCCTTAATCTACTGGGATGCTAAATTCACAAAAAAATGTTAATAAGAGTTGAGGTGGAGGTGGGGGACTGTGAATCAAGTGCTAGAATCTTCGGGGAATGAGGGGGAGTGCAGGAGAGCCTGCAGATGACAGCCACCAAGCGGAGGTGGTATAGTCTGATGGCAGGTACTTCAAAGCAGCTGGGGTGGAGGGGGAAGCAAGAAATAGTCTAACTTGGGGAATAACTCTCCTGCCAAGGGTTTGTTCTGAATTCCACTCTCTAGTATCTCACCAAGCTTCCTTCCCTCTTTTGGCAGCTGAGAGGCCATCCAGGGTAAGGATTTATTCAGGGTCTCGGGGTCAGAAGGAAACCAGCAGTCGGGACTTTTATTCCCTCTTCTCTGCTACCAAAATACCAAGGCAGTGTTTTGGATATTTATTTAAAAGAACATTTTAAATGTCCTTGTTTGTTTCTGCCTCTGTGCAATATTGTGCTGGGAAGGACGGGGAGCTGGTAACCATGGCAGTGGAGCAGGGGGTGGTGGTGAAGAGGTGGTTTTTAAATGGGGTGAACTTCAGGCAGGCGGCACCCAGAGCTGGAACCCCCACAGCCTCCTTGGAGTCCTTTGTTCATTCAGCTTACTTAGGGAGAGAGAGGCTGCATTCTTGCCGCTGGGAAGCAAGCTTTGAAAGGAAAGGTTTTGCCAGACTCCATAAGGAGAGGGTGTGTCCCTCGGAGCAGGTTTTGGGGCTCTGCCTGAAAGCCTTTGTGGGCAGGGAACTTTGGGCACCCTGTCATGAACAGGACAGTCTGTGATGGCAAAGAAGCCAGCTCTGCAGCATCCTGGATGCAGACTTCTTACACACTGTCAGCTGTCTCACCACTTCTCCCTGGACAGGTGGCCACTCGTGGGGGTGGCCCAGAATCCTGGCCAAAAAAGGCAGCCAGGCAGGGCCCCCACAGGAAGGTAGCTGGCAGGGGAGCCAGCAGAAGAGGAAAGGGGAGGGAAGCAGTCACCTCTTCCACGTTCCTGGATAGGGAGCCCCAAGAGCCTTTTCAGGACAAAGAAGTGCCCCAAACAAGCGGACACAGAGCAAGACAGGACAGGGCAGGACAGGACAGGGCAGGACAGGACAGGGCAAAGCTTGGGTCCAGGGAAGTCCCATGACTGCAGTGTTCAGCCGCAGGTTTCCCAGCAGCTCTGGGCGGGAAGCAGCGCTGGGAGATGGGGGCGGGGAGAAGGGAGGAGAAAGAGGAGGAGGGAAGTAAACAGGAGACCACAGAGAGAGCCAGTTCCCTGCGTTCAGAGAACACTAGCCGCCTCCGGTCCCCGGTGGGTGGCTGTATGTGTGGAAATGAAACTGGGAGGAGGAGGGAGAGAGGGAAGAGCAGGCACGCACTTCGCGGCTGTCATCCACCTGGCCTCTCTCGACCCGCCAGCCCACTCCCCACCGGGGTACGGGGTTGGGGGAGGTGGGAGGGAAACGGTTCTGCAGACGCCCACCCCTTAGTACCAGTAGCTGGTTCAGCTGTCGGTGAATCAGACACTGTCTCAGCAGCTTGTCACCTGCGCTCGGGAGGGGAACAGAGGGCAACCCTGGAACGTGGCAGGGAGAGGTTGGGGAAGGGCAGGATCCAGCACTGGGCCTGGGCGTCTGGGTGACGCCAGCGGCTGGGAAAAAGGGTGTCCACCTCCCTACACCCACACACATCTCGACCCAGTACCTGGACGCCGAGTAGACGGGGTGGAACAAGAGCTTGGGGGCCCAACGGAAGGGGGACTTGGAAGCACGGGAGGGGAGAAGAACAGGGTGGGGGTGTGCTGCGGCGGGAAGCGCTGGGTGCGGGGCAGGCGCGCGCGCGCGGAACAAGCCGCTGCCCGGTGCTTGCCCGCGCGGGGTTATGCGAGGTAACCGCGCGGCGAGGAGGAGGGAGGCGGCGGGGGCCGCGGGCCGGGGTGTCTGGCACTCGTTGGACAAAGAGATGATGAAACGTGAGCGCTATATTTACCAAGGGGGTGGAGACGGGCCGGGGGGGCGGGGGTGGGCTGGGAGTAAAAAGGACAAACTGTTCCACAACAACCACAGGAAACACAGCCCATCTGACTCACCGGGAGGGCTGCACCGACCCCCTGGCAGGCTTAGCCTGGAGACTGACGCGGGGCGCCGGTTCTCCCGGGACCAGACCGAACCTGGGCACTACGGCTGGGGCTGGGTTGATTTATATATAAATAAAGGCACATTCGATCCAAGAGTGCGTGTGGTTCTTGCGGGGTAGGGGAGAGCGCGGAAATGGGAGGAATGTTTCCTAACCCCTTGGCTGAGCCTTCGGGGGCGAGATCTGCCTGCAAACTCTGAGAGCACAATTCCTGCAAAGTCATCTCCTCCGGCACAGCCCGGCCGGCCTGCCCGCCCCGCCCCGCCCGGGGACAGCAGCACCCGCCTCCCCCACTAGCTCCCCACCCCCGTAGCCCTCGGAGTTGGGGTGCGGTGCCGGCTATGTTTAGAAGCTGATGTCATCTCGACACCCTACTCTGCAGTGTTCCCAGGAGGACCGCAGGGCAGGTTTTCCTCTTCCTCGCGGGCGTGGGGGATGGAAGGTGGCCTGCCCTCTCCCCAACACACGCACCCCACATCCATCTACCCGGGAGATTAAAAGAAAAAAAAAAAAAAGCAACACCGCCAGAGTTATGAAACAGGGTGGCGGGGGCGGTACGTGCACGCGGAGAGCTCAAAGCATGGGCCCGGGCCGCGCTGGGCTCCCCCCGGTCTCCGCCCACTTCTACCCCCGCGCACCCGGGTGCAGGGGCTAATTTCAAGGTTAGCTCACGTGGGCGTGGGCGCCCGGAGCTCCTTGCACGAGTTTGGGGCGGGTTCCTAGTCCCCCAATCTAGGGCAGTTTGTTCAACTGCAGTAAAGGGAGCTTGATGTTCCAGCAGGGAAGGGATTTCTGAGAACTGGGACTGTCCTCAGATGAACTCGCCTCCTCAGGCTGCTGCGGCGGCGGCCGCCTGCGGAAGACTTTTTAAAAGGGCGATGCCAGGCCGGGGCGCGCGGCCCGCGAGTGGCTGAGTCTCCTGCCAGTCGGCGGCCGGAGCCGAGCGCCCACCCCCGAGCGCTGGTGATTCACCGAGTGCCGCGCTGGGCCGGTCGGAGCGCGGGGGGCTGCGAGCTAAACTTATCCTCCTGCATATGCATGAACTGGCGGCCTTTCTGCGCTGCAGAGGAGAGGGCTGGAATTTTGCGGAAGGCTGCTAAGTGGGGCGGGAGCAAAGTAGGGCGGCGTGCAAGTTTTCCCGCTTGTCTGAGCTCCCTTCCCCCTCTGGCCCCTGGGTGTTAACTTCATTATGGCCACGGGCGTTCCACCTGACCACGCTTTACCTGATTGTATTTCAAAATCCAGGAACACCGCCATTGTTGGAAGCTTTATCCCTTTAGCCCCGCCTCTCCCCTCCTCAGGCTCGCCTCCTTCCCTAATTCCTCTGCTTTCACCAAAATGAACACTGGTTTTCTCCACGTTTGTCCCGTGTGCCTAGGCAGGGGTCGCTGAAGCCGGAGGGCCTGGGGCCTGAAAGGGAGAGGTCTGGATCCAGCCCAGAATGAGGTCCAACACGTGATCCTCTACCCCCAGTGGGCCATCTGTTCTCCTTCCTTCCCGCCTGGAGGCTGGCAGTTCTGCCCGGCACGGTCCACGCCTCCCAGCAGGAAACAGTGAGAAAAGCCAGAATTGGCAGAACCCGGTACCTACAGAATATGATTTTGACCTAAACTTCTCGGCTTTGAGCAGGGGTGACACCCGGCAATCTGTATTTTAAATCAAGCGCCAGGTGATTAGCTCCACCCTGCAAGGTGGGGAAACCCTGCCTTGGGGCGCAGTTTGAATAAAAGTCTCCAGAGGAGGAGCCTGGGAATCTGTGCTGCTTAAACCAGGAAATACCTTACTCCCGGCTAGGGTGAAACGTTTACCTCGGGCCGGGCACGGTGGCTCTCGCCTGTAATCCCAACACTTTAGGAGGCCGAGGCGGGCGGATCACCTGAGGATAGGAGTTCGAGACCAGCCTGGCCAATATGGCGAAACCTCTTCTCTACTAAAAATACAAAAGTTAGCTGGGCATGCTGGCCCACGCCTGTAATCCCAGTTACTGGGGGGGATGGGAAAGGAGAATCGTTTGAACCCGGAAGGCAGGGGTTGTTGCAGTGAGCCGGGATTGCATCATTGCACGCCAGCCTGGGAGACAGAACGAGACTGTCTCAAAAATAAATAAATAACAATATAATAAAATTTACCTCCGAAAAAGAATAGATTATTTTATTTTTTTACTTTATTTATTTATTTAGAGACAGGGTTTCACCATGTTTGCCAGGATGGTCTTGATCTCTTGGCCTCGTGATCTGCCTGCCTCGGCCTCTCAGAGTGCTGGGATTACAGGTGTGAGCCACGGCGCCCAGCCAAGAATAGATTATTTGAACTCCCATTCCACTTTCTACAAACCAGCTTAAAGAAAGAAAAAATCAAGACCATAAAATTAAGGAAGAAGGGATTTTGAACACATTTATATTTGTGTCTGCTATCCATTAAATGTTGATTTAAGGTTTTCTGACCTTCACTGCCATAAAGAGCAGTATTTGTAGATGTGCGGCAGATAAGATGGTATTTAAAGAACCCAAATCTTGCCCCAGTTTTTTTCTCTAGGATTTTTTTTAAATCCCTTGAGTATTTGGAGTTTGGGAGAAACTATTGGAGATATATTAACCTAATCCCATCAATTTACAGATAAAGAAATAGCTCCCAGAGGTTGCCTGAGGTTACAGAGTTTATCTCAGACCCAGAGGTCAGTTCCTCACACTGGCCTACAATGCTGAAAGGAACAGCTGACTGTAGGCACCACTTCTTACTAGAGCTAATAATAATACTGTAATTATTTCAGGATGCACAGAAAACAAGGCTTATATGTTCTGGCTACAAGCCCCTAAGCCATTGTTTTCAGAACTTGGATAATAAAGCAAATTCTTAGGCAGAATTTACAGATGAAAGCATAAACTAGACACACAGTTACAGTCTAAATTTTCATGCTCCTCTGGTGGGTTTGTGTGGATTTGAAAATGTGTATTTACAAAGACTAACGGGGAAAACAGACCTCTTACATGTATGTGGCATAATATATAGTGATAAATTATTTTAATTAGGAATGATTCATATTAACTTGGGATCATTTATTTTGCCAACATTTAATTGGGACAACCACATGCTGGCAAAACAGCCTAAGCCGGTTTTAATCTTAAAATTACTATAATACACATTCCAACACCCCAAAGAAACTTCACTGTTGAAAATACAAGAAAAAAATCTTGACATAGAAATTATTATTTGCGGATATATGTTATTTTATATATATGTGTGTGTTTTTAACATATAAGCTTCATGGAGGACAGAGTCTCTTTTCATATCTGTATTCCCCATGCCTAGCTCATTGCCAGGAACATAAATATCTGGAGAATGAATGAGTGGAAATGGAGGAAAAAAGAAAACGCATTCTACAGTTCTAGAATTGCTGAGTTTAAAAAGATATTCTAAATCAAGTTAAGCAGCAGTTATGTTTGTAGATGTGTGAGAAAGTCACGTGGATGAAATCTCAGTTTTCTTTTATTACTTTCTTTTATAAGTCTGAAATGAGTGAGTTTGGAGAATTCAGTGTTTACGTCCAGTTCAAACAAAGTGAAATTAAAGAGAATTAAAGAAAAGCAAGGAGTAAGGAAGGGAAAAGTTTATATTTTTAAAAAATCTAAAGTGGGCCAGGCGAGGTGGCTCAAGCCTGTAATCCCAGCACTTTGGGAGGCCGAGGCGGGTGGATCACGAGGTCAAGAGATCCAGACCATCCTGGTCAACACGGTGAAACCCCATCTCTACTAAAAATACAAAAAATTAGCTGGGCATGGTGGCGCGTGCCTGTAATCCCAGCTACTCAGGAGGCTGAGGCAGGAGAATTGCCTGAACCCAGGAGGCGGAGGTTGCGGTGAGCCGAGATCGCGCCATTGCACTCCAGCCTGGGTAACAAGAGCGAAACTCCGTCCCAAAAAAAAAAAAAAACAAACAGAAAAAAAAAATCTAAAGTGATTGATTTTTTCAAATTCCTGGATTATATAATCTTCAAGGAAAGACACAGACTTCCTCAGTTCTGGAATAATGATGATGTTAGTCCTAGGGCTATCTATAGATGGCCAGGCCTGAGAAGTCTGTTTCACCAGTGCAATCCCAGTTAAAACACAAGTCTGAGGGGTTGTACAGCCCATGATCATAGGGATCCTGGAGTGATCCCGCTGGTGTGTGTGCTAGGCCTTTAGGAGGCATGCAAAGGTGCAATTTCTAAGTGATCATGTATCCTCAGGGAAAAAAATTGTCCCAGAAAAACCATGAAGTAGGCAAACTCCCCTGGGTTTCAATGAATTCTTTTCTAAAATTAAGAGATTAAGTTCTAAAAATGCAAGAACTCCAAGATGGCTTGGAGTTTTTATACACTATATACCTACCTTCCAGGGTTGTTGTAAGGGTGCATGCAGGGTGCTTGGTACAGGGCCTGACACAGAGTAAGCCCTCCATGAAAGGGGTCCGGGATAATGACGCTGATGGTGATGATATTCTTGGTTGCCCAGTATCCCCTACCTACAGCTTTCTTCCACGGGCAGTCACCTACTGCAATATCTTCCCTGTACCACTTTAATTTTTGTTGTTTTCTTTATATTTTAAAGGTGTGTATTTTATTGAACTGGTCTCAAGTCAGGTTTGTTTTTAATTAAAATTTATTAGACTCTTATTTACCTGAGCCACCCTTAGTTAGGATTTTTTTTTTTTTTTAAGAGGGCCTTGCTGTGTTGCCCAGGCTGGAGTGCAGTGGTGTGATCAGGGCTCACTGCAGCCTTGACCTCCTAGGCTGAAGCAGTCTTGTTTTTTTTTTTTTTTTTTTTTTTGTTTTTGTTTTTGTTTTTTTGAGACGGAGTATCACTCTTGTTACTACCCAGGCTGGAGTGCAATGGCGCGATCTCGGCTCACCGCAACCTCCGCCTCCTAGGTTCAGGCAATTCTCCTGCCTCAGCCTCCTGAGTAGCTGGGATTACAGGCACGCGCCACCATGCCCAGCTGATTTTTTGTAGTTTTAGTAGAGACGGGGTTTCACCATGTTGACCAGGATGGTCTCGATCTCTTGACCTCGTGATCCACCCGCCTCGGCCTCCCAAAGTGCTGGGATTACAGGCGTGAGCCACCGCGCCCGGCTTGAAGCAGTCTTTTCTGCCTCACCCTCCTGAGTAGCTGGGACTACAGGTGTGAGCCATCATGCCTGGTTAATTTTTTTTTTTTTAATTTTCTTTTTTTGATGTACCACTTTAAAAATAAAGTAAAAGGAAACTACTCTAGACCTTAAATTAGTAGTGTTAATTTGAGACCCTTCCCTTGGAGACTAGAACCTGGTGTAACTTTCTCTTAACAAAGGTTAACAGCCAGTGGGAGTCAGGGTTGGAACTCACCGAATCCCTATCACATACAATCAGGTACCTCTCACAGTTCACGAAAGTGAATTATTTTTAATCAGTTGTACTGACAGTATGCCTCTTGCAAAAAGACACTAGCCCTAGATTCTTTTCTCAGCTATCAAGAGGGAAAACAACTGCATCATTAATCCGGAGGGTGGGGTAAACCAAGTTAATCAGACTCCAAGATCCATGCTAATTGCTGACCAAGTAATGTCATAATATTCCACCGCTAAGGATCTCTGGCTTATTCTAGTCCCTAAAAATCTGTTCAGCACAGTTAATATTTCACAAAACCAAAAGGGCTTAGTTGTAAGCACAAAGAGCTAGAAATCAGGAGACTTTTGGTTTCTACTGGGTTCTGTCATTATCTAACAAGATAAGTCACTTCTCTGTATCTCAGTCTCCACATTTGTGAAGTGAGGGAAGAGAAACATGTCCCAAAAACGATGCAGGGGCTCTGGAAAGAAAATGAGCCAAGAATGGTGGGTTTTTGTTAAAAGTTACACAAATGAATGGTTTATGTCTCCATTTATCATTTAAACCGCCATTTAAGGTGGGTTAAAAATAGCTCCCAGATAAAGCTAAAATAATTTATTTAGGTTAAGTTGCACCAGAGTAGTAGAGGAATTAAGAGATATGACAAAAGCAAAGATGGGTTGTTTCGATGGAAGAATCTAGGGCAATAAAAAGGCTATGCTATAAAACCAGAACTTTTGTTAGCACTGCAGTTTTAAGATGAATTGGTCATAGTTAATGTATTGGATGGAAGAATTTTTAAACATCTGCCCCGAAGTATGCTGCATCCAAAATATATATATAACAAAACGAATTCTTTCTCATTTCTGTTTATTCTTGGATTTATCCTGACATAATGGGGTTTAAAAAATTACAGATTCACACTGCATTTATTCATCACCCCTGTCCTCTCATCCATAACTCAATATTTACTACCAACAACAAACACAAAATACAAAGATGTGTCCAGTTTCACTACAGCTCTTCGCGATTACAAGTGTCGAGCGCTTGCTTTCGGAACGCCCTTCTGATTGGCCGAGCAAATGCCAGTGACATCAACCAACTTACTTTTGATTGGAAGGCTGGTTGCTGGGACTGTAGCGTTTGCAGGAAGTCACTTAACTGTTTGGGAGCTGGAAAAACAAAGCTGAAGTTCTCTTTTGCCATAGGAACGAGCGCAACTGACTAGGAAAGATGTGTCCCAAAGCTCCGCAAGCTGGAACGTGAGCCAGGAGGCCTGGACTGGCCACACGGGACCGTGAAGCGCTCCGAAAGTGTGCGGCTGCTCCTTTCCTGCCTCCCAGCTGTTACCCTTTTAAATGTCAGTGTTCGAGGCTGTAGGGGTAGCACGAGGCAGCGAAACGGAACAGTCGGATTGGCCGCACGCCTCAGTTCTAGACGCACCTCTCCACCGAAAGGCTGATCTGACTGGCAGGGGGAGAAAGTAAACAGAGTTGAATCACCCTCCCCACTGGCCAATTGGAGGGGGTTTGGTTTGTGACGTGATGGGATTCTGCGAAATTGTTACTGAGCAGGAGAATGCCGGAACGGTGCGGACCGGCAGGAGCAGGGGCTCAGAAGCCGTCAGTGGACTCAGGAAAAAGTGTCTCTTAGACTTGGCGCTCGGCGTGGCCCTCGCCACCCGCTTCGGGGTGGTCGGGTGAATGTCCTGGGGCTTTGGCTCGACGGGGAGGCGGCCGAGGGCGTGCACCTCTCTTGCAGTTTCCTCTCTCAGCGCCTCGGGGGCGTTTTCAGTCGAATAAACTTGCGACCGCCACGTGTGGCATCTTTCCAAGGGAGCCGGCTCAGAAGGGCCGGCGCGCCCGTCGGGGGATCGCGGCCCGCGCTGGGCAGGGGCGGCGGCGAGAGGCGGCGGCGCCGCGGAGCCTGGGGCCGTGGATGCTGCGTGCGGAGGCGCTGCCGGTTACGTAAAGATGAGGGGCTGAGGTCGCCTCGGCGCTCCTGCGAGTCGGAAGCGCCCCGCGCCCCCGCCCCCTTGGCCGCCGCGCCGTGCCGCGCCGCGCAGCGCTTGTCGTCCGAGGCTAGGGCAGGGCGAGCCGAACCTCCGCAGCCACCGCCAAGTTCGGCCGCGCCGCTGGGGCTGCCGTCGCCCGCACCATGTCCGCGGCCGCCTACATGGACTTCGTGGCTGCCCAGTGTCTGGTTTCCATTTCGAACCGCGCTGCGGTGCCGGAGCATGGGGGCGCTCCGGACGCCGAGCGGCTGCGACTACCTGAGCGCGAGGTGACCAAGGAGCACGGTGACCCGGGGGACACCTGGAAGGATTACTGCACGCTCGTCACCATCGCCAAGAGCTTGTTGGACCTGAACAAGTACCGACCCATCCAGACCCCCTCCGTGTGCAGCGACAGTCTGGAGAGTCCAGATGAGGATATGGGATCCGACAGCGACGTGACCACCGAATCTGGGTCGAGTCCTTCCCACAGCCCGGAGGAGAGACAGGATCCTGGCAGCGCGCCCAGCCCGCTCTCCCTCCTCCACCCTGGAGTGGCTGCGAAGGGGAAACACGCCTCCGAAAAGAGGCACAAGTGCCCCTACAGTGGCTGTGGGAAAGTCTATGGAAAATCCTCCCATCTCAAAGCCCATTACAGAGTGCATACAGGTTAGCGGCGTCGCCCTCTCCCCCGGAGCTCTGGGTTAGTTAACCTTTGGCCAGGCAGCGTTCCTGGGCGTTCAGGACACTGCATTCGGCCGAAAGGGTGCAAACATGTTGGATAAGATGCGGTTTTAACTCTTTTAATAATTTGTGCATTGGCGGAAAGCTCACTCTCTCCTTAATGGTCCCCGGCCTCCGGGAGCCACGGGGAGCCTTAAACTGGCGGGCAGAGCAAATGCGGTGTTTGGCTTCTCGGGGAGTGGTGTCTGCCCCTCCCCCGTCCCGCTCCGCCCCCGGGACTCCCGCACCCCGCGACGGTGGGGCCACCCCACCTGGGAAAGACGGGGAAGTCAGATGGCGTATCTTTTATTTAATTCCCTTGTTCGGTTGCAGAGAAGTGGCTGAAACTGAGGGGGGACGCGGCGCACTTTACTTAGAGCCTTTTAGGGATGACTAAGGACTCATTTAGCTGGATGCCTGCTACTTTTCTGGGCTTGCCAAGGTGGTTTTAAATATGGTCAGGAGTCCCCTGAGAGGTTTAAAATAACCCTGCTTCAGGCAGCAGAGGAGTTTGATCAAGTAATGGTGGGTTAACTTCACTCATTAGCTTTCCTAATGAGCCAGATTTCAGAGCTTTTTTTTTTGGCCATGTGACTTAGGTCGCACCCTCCACCCCTGAATCAGGCTGTTTGCAGGGAGGTGTGGTCCTTGCCGGAGGTCAAAGCTTGGTAACGAATGGTGGGCAGTTCTGGAGGCCTCAGGGAATAGTTCCTCCCTAGGATGGCGAGAGGCAGGGCTGGACAAATGAATGTGGCCAGAAAGACATCTATCTGCCTTATAAAACAGGCTTTGGAGACTTCCAGGGACCTTGGTCAGCCAATGCTGTTGGTTGTGTTTAACATGTACGGTAAAAGTGGGAAAGCATTCACATTTGGACAGGCTATCTGACCATCTTCGGAAAGCTGCTTTTATAAACGCCATTCAGATGAGATAGCTGAGGCTTGGTCCTCTCAGAGAAGCCTTTTGCCTCTGTCCTGTGACGCTGTGTTTGAGAGGGTATTGTTCGAGTTAGTTGGAGAAGTGTCATTTTTTGGAGTAATACTTCGATACTTTTAAGATGAGGTCCTGGGCCTGTGGGTTAACAGTGATACTTGGTTGAGGTTTTTTGTTTTGCTTTGCTTTCCTTTTTAAAAGAAAGGCCACGTAACTGCGTCTCATTCCATTTCCTTTGAAGAACTTGTTCTTGTGGAGGTGGCTGCTGGCACCGAAATCAGACAATTTCCTCCATGGTTAATGCAAAATCTGGTTCTGTTTGGGGTCATCATCTAGGTTGCCATAAAACAGCACATTTTAAGGTTTGTATCTGTAAGGTTGCTGAAAGGCATGTGCCTGCTTTGGGGGATGTGACCTTTAGTGTGGCTCTGGGGGTGAAGTAGGGGTATATTAACCGGAGGGTGTTACTCACCAACAGCTGCTGGGCGGGCCTGGCTGTGTCAGCCATGTTCCCGGAGTTCAGTTGTTCGCATCGACACCCACTGCCACCTTGAGCAAAGGCATTTTCTCCTTCAGGGAGCTTCCCAGTCGTGAAGCCAGGGAGGGCCGCAGCGCCTCTGTGAGCTGCCAGAGTCTGTCCGACTCAGGAATAGGGTTTCCAGGGTTCTGGGCCGTTAGGCTGAGTGATTTTTCTCAAGCATTTATAGAAATGGCTGCTTATGTGTGCGTGCATGCGTGCTGCTCCTTAATTCTCCATAAGGCAAGTCATTCGGCTCAGCTGCTTCCAGAGAACCTTTTTCACAGTCAAGAGTGGAAAACGAAGTGAGATGTTCATCCAGCTTTAAGTGTTACCGTCAGTCCTTTGAACCTAGGGATATAGTGATTGCAGGTGTCTGTGATTTGGGGATCTCTAATCCTAGTGCGTGGTCAAACCAAACCTCAGCCTGGGTTAATACTGTCAGAATTGTATTCCTGCTAGAGGAGGTATATGTTAAGGTCACTTTAAATAAGAGACTTGGAGGTCTCCTGCATCTGGAAGTTTCAGATACAACTTCAATTTAAATTGATTTTAGGGTAGGGTAAAGAGTTTCCTAATTTTCTTTCTAATTGTGTTAAATCAAGAAGGTGGGCAGAGATGGCATTTGGAATGTCTGCATTCTGTGAAGATTTTAAGAGCTAAACTCCCAGCCACACCCCCTTGCTCACTGTTGCTAACATTCCTGCAAGAAACCCTCCAGCTTGCTCACTTCCTTATAGAGCCTCATACAGCTGCCACTTCCATAGACCACTTCTACACCAGCTTTAGAAGTTGAGTCATTCAAACAGACTTTCTTCTAATTCAGTGCTGCTACTTACTTCTGTAGTGTCCTGGGAGTAAAGACACAATTAAGGCCGACTGAGCTGGGTTCTGATTTGTCCTATTGTTTTCTCATTTAAGACCATAAGCAAGTTACTTTAACTCCGAGTTTGCAAACTGGAGGCTTGCTGCTGAATTTGCTTTGCAGATTTGTTTGGCTTGGCCAGCACAGGGCTTATAAAAATTTAATTAGTTACCAACATCTAAAAATCAGAGGATTATGGCATGAATCCAGATTTCTGGCTTCTCTGGAAAAAAAAAATCAAAAGATCTGGCAAAAAGGGGCCTGAATTCCTACCTATCAATAATTGGCTTGAACAGATCATAATGCGGGCAGTACCTTGTATTTTAATCATTTACATGATTTCTTCTGGTATTTAAGTTTCCAATCTCTTCTTTGTTTAAGCCTCACTTTCTTCTTCCTTTTTTTTTTTTTTTTTTTTTTTGGTATCTTTAAGTCCTGGGGTACATGTGCAGAACGTGCAGTTTTGTTACGTAGGTATGCATGTGCCATGGTGGTTTGCTGCACCCGTCAACCCGTCATCTGCATTAGGTATTTCTCCTAATGCTATTCCTTCCCTACCCTCCAGCCCCCAACAGGCCCCAGTGTGTGATGTTGCCTCCTTGTGTCCATGTGTTCTCATTGTTCAACTCCTACTTAAGCCTCACTTTCTTAATCCACAAGACAGGGCTGCTATCCTCAAGTCGCATGTTCTTGTGCAAAGATAACATCTATAAAGCATCTAGTAGTGTTCCACACACAGTAAGCCCTTGAGAAATGCTGGGTCCTGTAGTTTGTGTGTAATATACAGAACGTCACCTCAAAATCAGGAAACACTGGATAAACTTATTAAGTAGTATATTAATTTACATTTTCAAATAGTATGTTCAATTTGTTTTTCTTCAACCTCCAGACCGGATCTTTTCAGGTGATATACCTCTAAAGTTTAAGCAGTGGATCTGTTGTTAATCTGAAGAAAATAAGATGCAACAAATACACTATTTTTCCTGTTTCCAGACTTTTGGGACACTTTATGATGTGTTTATTTGTACTGTTTCAGATTAATTTTTGAACATGGAGTATTTTACATGAAAATATATCAGGCATATTATTTGAAAATATAATTACCATGAAGTTCATCCTAAGTCTCCTGACTTTGCAGATACACTTCACAAAAAGTATAAGCAGATTTCGGGGGGTGGGTGGTAAAGGCAGTGTTACCCTTTGGAGAAGGAAACAACTACATTCTAATTCCAGTTCGGAAGTCATCAGAATGGGCTGATGTTGAACCATGCTGGGTTAACATCCAGATGATAGAAACCTGAGGCCTTGTTTCTATGCCAGGTGCCATCTTATTCTCTTTTTGGAGGGGCTTAAGTCAGCTCTCGCCAAGTGGTGACAATGGGTTAAGTTTGATAGCACTGGTTATAGGATTCTGAAAATCAGAAAACCCCAAATTCCAACCATGACACCCCAGTTCTATGAAAAAAGATTTTTAAGGTTTTATATATATATATAAAACCTTAAAATAGTGAAAAATGAGGCTCACATAAAAAAACAGGAGAGACGGGAGCTATGCAAGCCCTGAGTGGTGGCTTCTGCTTCTCCTTTGCCTCTCTGAACACATCCTTGGGATGCTTGGCATACCTGGTGGGAAGGATCTGGACAGCCTCCATGTAGAAGTTGTTCTCCAATATGGGAAATAGATTTTTCTGGCCCCCCTAGGAATGTCCATCACTGGCCAACTATAACTTAGGTGGGAATTTTGCTTAAAGGCATGAGGTTGTCCTGAGCCTCTTGCCCTCTTCTCCCTTAATCACTGCAAAAGGCTTTGGAATCAACTGTTCAATTAAGGAGAGTCTGATGTTATCAGAGGTATGTGGAAAAAATTCACCTTCATTGCCTTGGAGGTAGGGCTTTAGGGACAAAACAAGGCCTTGCCCTAGACTAAAGGGCCTTAGCTCACTGGGCTGCCTAATTAAGTAGGCCCTGCCCAGCCCTTACCAACTTCTCTTCTCTTCATGAGTGGAACGGAAGCCCAGTACCTGGATCCTTAGGTATACATTCTCTCTACCCCATTCTTCTTTGCAGAGGGCTCCCCAAAGTGATTTGGAATGGCATTTCATAACTCGACTTGCTTTATCCAACATAGATTTACAGCTAGGCCTGGGTGGGGCTTGTGCAGATAATTGTTTCTCTATCTTTTTTCCATAATTGTCCCCTCCATTATTGATTCTCCTGCCTCAGCCTCCAGAGTAGCTGGGATTATGGGTGTGTGCCACTATACCCGGCTAATTTTTTGCATTTTTAGTAGAGACAGGGTTTCACCATATTGGCCAGGCTAGTCTTGAACTCCTGACTTCGAGTGATCTGCTCACCTTGGCCTCCCAAAGTGCTGGGATTACAAGCATGAGCCACTGTGCCTGGCCTCCCCCATTACATTTTAATTCCACAGATACATCTGTTTATGAACTGTGCCCACTTCCGAAGGCGACAAACTGGTGTAATAACTAAGACTTTTTTCACCCGCCACACAACCAATTTTTGCCCGCTTGGAGATGATACTGCCCCAGCCCATTTAGCAAAAGGAGTGATATAAAGTACCCTGTTAGGGAAGAATAACAGTCTATGCAAAAGGCTGCTTGCACACGGCTTCTAGTTACAGAGGATGGGTTTCCAAGGCTGCAAGAGTTTCCTGTAGCGTTTGCTTCTGGGTTTTAGGCCAGAGGCTAAAACTCCTTTGAATCAAGTGAAATATGCGCAGACAGCTCTCCAGCCAGAGCTCTCTGCAGAAATCTGACCCTGGGGATGGAGTCTGTTAGGACCCTACAGCTCTTATTACTAGTCCCAAGGTAGGAGCCAGCAGTTGCCTTTCTTCCCACATTTCCCGCTTGTCCTGTGTCACCTTCCATCTATCTGCCCTAGCAAAGACAAAGTGGGGGGTGGGGGGCCTCTTGAGAAGCTTCTGCTGGCAGGATTACTGTTTCACAATAGAAAACACAAGTGGAGTCAAATTACAGAGTATGCACATTGTTTCTCTTGATTTTCTTCTTACATCTTCTGTGGGTGGTGAGAAGGGAGAGGGGAGGGGTATAAGTGGGTTCCCGGGTAAGAGAGGGAGGTACCAGAGTAAATACAGTGCCACTTGGATGGTGACACCCCATTACCTTGAGACACAAAGTTGTAAGCTGAGGGAAATGAATTCTTGGATTTTGAACATGAGGGTCAGATTTACATTCCTGTCTCAATTGTTGACGCTTATCCCAAGGACTAGTCATTCCGCAACATCTGTGGGAAATTCCCAGATTGAACTTCCCCTGGAGAAACATCATATGACATATTGGGAAAATGGCTGACAATGGTTTTCCTTACTAAGTTCATTGAGAAGAAAAGTGGGCGGATGATTTCCCGTCTGTACTCTTTCAGAAGCCCCTAAAACAATCTGACATGCTCTAGGTGGAGCCTGCTTTCCATCCCATCAGTTTGATTTCTGAATGCCTTATGATCATTAGCATTCTTGATTTAAAAAAAAAAAAAAAAAAAAAAGCTTTGTCGCATTTGTTAGTCTTGACTTCCAAATCTTCTGTATTCTTTTTTTTTCTCCTTCTCTTTCCCCTTGGCTGTTCTCAGGCTTGGAGAAAAAGCTCGTAGCATGCCATTCCTTCCTCCACTGCTAGAATCCTCCCCCACATCCGACCCTCCCACCTTTTCCTAATGTTTCTCCAGCAAGCCCAGCGCCCACTGAAGAGTGTAAATTAGTGCCTAGTAATTGGTACAAAGGCACTTTCTGTTTCTATGCAACACACGCAAAAAGGAGGGGCAAAAGGAAGAAGAAAAAAAACCCCACAGATGGTTAAAAAGGGAAAGAAGCGAGATCCTCTTTCGGTGGTCTTTGAGCAATCCTGGCTCTCTCTCTCTGCCCCACTTTTTGTTGGAAGTTAGTCACAGGCCTGGGCCTAACTCAGAGCACTTGGTGGCAGCAGTTGTTAGTATTAAAAGAATAGCACTTGGAGGTTGGAAGTGACCTTGAGAGGTCATCACATCCATCATTTTGTCTTTAAGAAAGTGCAGCCCCACCCTCTCTCAGAGAGATGGGGATTGTTCTCCTGAAATGTTTTGGGGGATTTGGAGGGCTTTCAGGCACACCACCAGGGTTCCAAAGCCACCTCTCTGCCTTGACTAACATGTGAGTGGTCACATTGTGTGTAATCTCCCAGAGCCTTAGCGGTACGTGAGGGTACTAGGTGGTTGGAAGCATTAGCTTCAAGCTTGGTTCTGTGTGTGCCTAGGAATTTTTCCTTTATTTTGAATTATTTGCAGTTTTTCATTTGAATTCTTGCCGCCTCCCCCCACCCCACCTCACCCCCCGGCTGCTTCCCTGTGCTCTCCTGGGGCTTCAGTGTATACTTAACATTTTTGTTTTTCACCTTGGTTTAAAGGGATGCTACACGGAATTAACCAAGTGAAAGGGCAGAGGTGGAGTTAGCTGGGGTGGCCTATGCCAGTTTTATGGGAGCAGCACTCTCTGAAACAGCCCAAAGCAGTGCTGCTGAGAGGTTTCCTTCCACTGCTTACCTAGAATCCTCCTGAAACTTTAATACCTTTTTGATGCATTAAGGTCAAAAGTAAACATTTGTTTTATCCCAGTCTCACGCAGTCCCCTCAGCAGATAATAGGACTTACATTATTATTCATAAGAATGTGATCCCCACTGAGGGTGTGAGATGCATCCATTTTTTTTTTTTTTAAACACATGGGACCTTGCAAGGCATTCATTGCCATGTGTGTCCAAAGACTTTTTGATGGTATGCCCGAAGGCTTCTCTGTTAATCTCAGTTTACAGTGTGGCATAATTGACTTTGGAATCCTGAGATGAGAATTGAAGAATCTAGATCTGAAATCTAAAGGTTGTTGAGCTGAGAGAGCCAGTTTGCTCACGATCTAAGCCCAGAGCTGCTGCTGTTGGGGCTTTGAATTTCTTTATTTTTAATGAAACTGAGAATGATAATTTGAACAGGAGAAGGGCCAATCCTTAACTGGCCAGATTGAGTCTTTTTAAAAAGTGAGGATATTTATTTAAATAGATTCAAATAAGAGACGGAAGCTTAAGCCATACAAAATTAATGATAAAGATTTGAAATGCAGTCAGCGGTGTTATGTATTCAATGAAGTTTGACCATTTTTCCAAGCTGAGCCTCCATGCTTGTGGAAGGGAGTATCTCCCAAAGTGCCTGACTTGAACCAAAGTGGGAACCAGTGGAATAGGCGATGGACGAAAACACAAAAGTCTCTCTTGAGAGTTTTGGACATTTTAGACCTGGGAACAAAGTTACAGATCATCTTAGCCCAAAGAAATCCAGGGAGAAGAAAAGGTTTCACCATCATCTCTCTCTTGCAGAGAGCTATCATTGATAAGACAGGCAGTTAGAAAGAAAGAGTAAGGCCTGACCTATTTCATATTGAACAGTCAAGACTGAGGAACTGGAATGTGAGGGGCCTTTACCTTCAGTACAGAGACAGGAGACAGAGCCATCAGAGCACAGGCTTTTGGGTCCGTTACTTATGAGTTTTGAATCCTGCCTCCACCACTTTATTTATGACAACTCAGGCTATACTTACCTTCTGTGAGCCTTAGGTTTCTCATCTGTAAAATGGAGCTCAGTAATTACATATTTATGAAGTTGTTATGAGGCTTAATTCACACAAGGTGTTTAAATCATTTAGCACACCATTATAATTAAAAATTAAGAATTTATATGTGTGTCCCGGAAGCCCTTGAGATTCCTAGAATTTTTGTTCAGAATTCCAGATTAATCCAGCACTGCCTCACTCACTTAAATTATTTATTATTATTATTATTATTATTTGAGACCGAGTCTCACTCTGTCGCCGAGGCTGGAGTGCAGTGGCACGAAGGATCTTGGCTGACTGTAACCTGCACTTTCCCCCAACTCCCCCCTGCTCCCCACTCAAGCAGTCCTCCCACCTCAGCCTCCCAAGTAACTGGGACTGCAGATGCACACCACCATGCCCGGCCTATTTTTGTATTTTTTGTAGAGACTGGGTTTTACCATGTTGCCCAGGCTGGTGGTCTCCATCTCCTAAGCTCAAACCGTTTGCCCGCCTCAGCCTCCCAAACTGTTAGAATTACAGGCTTAAGCCACTATACCGGGCCATCTCACTCACTTAAATTATTTACTGAGTGACTAACATGCAAAAAGCTGTGTAGAATGCTGGTAGCAGGTGCTTTGGATTTTGTGAATAATAGTGATAATATAATATCTAACACTCATTATATGTCAGGTTCCAACCTAAATGGTTTACATGCACTGTCACATTTAAACCCACAGGAATCCTGTGATATAGAAAAGTGCCTTCTGTTCTTCTCATTTAATAAGAGGAATCAGACTGAGAGTTAGTTAACCTAGTTCAAGGTTATACTGGAATTTTCCTAGTCTGTCTCTAGGTGGGTGGAGTTGGGCATGAATTCTTGCTGATCTGGACCCCTTGGGTTTCTGCCAGTGGGAAGAGACCCTGTGTTTTACGTGGTTCTCTTGGATTTGGTCCCAGAGCCACCAGTCTTCAGCTGTCTACTCTTTTGTTGTTCCAACTCTGGCTCGTGGTTGGTTTTCATGAACCTCAGTTAGGAGTGTCAGCAGAAATCTTGGACTCTGACCACACCTACTCTGTATTTGCCATACTTATCCAGAAGCTGCTTCCTTCCCATTGAAAAATGACCTTGTTGTAGGCCCAAAGCTATGTTAGTCAGGACAACAGAATCCAAACAGAGACTGGCTTAATAAAAAAAATGAAACTTTATTGGTTCAGGTTATAAACACATCTAGGGGTAGCTCTCATTTCAGTGTCTGTGGGGACAGGCACTCAGCGTCTGCCTCTCCGTGGCTCAGCTTTGCTGCCTTTTGCTTTGGCCTCATTCATGGCAATAGTCCGGGGGTTGGTGGCGGGTAGGAGCTGTCTCCAAATAGTGGTGAGATGGCTGCCCGCAGTTCCAGACTCATATCCTGCCACTTAAGCAAGCCCCAAGGAAAGACAGTTTTCCATTCCCAGTGATTTCAGCAAAAGTTCTGAGCTTTAAGCTCTATGACTAGTTCAGATTGAGTGCCCAATCCCTGAAATGAATCACTGTGGCCTGACTGGGCCACATCCAACCTCTGGGTCTGGAGGTGTGGGGTCACCTTCCCTAGAAGTACATGTAGTCTACTCTGTGAATGGGGAAGGAGTTGTTGCCAAAAGGAAATTTAGTGTGTTATTTCTTCTCCAAAAAGGAATAAATGCCAGACAGGCAAAACCAACACCTATTCACTCTATCGTCCCATTTATTTATTTATTTATTTATTTTTATTTCTATTTTTACTTTTTTTTTTTTGAGGCAGAGTCCTGCCCTGTTGCCCATCCTGGAGTACGGCAGCATGATCTCAGCTCACTGCAACCTCCACCTCCTGGGTTTAAGCCACTCTCGTGCCTCAGCCTCCCGAGTAGTTGGGATTACAGCCACACACCACCATGCCTGGCTAATTTTTGTATTTTTAGTAGCGTTGGGGTTTCACCATGTTGACCAGGTTGGATCTCCTGACCTTAGGTGATCCACCCCCCTCGGCCTCCCAAAGTGCTGGGATTACAGGCATGAGCCACCATTCCCAGCTATCGTCCCATTTAGAACTACCAACAGAATTTTCCAAAGAACAGAGTTTGACAAAATGAGAGGCAAACAGTATGATCATATTTTGTGTCCTCTATATTTCTCTTTCTTTTGATGGGAGAGAGCTCTGAACTGCCTCTGGAGTTCAACTCGAAAGATAGGCCGTAAGTGAATGTACAGAAGGGTCTTTGCAGAAGATAGATGATTTTGACACGTGTTACGTACTCGCAGGCAAACACCCACAGGCCCTCCTGAGTGGATATTCTAGAAGCCGATACCAAAAGCCTCACATGGAACAAGTATAACAGCAGCAGCAGGGTGAACTTCAAAGCCATTGACTTAGTTTTAATTCCAGTCTGTCCATTTTAATGCCGAGAGAAACAAATCAAATTTACAGAAACATTTATTACCCTATGTACTAACAGATAACAGCCGAGTCTAGCAAAGACGAGCTGTTTATGTGGCAGTTCCCACTGAGATTCAGAAGTGTATTCAGCGTGCACAGTGCCTGAGAAAAACACTATAATAAATCATAAGAGGCAAAAAGGGGAGCTTAAAAACAGCTTAACAAAAACACATAAAAGTGACTGAAATCCCTGTGCTACCGTCATTCCACAGTAGTTTTGTACCATTACCATTTAAAGAAAATAAGCAAAATGATGACCAAACAGCTGGCTTTCTCCCGTATTGCAATCCATACTCATGGGCCAGCCACAAAATGCTTGTTCAGTGAGCATTATCTCACTAAAGCAGGGGTTCCCAGTGTGAAAAACATGGGCCATTTTCTCTAATCTGAGGCATTTCTTTTTTTTTTTTTTTTCTAGTTTTTATTTTTATTTTATTTATTTTTATTTATTTATTTTTGAGACAGATTGGAGTGCAGTGGCGCAATCTCGGCTCACTGTCACCTCCGCCTCCCAGGTTCACATGATTCTCTTGCCTCAGCCTCCCAAGAAGCTGGGCCTACAGGTGCCCGCCACCACACCCAGCTAATTTTTGTATTTTTAGTAGAGACAGTGTTTTACCATGTTGGCCAGGCTGGTCTTGAACTTCTGACCTCAAGTGATCCACCTACCTCGGGCTTCAGAAGTGCTGGGATTACAGGTGTGAGCCACTGCACCCAGCTAATTTTTGTATTTTTAGTAGAAACGGGGTCTCACCATGTTGGCCAGGCTGGCTTTCTTGAGACAGGTCCTTGCTCTGTCGCCCAGGCTGGAGTACAGTGGCACAATCACAGATCATTCATTGCATCCTCAAACTCCTTGGCTCAAGAGATCTCTCGCCTAGTCTCCTAAATAGCTGGGACCACAGGCACTCACCACTATGCCCAGCTAATTAAAAAAAATTTTTTTTTTTTTTTCTTGTAGAGATGGGATCTCTCTATATTGCTCAGGCTGGTCTCGAACTGCTGGCCTCAAGTGATCCTCCTGCCCCAGTCTCCAAAACTGTTGGGATTACAGGCATGAGTCACCACACACAGCCTAACCTGAGGCATTTCTTCTTAAAGCCCTGCTTGCTCCTAAATTTCAAAACATTCTGTAGGAATGAATCCCAAAGAGGGGACCATATTCCTTTTCTAAGATCTCAGGGGGAGGGTTGAGTGGGGGCTGCTTTGTGAAGGTTGGACAGCTCCGACCTGCTGTTCTTTGCGGTCTTTGGTGACAAGCACCAAGCCATGTGACTTAGTGGCTCACTCCATTCCAGGAGTAGAAAGGTTAAATGTTTGGAAAGATGCTGGTGGCCTATGTGGCATATATGAGTAGGATTTATGGTTGTTGCAGCCATATTGTGCTGTGAACAGTGTGCAGAGGTTGAGCCCAGAGGGAAAAAGCTGGATGGAAACACTTATTGGATGGCGTCACTTTTCACCCTGAGTCCTCATGAATGCCACAACCTAGCAGATAGAGTAGGTGTTGACTAATCAGGCATTGGTCTCTCCATTTCTGCTGCTGGGGGACAATCTTTTTCTTGGCAATTCAGGGTCTCAGTTATTTCTGTATTAAATTGTATTCTCTTTTGGCTAAATGTTTGCAAAATCAGGGTTCTCTCTATTATTTGGGGTTCCTTGCCTTTTGTTTCCCTGGGAGTGATCTGTTGTTTGGTGAGCATGGGGGTCATCTCTTGTTTCAGCCTCATGGGAGAGCCATCCATGTTGCATGCTACCCTTTGACCTTATGGTGATGTCCACTGGGATGACTGTCATGCACCTGCCTGTGTCCCCATCCTCACAGGCTGATATCAGTGGCTGTAGGTGTTAGATCTTTGCACCGTGATCCAGTCCCTTTGTGGATTTCTCCAACAGCACCATTTTGGGCTCAGGAACACAGTTCTTTTTCCTACCCTGCACTTATAAGAGTGCATGCACTGGGACCCCTCTCACTTGCAGCTCCCCAACTCCTCAGGTGTCATGGCGTGTGCAGGGTTTCCGAGAGGGCCTTGTTTGTTTAAGGCACTTCCTGTAGGCATGCCTCGAAGGCTGTCTCTACAAGGACAGTAAAGACCTGGAGACTTCTGTGTCTCTAATACAGTCCTACCACCTCCTTCTGTCTTCCTGCCCCTCATGTCCTGGTGGGAAGTTCTGGCAAATCGAGAGTTTTTTAAGCTCAAGGACTTGGGTTTTTCTAAGTGCTACTTTGAAAATTAAAGCTCAGTGGCAACTTATTTATCCTAAACTGTGTCTGACCTCCCTGAGGCAATGCATATGAAGGAAGGGCCTGGAAGGCAGAGAATTAGAAAAAAGGCACTGTGAAAGGTCAGTCTCTGTGCTTTTAGTTTGCATCTGGGCTCTTCTTTCACATCTAATCTCATTTTGTGCTTAAAACTGAAGGAGTAATTTGAAAACTGGTTTTAATCTGGTCACACACTATCGTGCAGGGCGCCCTTGGGCAAGTCATCTGCTCTCTGAGTTGGCATCATCTAAACATGACAGGTTTGAATTCCATGGTGATAAAAATCACCAAAAATGCAAAGATTCAAAGAATCTGTTCTTAGGATAGCTTTGCCACTAGGCATTTATATCTTGTTCGGTATTTAGTGCTTAGGTAGATTTTTTTGAGACGGAGTTTCGCTCTTGTTACCCAGGCTGGAGTGCAATGGCGCGATCTCAGCTCACTGTAACCTCCACCTCCCGGGTTCAAGCAATTCTCCTGCCTCAGCCTCCCAAGTAGCTGGGACTACAGGCGTGCACCACCACACCCAGCTAATTTTTGTATTTTTTTTTAGGAGAGACGGGGTTTCACTATGTTGACCAGGTTGGTCTCGATCTCTTGACCTCGTGATCCACCCGCCTCAGCCTCCCAAAGTGCTGGGATTATAGGTGTAAGCCATCACGCCCTGCCCGGTAGATATTTATTTATTATCTATCTTTCCCACAAATAGCTGGACAGAGGCAGCATTACCTAGTCTGGGCCAGGGCCGGGTCTTTGAAGGGCTGTGTGGTTGGGGGGAGGTTGTATCATCTCTCTGGGCCTTTGGAGGATCACTACAATCTCATCCACCTCTAAAATTCTGCAACTGACATATGGTCTTTTATCACACTACACCAAGAGGCAGGTCTTCATTGTGTTAAAAATGTATGTTTAGGGTCCACATTTTGCCTCTGCACTATTTTCAGTTTTCAGGTAGGGCCATATAACTGAGACTTCAAGACAGCTCTTGGCCAGGTGCAGTGGCTCATGCCTATAATCTCAGCACTTTGGGAGGCCAAGGCAGGAGGATCACTTGAGCCAGGAGTTTGAGACCAGCCTGGACTGCATAGTAAGACCCCTGTCTCTACAAAAAATAAACAAAATTAGCTGGGTGTGGTGGCACACACCTGTAGTCCAGCTACTTGGGAGGCTGAGATGGGAGGATCACTTGAGCCTGGGAGGTTGAGGCTACAGTGAGCTGAGATCATGTCACTGGGTGACAGAGTGAGACCTTGCCTCAAAGAAAAATAAATGTATAGCTTTTGCTGAGTCAAGAAACTAAAAAGTCAAGAATCTGTTTTCAGCCAGGCATGGCGGGCTCATGCCTGTAATCTCAGCACTTTGGGAAGCCAAGGCAGACGGATCACCTGAGGTCAGGAGTTCCAGACCAGCCTGGCCAACATGGTGAAACCCTGTCTCTACTAAAAATACAAAAATTAGCTGGGCATGATGGCAGGCACCTGTTATCCCAGCTACTCGGGAGGCTAAGGCACAAGAATCGCTTGAACCCAGGAGGCGGAGGTTGCAGTGAGCCGAGATCCTGCCATTGCACTCCAGTCTGGGTGACAAAGCAAGATTCTGTCTCAAAAAAAAAAAAAAAAAAAATTGCCTGCTGTCTTTTGTTTGAGTTCTGCTGGGACCATGTGTGCTATCTCACAGATAGCTGAGGTTGGGAACATGCACGTGATGTTTGGATAGGCTTGCTTCTTAGACTCCAGCATGCTTAAATGAGGAAGTGCTGCATACAGATGTCACAAACACATACCCGCTTCCCATATTTCAGAACCTAAAGCATAGGACAAATTGCTTTCTACAGATAAACCGAGATCCGGAAGTAAAATCTCACACCTACGCTCTACGCTGTCTCTGTTGTATCAACAAATAAAATATAAACAGAAGCCAAATCACAAGGAGGACTCAGTGAGAGGTCAGAAGTAAATGGTAATAATATGATGGGATGGCATTCAGGCAGGATTATTCTTTCAAAGCCTATCAAATATTTTTATTCATGCAAAGCAATGTTTCTGATAAACAGACTTTTGAATGAATGATTTTTGAGTTCAATGTTTATTGAAATGATGTATGCAGGAAAATGTGGACTTCTCTGTACCCAGTAATGGCCTGCACACTTCTTCTTTCGTTGTATTGGTTCTGCATGTGAGGGTAATGGAGAATGGGGAAAAAAGCAACTGTTCATGTTTTGTACCTGCATGTCAACATTGCTTTTTGGTGGGGAAGAAGCCAGATGGTGATGGACAATGGGGTGCTGGAGGCCTAGGCAAGGCAGGTCTGTATGGATGCATGCCCCACCAGCCTGGTCCATGAGTAATGCTTTCTTGGACTCAAATCTTTGCATCTCTTCACTATCTGACTCCTCTCACCAGCTTTCTAACAAGGACACTCCTTTGTTGGGCAACCCCCATTGTTACTGTTTGTGTATTTCCACCTCTGAAGGAAGATTCCTGTCCATTCTTATAAGGGGGCCATGTCCCTTTCACATATGGAAAAAGTAGGAAAGGTAGAAATAGAGAAGGAATGAGAAAACAGATGTAGTATGTTCAGGAAGTTTCTGTCTTTCTCCTTTTTTGAGTCAGAGTCTTACTCTGTTGCCCAGGCTGGTATGCAATGGCGCGCAATCTCAGTTCACTGCAACCCCCACCTCCCGGGTTCAAGCAATTCTCCTGCCTCAGCCTCTCAAGTAGCTGGGATTATAGGCATGTGCTACCATGCCAGGCTAATTTTTGTATTTTTTTTTTCTTAATTTTTGTATTTTTAGTAAAGACTAGGTTTTGCCATGTTGGCCTTGACCTCCTGACCTCAAGTGATCCACCCACTCGGCCTCCCAAAGTGCTGGATTACTAGTGTGAGCCATCGCACTGGGCCAGGAAGTTTCTGACTTTCTGACAATTAGTTTGAGTAGAAGACAAAAAGACTCTTCTCCTCTCTTTGGTCGTGGATCAGTTACTGGAGTGTCCCAGTGATTTCTCAATGGCAAGTAAATCACCCCCTGCCCTCCACTTCCATGCCCGTGGAATATATTCTTTTAAAAATTTTTAAGAGATGAGGTGTCACTATGTTGCCCATGCTGGTCTTGAACTCTGAACCTCAAGCAGCCCTCCCTCCTCAGCCTTCCAAAGTGCTGGGATTACAGGAATAAACCACCATGTCTGGCCTGGAATATATTCTTGATCAAGCCATTTGTGGAATGGTTTGAACTCAGATGTATCACTGTTTTCAGTGAGACTTTTAAAAAATGCTAAAATCACTTTTTCTGACTTTTTCTCATAAGTGAAATGTATGCTCACTTAAAAAAATCAGAAAACATAGGGAAAAGTTACAAAAGGAAGTTATTTTTTCTAATTTTTTTTTAATTTTTAAATTTACAGTCACTCTCTATTTAAGAAGTTATTCTTTATCTCCTCACTGGTAGATAGTAATTGTTCAAATTGTATATATTTTCTTTTTACTTTTTAAAAATGTTTTTATTGTAAATTGTAGTAGAGATGGGGGGGGCCTTACTGTTTTGCCCAGGGTGGTCTTGAACTCCTGACCTTAACCTCCCAGAGTGTTAGGATTACAGGTGTGAGCCACCTCACCCAGCCCATATTTCATATATATTCTTCCAAGATTTTTCTCTAGATATATATTCATAACGTTATGTAGCTTATCATACATCGTTCTTCTTATTTAGCAGTATATGGCTAACATCTTTCCATTTCATTATGTAACAGTCTGGTACCTTCTTCACAGGTACATATTAGTCCCTTGTAAGCATGTACTGTATGTATTAAACCAGTTCTTTATTGTTCAGCATTTAAGTTGTTACCAACTTTTAGCTCTCATAAGCAATCCCTTTTCATGTCCATATCTAATTATTATCAAATTAATTACCAGAAATAATCTGTAAGAGAATATTGCCAGATGGCCCTTGGATTAATTATAAATCCCACCAATGTGGTAGAAGGCCTGTTTCCTTACGCCTCCACCAATGGTAGGTATGAACAGACTTTTTAACGTTTTCACTGGCCTCACAGATAGCTTTCTGGTTTCTTAATTGGCATGTTTTGATTACTTGTGCAATCGAATATATTTTCATGTTTACTTCTTGGTCATTAGGTTTTTTTGGTGTTTCTTTTTTTTTTTTTTTTGAGGCAGGGTCTGGCTTTGTCACCCAGACTGGATTCCAGTGACATGATCTCAGCTCACTACAACCTCTGCCTCAGTGGCTCAAGTGATCCTCCCACCTCTGCCTCCTGAGTAGCTGGGACTGTAGGTGTGCACCACAGAGCCTGGATAATATTTGCATTTTTAGTAGAGATAAGGTTTTGCCATGTTGCCCGGGCTGTTCTCAAACTCCTGGGCTCAAGCAATCTGCCTGCCTAGACCTCCCAAAGTGCTGAGATTACAGGCATGAGCCACCTTGCCCAGCCAGTATTTCTTATTTTATAAATTGTTTATTTGCATCCTTGCCCACTTTTATTAAGTTGGGCTATTCTTTTTGATTTGCAAATTCTTTTTGTGTTACAGATTTTAACCTTTTGTCATATGCTGTAATTTCTTTTTTATTCATTTATTGTTTTGATTCTTAAATATTTCTACCTATATAATATTTTTAATATGCGGAAGTTTAACATTTTTATGTATTCAAAACTATCCTTCAAGTAGGATTTTGCTTTCGGTTTCATGTTTAGAAAGTCTCTCTGCATTCCAGGATTCTAAAAATATTCACCTATATTTTATCATTATGGTTTTATTTTTTACATTTACATTTATAGCCCGTTTGGAAATCGTTTGAGTGAAAAGTATGAGGTAGGAATTAAGATCTAATTTTTTTCTCTTACCTGATGTCTAAGCCACTTACTGAATTAAACATTTTTTGTTTCACTGATTTGAAATATCCCATTTGCCATGTACAGAATCCCTATAGATTCTTAGGTTTATTTTCAGACCCTACTCTGTTCCATTGATTTGTCTTTTCCTATGCTGCTATCTCACTATCTTAATTATTACAGCTTTAATAATACATTTTAATAACCAGTATTGCAAGTGCTCACTTATTATTTGTTCTTCTGCAGCATTTTCTTGGCAAGTTGGGCATGTTTATTCTTCCAAATGAACTTCAGAAATAATTTTGTCAAGTTCTGGAAAAAGAAATTCTTATGGTGTGTGTTAATTTCATAGATGAATTTGTACAGAATTGCCATATTCAGACCATTCAGCCTTACCATCCAAGAGCCTGGCAAGCATTTCATTTATTCATTTTCTTTTACATCAAGGCTTCATGGATTTCTTCACCAAGGTCCTGAACTTGTATTGTTAGGCTTATTCTGACTGGTTACGGCTAGCATAGAAGAAAATCAGTGCTCTTTTGTATAGTTAGATCTGTGAATGCACTTTTAGTCTAGATGGTTACGGCTAGCATAGAAGAAAATCAGTGCTCTTTTGTATAGTTAGACCTGTGAATGCACTTTTAGTCTAGATTACTCAGTTATCTTGAATTTTTTCAAATAGAAAGTTGTGTCAATTGCAAATAATTCTTATTTATAAACCCCCTCATTCTAACCATTTACTTCTTATTTTATCAAATTGTACTCACTAGTATTTCCTGGAAAATGTTAAATTTTATCCATGGGAGTGGGTGTCCATTCATGCTTTGGGCTAGACTTTAGTAGTTAATACTACCTTTATTCTACTGTAGACCCTGCTGAGGAAAGGTTTCAGAGCTGATCTTTTATCCTGCTAAGGAATTATTCTGTTTTCCTGAAAGCTTTTATTAGGGATGTTTGTTCAATTTTATCATATACTATTTTGTATACAATAGAAGTGTGTGTGTATATATATATATATATATAATACTGTGTGTGTAGGTGTGTGTGTGTGTGTGAGCTGTTAAATGGGAGAATAATATCAATATGATTTTCTAATATCAAATTGTCCTTTTTAAAATTACATTTCTTTTGTAGAGTTGGGGTCTAACTGTGTTGCCCAGGTTGGTCTTGACCTCCTGGGCTCAAGAAATCCTCCCATCTCAGCCTTCCAAAGTACTGGGATTATAGGTATGAGCCACCACAGCCAGCCCAAATTATTATTTTATCTCTGGAGTCCTAGTGCCATTTTTGCAATCAGAAAGCACTCTTTTTTTTTTTTTTTTTTTTGAGACAGGGTCTTACTCTTACCCAGGCAGGAGTGAAGTGGCACAATCATAGCTCACTGCAACCTCAACATTTGGGCTCAAGCAATCTTCCTGCCTCAGCCTTCCAATTAGCTGGGACCACAGGCATGCACCACTACCCCTAGCTAATTTCTTGTATTTTTGTTAGAGATGAGAGTTCACCATATTGCTCAGACTGGTCTAGAACTTCTGTGCTCAAGTGATCCACCATGAGCAGCTGACCATTATTTTTCTTCCAGAAGAAGTCTTGATTTTGCACATCTGCAAGCAACTTTGATTCTTAATTGGGAATTTTAGAGTTTTATTCTGAAAGGGAGGCCTAAATCCCTTAGATTTGTTTTTTACCAGATTGGTTTACTTTTGCTAGAAGCAATGGAAGCTTTTGTTTTTGTATTGTTTACCTTCCTGCCTTGATTAAAGTTAGGCCATTTTAGGCCCATCCCTGGACTTGGGTCAGGAAGGGAAGATGAGAAAAACCAGGTAAGAAAGAGACAACATTCAGATGGTAGGCCTCCCTGACCTCAGGTAGGACTTCAGTGGCAGCCTGGACAGCTCAGGGAGCCTGGGGAGGTTGCTCCAGTGAGCAAGCCCAGCACTTTCCAAGTGCCTAGCCTCTACTCAATGGAGAACTCACCTCCATGCATTTCAGGACTGCCCACAAAGAATAGGCTTCATTTGGCATCATCAACTAATCAGTAGCCGAGGAGGCTCCCTCTCAAAAGCAGTAGCGTCCTTATGTACTAAATAGGCAAGCACACAGCCAGGGGGCCCCAGTCTGCTGCTCTTGCACCCTCCGTAGGCCAGGAGAATTCTGGACACCTGATCTGTCTCTGCAACGAAAGTCTTTTACACATTTTGTGAAGTGTTCAGTGGCATTTTTGATCACATTTATTTTATACTCTGAACTGAGTCAGTCAGCAAGAGGTGCTTAGCTTGTTACTGAAAGGGGCGGGAAGTGGTATATAAATAATGAGGACGCAGAGAAACTTGTGCTGTTAACAGCTCTCCTCCAGTAAAGCGGGGTTTATCGTGTCACTGCCTCTGGGTGTGTTTTCCTGCGAAGGGCCAGATATAAAGCAGTGGTACAAGTCTGTTGGGTTTTTTTTCCCCTTTCCCTAGGGGGATGGTAACTCTCTCATTAATACTAAAGATTCTCTAATTGATAGTTGCGTTGGTGTGTGATTTGTTCTGCATGAAGGTTGACCATTTTCTTTTATACCTTAGCACTGAGCCTCAAAGAGAGGGCCTGACTTGGTTTCCCCTAGGCTGCCAGATGAAGGTCAAGTCACTATCTCTCTAGGCCAGTCCTCTCCTCCTCTGCAAATCATTTCTGGCCCCATTCAGCCTTAATTCTGTTCTTGTCTACATGTGATTTCCCCATTCCCAGCTTTCTTAGATGCAAACATTTATCATTTTCTAAATAATACCTTATTATATGACTGCCATTAACTAATATGCTAGGATGTTAAACATCATGGCATGTTAGATCCAAACTCTCCACTGTGTTAAAAAGGTGAAAGATTTTTTAAAGGGCTGCAAATTGTAGGTCTCTAAGCAAAATCCAACCTGCGTACACACCGCTGGATGGCACCATAATTTATAATGTTAAACTTGAATGCCTCTAAGTAGGGAAAGCACCCTTCAGTTCACCACGGAATCCATTATGATCCATGATTGAATGCACCTGCTCCCACCCTGCCCCAGCCTGTGTCTGGCTCCTGAAGATGTTTGAATTTACAAATTCTGGTACACACCAGTTAGAAGTTCGAGTCCTCTGTTTTTTATTTATTTGAGACAGGGTCTTACTCTGTCGCCCGACTGTAGTGCAGTGGCGTGATCTTGGTTCATTGTAACCTCCATCCCTCAGGTTCGAGCAATTCTCATGCCTCATCCCCAGTAGCTGGGATTACAGGTGTATAACACCAGCCTGGCTTCAAGTCTTCTGATTGAGATCAGGAATCAGCCAACTTTTTGCAAAAGGGCCCGACAGTAAATATTTTCAGTTTTGCAGGCTATTCAGTCTCTGTGGGCAACAGCTCAACGCTGCTGTTTTGAAAATGCAGCTGCAGATAATACCTAAACCAATGAGCAGGGCTGTTTCCAATAAAACTATATGTGGGCCGGGCGCAGTGGCTCACGCCTCTAATTCCAGCACTTGGGGAGGCTGAGGCGGGTGGATCACAAGGTCAGAAGATCGAGACTGTCTTGGCTAACATGGCAAAACCCCGTCTCTACTAAAATATAAAAAATTAGCCGAGCATGGTGGTGTGCACCTGTAGTCCCAGCTACTCGGGAGGCTGAGCCAGGGGAATCCCTTGAACCCAGGAGGCAGAGGTTGCAGTGAGCCTAGGTCACGCCACTGCACTCCAGCCTGGTAACAGAGCGAGACTCCACCTCAAAAAAACAAAAAAAAAAAACAAAAATATATGCAGACATGGTAATTTCATGTAACTTTCTCCTGTCATGAACATTCTTTTAATTTTTTTCAACCACTTGGTAAAAACCAAATATAAGAATGGTATAAGCTATTCTTAGCTCATGGCAGGCCAGATTTGGCCAGGGCTGTGGATTGCTAGCCCCTGATTTAGATCACTGACCAAAGAGTTCTTTTGTTTTCCAAAGGATGCCAGATAAACCAAAATGATCCTGGGCCTTTTATACTAGCAACTCACTTCCACGCAGATCTGTTTTAAATGCGTAAAAACAGTAAACTTGAATTATACAAGTTACATGAGTCTGACGAAGGCCGCTATCAGCTCCTGATTTTCTCCGGACTCTGTGGGTGTCCCTCTCTGCTGTCTGTGCAACACTTCAGGGATAAGGATGCCAGGTCAATGACAGCACCTGGATTAGAAGCAATGAGAACCATCACAAAATGACAGCTCCAAGGGGCAGTCAAGAGAGTATCACTGTCAGCTAGACGGAAAGCGAATTCAGTAGGAACAGACCCTGATTACACTTGAAATATGTGTAAGTCAGAAGCATAGAAACTTAGTTCTCCTGTTCCAACGGCTTCATGCCAGTTTTCCACGATCACTTCTATAAAAGCCATCTTCCTAACACAGCAAGAGTATCTTATTTCTTTTCCAGTCCTAGCCCACAGCTGAATGGTCTTCTGGTCCATTTTCCCCACGGTAGACACAGATCCATCCCCTCCACTAAATGAATCCCCTCCTCTCATGACTCACTTTAAAGAAACGAGTATATGTGCCAGTGAAGAGGCTAAGCCACATTAGCACTCCTCCAAGAAAACCACTTCTGATGAGTTTTTGTCCTAACAAGCATTGAGAAAACACTGAGCTCTTCCTTTCATTGTTTTCCTCACAACCACATCAGAAGGGAGTGGAGAAAGGGCCCCAGGAAGGACCGAGCAGAGAGGGCATTTTGTTTTGGCTTTTTTGCAATTTATCATTCTATGATTTCTGACCCCTTATACATATATATATAAATAATTTTTTTTTCTTTTTTTTTTTTTTTTTTTTTTTTTTTTTTGAGACAGGGTCTTGCTCTGTCACCAGGCTGGAGTGCAGTGGTGCGATCTCGGCTCACTGCAACTTCTACCTCCCGGGTTCAAGCGATTCTCCTGCCTCAGCCTCCTGAGTAGCTGGGACTACAGGCACACGCCGCTACACCCGGCTAGATTTTTGTATTTTAGTAGAGATGGGGTTTCACCATGTTGGCCAGGATGGTCTCAATCTCCTGTCCTTGTGATTGACGCACCTCAGCCTCCCAAAGTGCTGGGATTACAGGTGTGAGCCACCGCACCCAGCCTCCCTTTTTATATTTTTAATAGAACATGTTTAGAAAAACATTTCCCCCATAGCTGCTTCGTTAGGGTTAAAGAGGACTTCACGGCTATTCTAATTCTGGAATAGCCCAGAAGTTTCCTCCAGTAACTAGTAATATCTGAGCAGATTTCAATCTGAGTGACCAGGAGGAAGAATAGACTCTGTGTGTGTGTGTGTGTGTGTGTGTGTGTGTGTGTGTGTGTGTAAATTCTGAGCATTTACCAAATGCTTGGCACCATGAGTAGGATAAATATACATGACATTGTTTTTGCCTCAAGGTCTGAAGTGGGTTAAAATGCTGTTTCTTTAATAGAAGTTGCAGAAGTATAGTTTTCAACTCCATGTCTTTGTTGAGTTTTTCAGGGGAAGGTCTTTTTTTTTTTTTCCTTTTTAGAGCCCCACCCCTGAGAATCGAAATGCGTTAATAACCCTAGCGCTCATCCACCTTGAGTAGGGCCCAGCATTCATTGGTTTGCTATTGCCTTTTGCTGCTGTAGCTCTTCAGTTCAGAGCTCCAAGAGGATTTGCACATAGATCTGCACATAGAGAATCAGCTGCTACAGATTCATTTTACCCACATTGGGTTTCCTCGAAAAATACATTGTACGGGGTGTTGTTATGACTATTGCTCTGCTTAGAGAACAGCAGAGAGCCTTCATCATGTATAGATTATCACAAAGGCGGCAGAGTTGGTTTTGTTTGGTTTTGTTTTATCATACTTCTGCATCTCATCAGCACAGGTCAACAGAAGCTGGGGAAAATAGAATGAATAATTTTGGATGACTCAAATGCACCATGCTGGACAGCTCCCAGCCTCTGCAATTTCTCTATGGGTTCCAGGAAGGCCGGGACAGGAGTGAGAAAATATTCACTCCTCACACCTAGCCAAGGAGTGTCTGGAGAGTTCTGTGGAAACCAGGAGTCTGTGTGTCCTCTGTCTATGCGGCAGCTGTTGTCGGCTGTGCTTGGAAAGGTGTGAAGAGCGGGGAGGCAGGCTCTCGGGAGTCAGGCGATGGCAGTCACTTACAAGGGGAGCAAGTGAGGTTCTCGTCATCAACAGCTCCTCTACTTGTCTGCCTGTGTGTGTCCTCCCCAGATGCAGACATGGGCCCTCTCCTGCCTTCGCCTTGTGGGGTGGGAGCAGCAGGAGGTTCTGGATGCTTGCCTGATCACATCTGGCAGGCAGGGCTTAGCTGCTTTATCAGTGGGACAGACATTAGCGTGAATCCAAGGAAAGCAATCAGAAAGGGGGGGATGTGCAAACTGTCAAGTCCCTAGGACTCCCAGGAGTCAGGACAGCCAAGTGGCCAAGAGCACAGGCCTTGGGGTCAAGCAGATGGGGCCAACTCATGACTCTGCTTTCCAGTTGTGTGACCCTGAGCACAGAGTCTAGCCTCCAAGCCTCAGTTTTCTCATCTGTGAAATGGGGCAACCTTGTGGGGTGCTTGTGAGAATTTAGTGAGAAGGCACAGGAAGTCCTTAGCTCTATGCTTAGAACAATGTTAGTTCATCTTTTACAAGGAATATGGAAGAAACTGAAATTGTTTGGTCTGGAGAAGAGATTAGAGAAAAACATATCTGTCTGCAGATATTTAAAGGACAATTATGTGGCAGAGGGAACAAACTTACTTTTTAAAGTATGGCCTTTGCAGGAAGGCAGATTTTTTTTTTTTTTTTTTTCTGTTGAGATGGAGCCTCACTCTGCTGCCCAGGCTGGAGGGCAGTGGTGCAATCTCAGCTCACTGCAATCTCCATCTCCCAGGTTCAAGCGATTCTCCTGCCTCAGCCTCCCAAGTAGCTGGGACTACAGGCACCTGCCACCATACCTGGCTAATTTTTTGTATTTTTTTAGTATAGATGGGGTTTCACTGTGTTAGCCAGGATAGTCGCAATCTCCTGACCTCATGATTCGCCTGCCTGGACCTCCCAAAGTACTGGGTGAGCCACCTCACCCAGACAGATTTTATATCAACAAAAGAATGTTTGTGACAGAGATGCTCAGGAACAACCAGGCTGTCTTGTCAGGTTTGGTACTCTGTCATTAGTCTTTTGGCCAACAGATGCTGAGTGGCCCCTGCACTCAGGAGCTCAGGGAGAAATGCTCACTCCAGGTGGGAAGTTGGTTAGACCCAATGCCAGTTCTCTTCCATCCTGTGACACCAAGACATTTAGCAAAGGGGATCAGCCTTTTGACTCTTGAAAGAATTTATGAAACCAGCAATTGTGTGGAATAAAACCAGAAAAAAACAATTTCCAAGGGCCCTATTGGGTACCAAATGGCAAGCTCATTTGCTTAGAGATGTTAGCAACTTTCTCATTGTATTAGCTGGGGCTGCCATGACACACGACCACAGACTCGGTGTCTAGAGCAACAGACCTCTTATGTCCTCACAGTTCTGGAGATTGGGAGTCCCAAGTGGGGGCGGGGTACAGATTGGTTTCATTGGAGGCCTCTCTCCTTGGCTTGTTAGATGGTCGCTCTGTCGCTGTCTTCCCCATGGTCTTCCCTAATCTTCACATGACTGTGTCCTTGCCTCCTTTTATGAAGACAACAGTCGTAGATTAAGGCCTGCCCTCGTGACCTTGTTTAACCTCATTTGCCTCTTGAAAGGCCTTAACTCCAAATGCAGTCATCTTCTGGGGCACTGGGGGTTAAGGCTTCAACATAGGGACTGTGGGGAAGGGGACACGTAACAATCATCTCCAAGGGTTTTATCCTCTGAGTCGTAGGGTCTCTTGACCCTGACCGGCCTTCGGAATTGTTTTCAGGTTCTTTAAACTGTAACCTGTCTGATTCCTTTCTCTTAGGTGAACGGCCCTTTCCCTGCACGTGGCCAGACTGCCTTAAAAAGTTCTCCCGCTCAGACGAGCTGACCCGCCACTACCGGACCCACACTGGGGAAAAGCAGTTCCGCTGTCCGCTGTGTGAGAAGCGCTTCATGAGGAGTGACCACCTCACAAAGCACGCCCGGCGGCACACCGAGTTCCACCCCAGCATGATCAAGCGATCGAAAAAGGCGCTGGCCAACGCTTTGTGAGGTGCTGCCCGCGGAAGCCAGGGAGGGATGGACCCCGAAAGGACAAAACTACTCCCAGGAAACAGACACACGAAAACTGAGCCCCAGAAGAGGCACACCGACGGCACAGGAAGTCACTGCTCTTTGATCAATATTCTGATTTTCCTCTCCCTGCATTGTTTTTAAAAAGCACATTGTAGCCTAAGATCAAAGTCAACAACACTTGGTCCCCTTGAAGAGGCAACTCTCTAAACCCGTCTCTGACTGTTGGAGGGAAGGCAAATGCTTTTGGGTTTTTTTTTTTTTTTCTCCTTTATTTTTTTGGGGGGAGGGTAGGGGTGGGTGGTGGGAGGGGGGTAAGGCCAAGACTGGGGTAGAATTTTAAAGATTCAACACTGGTGTACATATGTCCGACTGGGTGAGTTGACCTGTGGCCTCACACAGTGATTCTGGGCCCTTATGCTTGCTGTCTCTCAGAATTGTTTCCTTAACTTTTAATGTAATGACGAGTGTGCTTCAGTTTGTTTAGCAAAACCACTCTCTTGAATCACGTTAACTTTTGAGATTTAAAAAAAAAAAACGCCATAGCACAGCTGTCTTTATGCAAGCAAGAGCACATCTACTCCAGCATGATCTGTCATCTAAAGACTTGAAAACAAAAAACAGTTACTTATAGTCAATGGGTAAGCAGAGTCTGAATTTATACTAATCAAGACAAACCTTTGAAAGGTTACACTAAGTACAGAACTTTTAAACCTTGCTTTGTATGAGTTGTACTTTTTGAACATAAGCTGCACTTTTATTTTCTAATGCAGAGGATGAATAAGTTAAATACATGCTTTGAGGATAGAAGCAGACATTCTGTTTGGCACCACGTTATAATCTACTTATTTTTACAGTATACACGTTTCCCTAAGAAATCATGGCAGAGATGTGAGGGCAGGATATACACAACAGACGCTGAAGGAGAAGGAGGGTAGTGTTTCACAAAAGAAAAAGAACCAACAGATTTTAACTCTATTAACTTTCCAAATTTTCCTATGCTTTTAGTTAACATCATCTGATTGTATCATAGTGCCACTACGGGGGAGGGCTTTTGACTCTGTTGGGTTTTATTTGAATGTGTGCATAACAGTATCTAGATCTGGAAACAGCTGTTTTTTGGGGAAAAAGGTTTGTTGGTCTCCTTCCTGTGTTCCTACAAAACTCCCACTCTCAGGTGCAAGAGTTATGTAGAAGGAAAGGGAGCTGAAATAGAAAAAGAAAAATCAACCCCTGTAAGTAGTGAATGCCAAGGGAAAATACCACGATGATTTCAGAGGAGGCTCTGCAAAATCATCCCTTTTGGAGAACGTAGGCAAAATGGAATACTACGAATGAAATCACATCACTGTATCTTTTACATTGATAGCCTCACCACTAATCTATCTTGTATCTAGGTGTCTACAATGGCCGAAACCACTACATCATCTGTAATATGCCATTTACCTGAAAACTTAATTGTGGCCTACACGAGGCCAGAAAAGTGAACTGAGATTTCATAGTTAAGAAAAGACCTCAAATGAGGGGAGTCAGCAGTGATCATGGGGGAAATGTTTACATTTTTTTCTTAGGAAGTAACACTTTCTGATGATTTTATCTGATATTTAAAACAGGGAGCTATGGTACATTCTGGTTTATACTTGTGCTCTAAAATGTGTTGTGTAAACATAGGGTGCCTACCGATTTCACCTGACACATGCTCGCTTCTGATTCAGAATCAGAGTGGGCTCCTGAAGTGGGCGCAGGTCACGGCTGACTCCAGCTTCCAATACAACAGCCATCACTAGCACGGTGTTTTTTTGTTTAACCAATGTAGTTGTATTAGTAGTTCTATAAAGAGAACTGCTTTTAACATTAGGGACTGGGAGCAGTCCATGGGATAAAAAGGAAAGTGTTTTCTCACGAGAAAACATGTCAGGAAAAATAAAGAACACTTTCTACCTCTGTTTCAGATTTTTGAAACACTTATTTTAAACCAAATTTTAATTTCTGTGTCCAAAATAAGTTTTAAGGACATCTGTTCTTCCATACGAAATAGGTTAGGCTGCCTATTTCTTACTAAGCTCATGGAATGGTTCTGCTTATGATACTCTGCACGCTGCCTTTTAGTGAGTGAGGAGTTTGGGGTTGCCTAGCAACTTGCTAACTTGTAAAACAAGTCATCTTTCCCTCACAGAAAGAACCGAAAGAAAACAAGCAAAGTCAGTGAAAGACAATCTTTATAGTTTCAGGAGTAAATCTATATGTGGCTTTTGTCAAGCACTTAGATGGATATAAATGCAGCAACTTGTTTTAAAAAAATGCACAATTTACTTCCCAAAAAAGTTGTTACTTGCCTTTTCAAGTTGTTGACAAACACACATTTGATATTCTCTTATATGTTATAGTAATGTAACGTATAAACGCAAGACTTTTTATTCTTTGTGATTAAATCCTGTTTTAAAATGTCACAAAACAGGAACCAGCATTCTAATTAGATTTACTATATCAAGATATGGTTCAAATAGGACTACTAGAGTTCGTTGAACACTAAAACTATGAAAAAATTACTTTTTATATTAAAAAGACCATGGATTTAACTTATGAAAATCCAAATGCAGGATAGTAATTTTTGTTTACTTTTTTAACCAAACTGAATTTTTGAAAGACTATTGCAGGTGTTTAAAGAGAAAGAAAAGTTGTTTTATCTAATACTGTAAGTAGTTGTCATATTCTGGAAAATTTAATAGTTTTAGAGTTAAGATATCTCCTCTCCTTGGTTAGGGAAGAAGAAAGCCCTTCACCATTGTGGAATGATGCCCTGGCTTTAAGGTTTAGCTCCACATCATGCTTCTTTTGAGAATTCTATTTGGTAGTTATAATTACAGAAACTGATTAGTTTGTCAGTTTGCAGATAGATTTAGCACAGTACTCATCACTCTGGATAGACTGAGATGTTCTTTCACAACAGATGATCTGTAACACTGTAAGATACTGATCTTTACAACTGTTTAATCAGTTTTATTTTTGTACAGTATTAGTGACCTAAGTTATTTTGCTGTCCTGTTTTTGTAAATCAAATGAAATTATAAAAGAGGATTCTGACAGTAGGTATTTTGTACATATGTATATATGTTGTCCAAATAAAAATAATAAATGATAAAGACTGAACTGTTCCAGCCATTATGTGTTGTAAAAGGGGGCTATTTCACCATAATGAAAGTTACTTCTTTAACCTGTGTTCACAGGATTTTGGGATGAGTGCAAAGATCATTTTACCCTGTACCTTTCAACACATGCAATATTTATATAGACTTGTGTGTATCTACTATTCACAGACCTCTGAGGAAGTACATGGAATAGAGGTCACTTGAAACCACTGTGTTATGCTGGAGGGGAATATTTATATTTTGGGAGATAAATCACTTTAAGAAGCTTTTAGAGCTCATAACTGTGCAGGGTATACTAGGAACTGCTCAGAGAAAGTTGTAAGCTCAGCTTGTGCTCTTGATATACGATATTAATAAGAACACACAAGTTGTTGAGGTTTCATTTGAGTCAATGAAAAATAACACCAAGCAAAGACAAGCATCAAAGAGTGTGTGTGTGTGTGTGTATGATTTATGCAGATATATACTGGCTCTTAATCTTTTACTGTAAACTAGTCAAGGTATTTGGTGTTTCGGTTTTTCTCATTTAATCCTTACAGCAGCTCTGTACAGTAGATAATTATTATTATATACATATTTCTGATGAGGAAATTGAGGATTGGATAACTTGCCAAGAGGCACATCTAATAAGTGGCACAGACAGTGTTTAAATTTGGATCTGCTGAATCCAACCCTCCATCTTTCTATGCCTGCATCACAGCAGCAAGGGATTTACTGGGGTGCACCATTCACTTGACCCCATTTTATTGAGCATACTTATTAGTGCCAGGCGCTGTTGTCACTCTGGATACAATGGTGAAAAAATAGACAAGGTCCCTGTGTTCAGGGAGTTTCTGTTAGTAGAGGGAAATACGTAGCAAGTAAATAAATTATCCATGTACTCTCAAATAGGGATAAGCATAATGATGAGACTAGAACAGGGTGGTGTGATTATGACTTGGGGGGTGGGGAAAAGCTACTACAGACTGAATAGTCAGGGAGGTCTCCCTGGGGGTCTTCATATTTAAGCTGAGACCTAGATGACTAGAAGGAGGTAGCTTTAGAAAGTGTGTAGGGAGTATGGAAGGAGTTTGGCAGGAATGCAACCAGCGTTTGGAGGGACAGCATGACAGTGGGGTGACTGGAATACAGGACGAGAAGGGAAGGGAAGTGCTGGGGTGGTTGGCAGGGCCCAGGTCACAAGGGCCATGTACTGCAGGTTGTAATATGGTGTTTGATTTTGATTCTAAGGGGAGGGAAAATCTGCTGGAAGCTTTAAAGCAGAAGAGTGCTATCATCCCACTTGTATTTCAGCAAGCTCTTTCTGAGTGCAGAGTGGAAAATGGATTTTAGAGGGACAACGGTGGAGGCTGGGAGACTAGCCAAGAGATTTCTATTTCTCTGGGCAAAAGATGATGGTTTTCCAGTCCTGGTGGTTAGCAGTGGAGGTGGAAAGAAGTGAATGGTTTCAAGAAATACATCAGAGGCAGAGTCATTTGGACTTGGTGATGCTAGGATGCTGGGAGTAAGGCATAAAAAAGTCTAGTAATGACCCTCAAGTCTAGGCCTGAGCAACAGGTAGATCACTGCAGAGTGGTGAGGGTGGAGGAAAGGGGGAAAATGGGGGAGGGATGAGGGAAAGGGCATGGGTTCATCTCTGGACATGTTCAGGTTGCAGTGCCTGTCAACTGGGAATGTCAAGAGAACGACTACATTGTTCAGCTCTCAAAAGAAGTGGACCGGACTGGAAATTTGGATGTCATAGTCATATTTGATAGTAACTAGAGCCAAAGAAGGGGATGAGATCACCTGGGAGAAGAAGTAGCTAGAGCCTAGAACCAAAGAGGAGGAGAAGGAGGCAGAAAGGTAGCTCAGGAAATAACAGGATAAACAAAACCCAGAAAAATCGCAAGGCTGTGGAGTAAGGGGTAGGCTAGTCAATTGTGCTGAATGATATTGAGGAGTATAGTAAGACCAGTGCTGAGAATCATCCCCAAATTTAGGAATCTGAGGTTATTGGTGACTGATTAGAGCCATTTTATTAGAACGGCAGAAGTAAACAGCTGGTTGGGGAGGGAGAGGAACAATTGTAAGGTGAAAACTATAAACAGGAAGTACTGTCAATTCTTGCATAGTTTGTAAACTTGATTTATATACAACAAAAAAGGAAAAAGGAGGCACAAGAAAAAAAAAAGACAAGACAACGGAAAATAGAATGCACATGCCACTTAAACCTTACTAAAAGTTAGATTCTCAATTTGGATCAAAAGCAAAGTCACAGCTTCTCAAGAGGCTGAGGCAAGAGGATGGCCTGAGCCCAGGAGTTCAAGGCTCCAATGAGCTGTGATCGTGCACCGCACTCAGCCTGAGTGACACAGAGAGATCCTGTCTCTAAAAAAAGACTGCATGTATTGTCACTAGGCAATAAAGTGAGCAATTAATAACAAAATGATAATTTTGAAAGACCAAAAATAGTAGAGATTAAAATACTGTCTTAAAATAATTTTTAGATCAAATGGAAAACAAATTATAATCAGTTTAAAACAATCGAGAAAACAGTATAGCCATAATATGCCCTATAACCTAAAGCAGTACTTACAGAAAAATTCACAGCCTTGTATGCTTCATTATCATCTGTCAAAAAATTAAAATAAGCCAAGGAATCAATTTATGCTCGAAAATGAACAGTATCTAGGAAAAGTATGAGAAAATAAAATGAGATTAACATATCAAACCAAGAAGTGGATCTTTGAAAAGACCAATAAAATAGACACATTTTTGACAATGTCAGAAAGAAAAAGAGAAAATCTAAATATATATTCTGAATGAGAAGAGAGGCATAATTATAAATAAAATCAACTAATAATTTGGATATCTTGACAAAATGACTCTAAAACTGTTCTAGAAGAGTTTTTGTAGGTGGCACAGTTATATAGACTGAAAACCACTTTTAAACTGACAAGTTTTGATGGGTGGTAGAGTTGCATAGACTGAAAACTACTTTTTTAACTGACAAGAGTTTTGATGGCTGGTACAGTTATATAGACTGAAAACTACTTTTTTAACTGAAAAGAGTTTTGATGGGTAGTACAGTTATATGGACTGAAAACTAATTTTTTGATAGACAAATACAGAGAATTCAGCACCCAGATAATGATATAGACAACGTCTTTCAAATCTTTAAGGAACCAATAATTTCTCTAAACTATTGGAGGCCAAGTGCAATGTCTCACACCTGTAAGCCCAGCACTTTGGGAGGCTGAGGTGAGAGGATCACTTGAGGCTAGGAGTTTGAAATGAGGCTGGGCAACAAAGTGGGATCCTGTCTCTACAAAAATAAAATAAAATATTAGATGGGCACATGACTGTTGTTCCATCTACTTGGGAGGCCGAGATAGGAGGATCACTTAACTCCAGGAGCTTGAGGCTGTAGTGAGCTGTGATCACATCACTGCACTCCAGCCTGCGTGACAGAGCAAGACCCAATCTCTAAAAATATATATAAATAAATAAAAATTTAAAAAACTGCTAGAACATAGATCATAGAAAATAACGGAAAACATCTTGATTCATCCAAATGATGGAAAACATTCTTGATTCATAGTTTCACTCTGACCTACAAGGCTAGCCAAGAATCTTTTACAAAGGAAAAGTAATTTAGGGGAATGTGCCCCAAATAATTATAGTCCACTTTGAAGACATAAGAATATATAAGAATGTAATATACTTTATGAGTGGTGGCCATGTGCAGTGGCTCATGCTTGTATTTCCAAGCACTTTGGGAGGCTGAGGTGGGAGGATGGCTTGAAACCAGGAGTTCGAGACCAGTCTGGGCAGCAAAGTGGGTTTGGTGGTATGCGCCTGTAGTCTCAGCTGCTCAGGAGGCTGAGGTTGGGAGGATAATTCAAACTCAGGAGTTTGTGGCTGCAGTGAGCTATAACAGAGCTACTCCACTCCATCCTGGGCTACAAGTGAGACCCTATCTAAAGAAAAAAAAAAAAAAAGAGTAACATCACAAATCAGTGGGGAAATACCTACTAACTTTTGTTTAGACAAAATGTTATCTAGGAAGAATTCAAATTATCACACTATATACCAAAATAAATTCTATATACATTAAAGATATAAGTAAAATGATAAAATATAAGTGAAGATTAATAAATCATGATTCATAAATCATGCTTTGCACAAAACTAAAGGTGGAAACTATTAAAGATGTGAAACTATTATAAATGAAATATTAGCCTAAACAAAGTTTAAAAGTATGGTTATGGATATGGAAAAATACACATTAATAGGATTAATATCTTTATAACTTATAAGTCACTGTGAAAAAATGAACACATATTTAGAAAAATCTGGCATATTATATAAATTGACACTTTATAAAATAAGCAATAAAAACAGCCAATAAACTGTTCTTAAATATTTGCCATACTTTCAAAGAAATGTATTATAAAATAGTGAGGTACTGTTATTTGCCTATGCTGGTACAGATTAAAAAATATAAAGCACCCTTTTGGTTAAGAACTGGGGGAAAAGGACATATTGCTAGTGGGGATCCAAGTTGGCACAACTTTTCTAGGAGGCAATTGGGCCATAGGGATTTTAAAACTACACAAATGTTCGTCTACCTTTCAACGCAATTGCATGCCCAAGGAATTATCATCAAAGTTTGCAAAAAAATATACATGGTGGCATTTTTTATAATAGTGAAAATTTGAAAACAATATCAATGTTCAACTCTCATGGATGGTTTAAATAACAGTAGGGGCAAGGCGCGATGGCTCACACCTGTAATCTCAGCACTTTGGGAGGCCGAGGTGGATGAATCAGCTGAGGTCAGGAGTTTGAGGCCAGCCTGGCCAACATGGTGAAAACCCATCTATACTAAAAGTACAAAAATTAGCTTGGTGTGGTGGCGTGCTCCTGTAATCCCAGCTACTTGGGAGGCTGAGGAAGGAGAATTGCTTGAACCTGGAAGGTGGATGTTGCAGTGAGCTGAGATCCTCCCACTGCACTCCAGCCTGGATGACAGAGTGAGACACTGTCTCAAATAAATAAGTAAATACCAGTAGAAGAGTATGCATCCATTACAAATGATATAGAATAGCTTTTCACCAAGGATATTCTGTAGAATATTAATTTTGTAAGTGTTACCTTATAGGAGGATCCCATGATTAGATAAGTGTGAGATGCCCAGGAGAGGTGAACCAAGTTTCTCTACTGGATTTCTTTGCAGAGTCTTTGTTATGATCCAGTATGCATCATTCATATCCCAGGGGCTGACACAGCATGCAGATTGCACAAACTTATTTGACTACAGTCATTTTGCCCTCGTTTGTTTGTTTTTAGAGACAATATGAAAATCAGACTTTGGGAAATGACATAGAAATATGTTCACAATGTATTTCTATAAAAAGGAGCTTACCCAGTATAGTCTCACTTTAAAACATGTATATGTGTTCAGAAAAAAAAAAAAAAAGGCTAGAAGAATTTAAAGGATACTTACTACACAAGAATGTTAACTGTGATTATCTTGACACATGAGCGTAGGGATAATTTTAAATTTATACTCCTTTTCTATATTATGCTAAGGTTTCTACAAAAGGAGTATATAGCCGGGCGTGGTGGCTCACGCCTGTAATCCCAGCACTTTGGGAGGCCGAGGCGGGTGGATCTCGAGGTCAAGAGATCGAGACCATCCTGGTCAACATGGTGAAAACCCGTCTCTACTAAAAATACAAAAAAATTAGCTGGGCATGGTGGCACGTGCCTGTAATCCTAGCTACTCAGGAGGCTGAGGCAGGAGAATTGCCTGAACCCAGGAGGCGGAGGTTGCGTTGAGCCGAGATCGCGCCATTGCACTCCAGCCTGGGTAACAAGAGCAAAACTCCGTCTCAAAAAAAAAAACCAAAAGGAGTATATATTACACTTGTAAAAACAGGGGAGACAAAAAGGAAATCCCCAGAAGCCAATCTAAATACTATATTTCAGTTTGTTTACTTATTTATTCTGCAATACCAATACAGTCACGCATAAATGCCATCTTTTAGAACCCCAACATGAAGCCCCTATCTCTTGAATGAGGGTTAACTTGCCCAACTGTGGGGTCCCACTCAGAAGTTTATTTGGGCTGATTTGGGGTGGCGTCTGTGGCTGCTGGCCTGGCAGAGCAGTGAATTCTTGGTATCTCTCATCTGTTCTTTACTTCATGTTCTCTGTTCGCCTTGGCAATGAAACAGTTGCTTCGTGAGTTTCAACTCAAGTGAAGAGTTGAGTGCAGTTCAAGATTAGCCCGGCCAATGTGGTGAAACCCTGTCTCTACTGAAAACTACGAAAATTAGCTGTGTGTGGTGGCAGGCACTTGTAATCCCAGCTACTAGGGAAGATGAGGCAGGAGAATCGCTTGAACCTGGGTGGGGGAGGTTGCAGTGAGCCAAGATCGGGCCACTGCACTCTAGCCTAGGCAACAGAGTGAGACTCCATCTCAAAAAGAAAAAAAAGAAATGCGGATGTGTTCTGTCACTGGTCCAAGGTAAGCACTGGAGTCCATATTCAAGTAAAGGTCTGCCTGGCTCCATAGCCTCACAGGCTGTGCTATACCAAGCTGCTCTTTGCTACTCATTAATGGACATTACTTTTAAAGTGGGAGAAGAAGCCTTCCAAGTAACTGAGACTACAAGCATGCACCACCATGCCTATTTTTTTCTTTTTAATTTTTAGTAGAGGGTTTTTTTTCTTTTCCCTTTTTAATTTTTTTTTTTTGAGACTCAGTCTTACTCTGTCACCCAGGCTGGAGGGCAGTGGCATGATCTCGGCTCACTGCAACCTCCCACTCCCAGGTTCAAAATCCTGCCTCAGCCTCTTGAGTAGCTTGGATTACAGGCATCTGCCACTACACCCTGTTAATTTTTGTATTTTTTGTAGAGACTAGGTTTTGTCACTTTGGCCAGGCTGATCTCAAATTCCTGACCTCAAGTGGTTTGCCAGCCTTGTCCTCCCAAAGTGCTGGAATTACAGGTGTGAGACACCACACCCATCCCGAGATGAGGTTTTACTACATTGCTCAAGTTGATCTTGAACTCCTGCACTGGAATGATTCCCCCATCTCTCCCTCCAAAATTGCTGGGATTACAGGTGTGAGCCATAAACTTTCAACTTTTTTTTTTTTTTTTTTAAGGGAGAGCAAGAAGTACAATAAATGGAAAAAAAGGCACGTATCCAAACAACTCCAGTTAAGGGTCATTTTGTTGTCACTTTTTCGTTGCTTTTGTTACTATTTATGTGTTTTATGTTTGTTTTTGTTTTTATTTTTGAGATGGAGTCTTGCTGTGATGCCCAAGCTAGAGTGCAGTGGCATGATCTCAGCTCAGTGCAACCTTCACCTCCCAGGCTCAAGCAATTTTCCTACCTCAGCCTCCCAAGTAGCTTGGATTATAGGCGCCCACCACCACATCTGGCCAATTCTTGTATTTTTAGTGGAGACAGGGTTTCAACATGTTGGCCAGGCTGGTCAACATTTATGTGTTTATTGTCTCTTAATGTCAAATGACTATATATATATTTTCTACTCAACATAATTCATAGGTTCACATATATATATTCTCTATATTCTGTCTCAGAGCATGGCACTATTCTTTGCATGTACACACAAAATTTATGCCCAGCAACCAATCCCAATCCTAGTTTTTCAACAGCTTATGATTTTCCATGCATCTCACAGGTTGCTACAGTATTCTTGCTTTAAATTCCTCAATATTTCATTTCTGAAAAGCCACACATTCGGCATTGAGGAGCGAGGAGAATTTGAAGAAAATATCACAACATGAAAAGAGAAATGGTGCACCATGATTCCAGATTAATGTAAAGAGCAGTCAACCAGCAAAGTCTGCGGGAACAAGACTTTGGGGTCCATTTCTGTCCTCTGACAGGTTCATCTGCCTTTTGTTGTGCTCACTTAGACAGAAATCAGCTCTCTCTTTATTCTCCTCCACTGCGTTCACCTCTATCCAAATCTGACAGATACTGTACTCCATGGTAACAACCTCTCTATAAGAGCTTTTATCCTTTTGGAGTCTATGGCACAGGCTGAAACAGGAGTACAGATAATGAACAGAATCTCTCCACCTGGGCCCTCTAAATTCAAAGGCTTCAGGCTTATACAGAATAGATTTATATATCCACATTCTGATAAGAAAGACAAAAAGAAACAGAATTAACTTTCTAATCTCCATCAGGAGACACAATGGTAATTAATTCATTAAGCTCGGTGTTCTCCTTCCCTGGTTTATACAGAGAGGAATGATTTCTAAGAGGAAACTTTGGTGGTTCTAACCTCACAACAAGCATGGGTCATGATTAGCTGAGAAACTGTTCTCCGCCCTCTACAATGATGACAAATGAGTCATTTAGAATTTTAACGGTGAGGGTATTTTCTAGAGGATTTTTGGGTCTGGGTTTTTGCTTACTTTATATCAAAAGAGCCTTTTGGTGACTCCCAGGAAGTAGTATCCACAAAAGATATTCTGTATGTTGGTGACTCCCAGGAAGTAGTATCCACAAAAGATATTCTGTATGTTACTCCAAACTTTCCTCTTTAGTTTCAAGAACCATAATGAAGATTTATCATTGTCATCATGGGTATGCAACCCTCCAGTCATACAGGCCCCTGTTCAGAAGGGTCTGTGCTAGGTTTATTGCTCTCTTGTCACTGTCTTGAAATTAAAAAAAAAATTTTGAACAAGGGGCTTTGCACTTCATTTTTCACTGGGCCCTGCAAATTGGCTCTGTTGGTTACCTTTGAGTTCAGATACCGACTTGTGTTTAGATCAGTGATGCTGACCCTATATTTTATAACTTCACAGCTGTGAAATCCATTGAACTTGGAGTTAGAAGGGACGAGAAACTAACAATTAAAACAATCTTTATCACATGTACCCTGAAAATACGTGTATCAATTTAAAAAATGTCAAATTGAAAAATCCTGGTGCCTCTGAAACGAAGGCAATTAGGCGTGCTTATCTGGCCATTAGCCGTCCATGCAAACCCGGCTCCCGCTCCCTCCTCCTGGGCTTATAAATGCCGGCACAGCCGGAGGTGGATCCCGTGCCTGGCCAGCCCTGCCTGGCCTTCCCTCCTCTCCACCTTGTGGCCGCAGCAACCCTCCAGCTTAGGCTCGATGGACTGGCTCTCCCAGAGCAGCTGCCCAGGACCAACCCACACCCCCAGGCCTGCCGAAGCCTCCCCGGGGTACCTCCCTGGCCCAGGCCTGACATCCGGCACCTGGGAGCCCCTTCAGGCCGTCAGTATCAAGGAGGCTAGGTCCTTGAATCCGCCTGCGCCAGAAAGGACCGTGGCTGGGTTGGGTAAGGACCCACTGGCGGGCCCCCACTGTCCGCACGGCCTTCACAGCGGAGCAGGTCCGCGCCCTGAAGGGCATCCTCCAGCACCACCATTACTTGGGCACCCTGGAGCGGAAGAGACTGGCCAGGGGGATGTAGCTCTCAGAGGTCCGGATAAACAGTTGGTTTCAAAATCGCTGGATGAAACACAATAGGCCCTTCTCGGCGTCGCTCCACGTGCCCTCGGCTCTCCAGTCACTCTCTTTTGGCCTGGCCGACGGCCTGCAGCTGCTGTGCCCTTAGGCACTCAGGCTCTGATGCTGCCCCTTGGCTCCTTCTGGGGTCTCTGCCGAGTGGAACAAGAGGTCCTGGCCTCTGCGTGGGCTTCCTGCTGCGGGCGGCCTCTGGCTACCACCCCCGAAGTCCAGGAAGTGGCATGCGTAGGCTGGGACCAGCCCTGTCCACCGGGCCCTGGGGCCTGTGTGCTCTGGCCGAGACAGGGGATGCATGTGAGGAAACGCCTCTGACCCAATGGCTGCCACACTCGCAGTCTGCACAGATGGCACCTGGCGCCTACCTGGAGGACTCGGCTACTGTACTGTTTACATTGTGGCGGCACCTCTCGCAGTGACCCACGAGAAGGTTCTGGAGATTTCTGGAGAATGTATTTATTAAAGCTACCTCTTAGAGTTACCAAAAAGGTCGGTTTAGGGAGTAAATGAAGGGTCATTGAACAGAGTCAGACGCAGAAGTGGGCTTGTTATGTATCGGTAGCGCTTTCAGCATATGATAAAAGGATCTTTTTTAAAAATAAGTGTTGGAAAAACTGGTTTTCCACTTGGAGAAAGTAAAGGTTGTAAACTTAGTGTGTAAAAAAGAAAACCATGAAGGACTGGAAGGGAATGCAGGCGTCGTGTTTATAAGCTTTTGAGTCCCTCTTAACAAGGACTCCAAAGCAGGAAAACAAGAGGGAACAAAAGGTGAAAATTAAGGTGGGGCGCTGGGGCCCTGCAGGGCGCTGTAGGCCTTGTGTGAGCTGGGACTGTGCCCGAAGCCTGCTGGGGCTGCTCTTCTCCGGCCAGGGAAAGCCCGGTGGCCGGGACCTGCAGCCGTGCCTGGACTGAAGCCGTCCCGCATGTCCCCACCCTCCAGCATGTGCTCACCTGTCTCCGTCTTCACACTAGCCCCGGAACAAAATAGAATGACTAAAGGACAGCAACTCCTGAAGACAGTCTGGAAGTGCCCAGAATGGGAGGCATGGAAGCCCCTCCCCAGGAGGACTCTCCCTCATTGATAGACCATTCTTGGTGCAGATGCCTGACTGCATGCACGGAACCTCAGACAAGCGCGTCTAGGTCCTCGTCGCCCCAGAGTGCCCAGGAGGCAAGCAGCACGGGCACCCAGACAGACGGGTTCAGCCTGCAGGACTGCGAGACGACCTGTGAAACCGACCCAGACGTCCCAATGGGAACAAAAGTGTGGACCTGTGGCCTTGTCCACGGTAAGTACCATTTCCCCTTGCTCATTTCTGCATTGTTGGAAGTGTTGACAACCAGCATGTGCTTTTGTAACAACCTCAGATAAGAGTGGGGAGGAAAAAAATCCTATGTGGCCAATGTAACTTATGTACTGTAGAGGGTACAATCTTCTTTCTGAACAATCCTTCAAGGCACTATTTTAAAAATCACTTTTTTTTATTGAGGTAAAGTTCGCACAACATAAAACTCATTGAAAAGTGTACAATTCATAGGCATTTAGGATATTCACAGTACTGCATACCCATCACTTCTATCTAATTCTAAAACATCTTTACGTTAGAATCATATAGGAGAGTTTTTATTCCCTCTACCTGGGCCCCACTTGAAGTTAATTAAATCAGAATTTCTGGGTATGATTTAAAAACTTTGCCAGGTGATTGTAATATTTGGTCAGTATTGACAACCACAAAATTAGCAAAGCATATTTTGCCACAAAAGAAGCCTCAATATATTTCAAAAATTAGACGTTCTGGAGACCACAATTTTTGTCACAACAAAACTGAAAACAATAGCAAAATTAAAAGAGGAAACTAAACAAAACAAGCCAACAAAGAAAAAGCCACAGTTAACCAGCTGGAGGAAAATAATCTCCTAAAAATCTCTTAAGAATCACAACTACAACTGCAGAAATCTAGAAGATAGGAATAAAGAATAATATATATAAAAACTGAAAGGACAGGCTAAGTCAACCCAGCTGTCTGTTAAACCAGTGTTTCTCAAGCTGTCCTGCACAAGAAACAGCTGTGGAGCTTGTTTCATACGCAGATCCTTAACCTTCCTCTCTAGAGATTCTGACTCACCTAGCTTGACTGAGAAAGTAAGAATGTGCATTTTAATAAGATGCAAGGCAACACTGATGCAGGTGGTCAGCAGTGGATCTTACAAAGTGGATCTTAAAATGGCAAAATAAGCTGAGCGCAGTGGCTTATGCCTGTAATCCCAACACTTTGGGAAGCTGAGGCAGGAGAATCACTTGAGCCCCGAGTCCAAGACCCACCTAAGCAACATAGCAAGATCCCTGTCTCTACAAAACATTAAAAAATTAGCTGGGTGCTGTGGCACACACCTGTAATCCTAGTACTTGAGGAGGCAGAGGTGGGATGGCTTGAGCTCAGGAAGTCGAGGTTGCAGGG
>NW_022436964.1:14521620-14591280 GCF_009761245.1 Sapajus apella
CATGTTATGATTTGCTCAGGAACAAGATCCCCTTTATTAGCAAAGTCTATTTTCTCATCTGCTAATGGTGATGATCAGATTAATCTATTTAAAGCTTGCAGTTAATATTTATTACATTAACGATTTTTACCAGCTTCAACAAACTGCACAGATTTAAAATGTGGAATTGGATAAATTTTGACATATATACACACCCATGAAACCATCACAATTGAAATAATGAACATACCCATCCATAAACATACTCTTTGAGGTAATTAACATATCCATCAGCTCCAAAAACTCCTTATGCCCCTTTAAAGTTGTTCCCTCCAGGCTGGGACTGCAGGGAGCCATAATTGTGCCATTGCACTCCACCCTGGGCAACAGAGTGAGACCCTAGCTTAAAAAAATAATAGGCCAGGCAAGGTAGCTCACCTGAGGTCAGGAGTTCAAGACCAGCCTGGCCAACATGGTGAAACCCTGTCTCTATTAAAAAAAATTAGCCAGGGGTGGTGGTGGGCACCTGTAATCCTGGTTACTTGGGAGGCTGAGGCAGGAGAATTGCTTGAACCCAGGAGGCGGAGGTTGCAGTGAGCCAAGATGGTGCTGCTACACTCCAGCCTGGGCAATAGAGTAAGACTTCATCTCAAAAATAAATAATAAAATTAGTCCCCCCCCAACATTTTTTCTCACTCCCTCTGCCACAAACCAAAGCAACCACTGATGCATACTAATTTATAAGGATAAAAACTGTATTTCCTAGAATTTTATATATGTGAAATGAAACAGCATATTCTGTTTTGGGGGGTGAAGGGGTGTGAATTCTCTTAGCATAATTCTTTGAGATTATCCACCCAATATTCCATTGCATGAATTTGCAATAGCTTGTTTATCTCTTCATCTATTAACAGATATTTGCATTGTTTTTATTTAGTGGTTAACAATAAACACCCATGTAAAAATCTTTGCACAAAATTGTGCATTCAGTTCTCTTGGGAAATACCTAGTAACAGAAAAGCTATATCTCTACATCCTATGATGGGTGTCTATTTAACTTTTTAAGGAACTGGTCAATTGTTTTCCAAAAAGGTATGTACTGTTCTACATTCCCACCAACCTTGTATGAGAGTTGCAATTCCTTCACCTCCTTGTCAGCACTTGGTGCTATTGATCTTCTACATTTTAGGGAGTGTGTAATAATACTGCAATTATGGTTTAAATTTGCATTTTTCTAATGATTAATGTTGAGTACTTACTGTGTGTATTCGTCATCTGCTTATCTTAGATGAATGTTCTGTTGAAAATTTTTGCTCATTAAAATATTGTATTATGTTCTAAATTACTGATTTTTAAGAGTACTTTATATATTCTGGATACAGATATATGCTCTGAAACTATTTTCTACCAGTCTGTAGCTTTTTTTTTTAATTCTTTTTTTAAAAAACTTATTTATTATACTTTAAGTTCTGGGGCATGTGCAGAACATGGAGGTTTGTTATATAGGTACACACGTGCTATGGTGGTTTACTGCATCCATCACCCGGTCATCTACGTTAGGCATTTCTCCTAATGCTATCCCTCCCCTAACCCCCCACACCCTGCCATCCCTCCCCTAGCCCCCCACCACCCAACAGGCCTTGGTGTGTGATGTTCCCCTCCCAGTGTCCATGTGTTCTCATTGTTGAACACCCACTTACGAATGAGAACATGCGGTGTTTGGTTTTCTGTTCTTGTGTCAGTTCAATGAGAATGATGGTTTCCGGCTTTATTCATGTCCCTGCATAGGACATGAACTCATCCTTTTTTATGGTTGCATAGTATTCCATGGTGTATATGTGCCACATTTTCATCATTCGGTCTATCATTGATGGGCATTTGGGTTGGTTCCAAGTCTTTGCTATTGTGAATAGTGCCATAATAAACATATGTGTCTTTATAATAGAATGATTTATAATCATTTGGGTATATACCAAAGAATGGGATTGCTGGGTCAAATGGAATTTCAATTTCTAGATCCTTGAGGAATTGCCACCCTGTCTTGGGGATCCGTTGCTCCCTTCAGAGCTGCTGGGCAGGGACATTTAAGTATGTTGAAGTGGAATCCACAACCACCCCTTTTCCCAGGTGCTCTGTCCTAGGAAGTTGGGAGATTTATAAGTCCCTGATGATCTGCTGCCTTTTTTCAGAGATTCCTCCCACCCAGAAGGGTGTCTAGTTGACAGTCTACCTGCAGATGCCTTGCTGAGCTGCCATGGGCTCTACCCAGTTGCTGAGTAAACTTCCCGGTGAGTTTGTTTACACAGGCGAAGTGAAAACTGCCTTACCTGAACCTCGGCAATGGTGGATGCCCCTCCTTCCACTGAGCTCAAATGTCCCGGGTTGAACTCAGACTGCTGTGCTGGCTGCAAGAATTTCAAGCCAGTAGATCTTAGCTTGCTGGTCTTTGTTGGGGTGGGACCCACCAGCCAGATCTCTTGGCTCCCTGGCTTCAGCCCCCTTTTTCAGGGGAATGAGTGGTTCTGTCTCACTGCCCTGCTGGTGTTTGAGGCACCCTTGGGTATGAGAAAAGAGGAAAAAAAAAAAAAAAACTGCTGCAAACGTGCCCACCCAGTTTTGTGCTGGAAATCCAGGGCACTGGTGTTGTAGGCACCGGAGGAAATATCTTGGTTTGCGGGTTGTGAAGACCATGGGAAAAGTGCAAGTATCTGTGCCAGAGTGTTGGGAAGTGTCTCTAATGGTTTCCGTCGGCTAGAAGAGGGTGCTGTCTGGCCCCTTGTGCTTCCACACTGCTTTGGCTTGTCCTCCCTGGGCTGCACCCACTGTCTGTTCAGTCCCAATGAGATGAACCTGGTACCTTGGTTGAAAATGTGGAGCTCACTCACCTTCTGGATCCCTCTCCCTGGGAACTGCAGACTGGAGCTGTTCCTATTCAGCCATCTTGGCGGAAGTCCCTACAATTTTTTTTTTTATTCTTAAGTGTCTTCCAATGAACAGAAGTTTATTTAGTTTTGATGAAATACAATTGAACAATCTATTTTATGAATTGTGCTTTTGATGTCATATCTAAGAAATCTTTGACAAAGCCAAGGTCACAAAAACTTTCCTCTGTTTCCTTCTAGGAGTTTTATAATTGGGTTTATAAATTTAAGTCTGTGATCTGAATTATTATTACTTAGAGATGGGATCTTGCTATGATGCCCAGGCTGAAGTGCAGTGGCTATTCACAGGTGTGATCATAACACAAGATAGCTTCAAACTCCTGAGCTCAAGCAATCCTCCTGCCTCAGATTCCCAAGTAGCTGGGATTATAGGCACATGTTACTGTGCCTGACTTGAGTTAGTTTACGAATTGCAAAATCTGGATTGAAGCTCTTTTTTTTTTTTTTTAAACATATGGATATCTGGTTGTTTCAGATGAAAAGACTGTCATTTATCCACTAAATTGTTTTGGCAGGTTTTTTTTTTTTTAATTAGTTCATATGTGTGTGTATCTGTTTCTGGATTTATTTATTTTTTTTTTAAATATATAGACAGGATCTCACTTGGTCAACCAAAACAAAGTGCACTTGGATGTGTACATCCAGCCGAAGTGCAGCACAATCTCGGCTCACTGCAACCTCACCTCACTGCATCCTCCTCTCAGGCTCAAGCAACCCTGACCCCTCAGCCTCATGAGTAGCTGGCACCACAGGCATGTGCTGCCATGCCTGGCTAATTTTTGTATTTTTTGGTAGAGAGAGTTTTGCTATATTGTTCAGGCTGGTCTTGAACTGCTGGGCATAAGTGATTCACCTGCCTTGGCCTCCCATAGTACTGGGATTATAGGTATGAGCCACCACACTTGGCTTGGACTCTTGGTTCTATTCTATTAATTTATCTATTTTTATTCTAATACCCTCAGTATATTGATTAGTTTTTAATAATAATTCTTGAAATCTAATAGTGTTATTCCTCCAACATTGTTTTCTTTTTCAGAGTTGCTATGAATACTCTAGGATTTCTGAATTTCCATATCAATTTTGGAATCAGCTTGTTGATTTCTATAATAATGCCTGCTAGAATTCTGATTGGATCGTGTTGAATTTAGGGATCATTTGAGACAACTGATATCTTAACAGTATTGAGTTTCTGATTTATGAGCAAGGTGTCTCTCTCCATTTACTTAGGTCTTCTTTAATTTCTCTCAGTGTTTTGTAGGTTTCAGTGTTTAAGCTTTTCCTACCTTTTCATAGGTTTGTTACTAATAATTTCATGCTTTTTAGGCCATTGCAAATAATATCGTTTTTTTTGTTGTTGTTTTGTTTTTGCGACAGTCTCATTCTGTTGCCAGGCGCTATGCTGGAGTGCAGTGGCACAATCTAGGCTCACTGCAACCTCTGCCTCCCAAGTTCAAGCAATTCTCCTGCCCCAGCCTCTCGAGTAGGTGGGAGTACAGGCACGCGCCACCAAGCCCAGCTAATTTTTGTATTTTTATTAGAGACAGGGTTTGACCATGTTGGCCAGGATGGTCTCGATCTCTTGACCTTGTGATCTGCCCGCCTTGGCCTCCCAAAGTGGTGGGATTACAGGTGTGAGCCACCGCACCGGGCCATAATAATGTTTTTATTTTCAATTTCTGATTGTTTATTGCTAGTCTATAGATACACAATTCTTGTATATTGTTCTTATCTCACAAACTCAATAAACTCACTTAATGGTTCTAGTAGGGTTTTTGTTTTTTGGATTTTTTTTTAGACGGAGTCACACTTTGTCACCCAGGCTGCAGTGCAGTGGCAGATTTTGGCTCACTCCAACTCCACCTTCTGGGTTCAAGTAATTCTGCCTCAGTCTCCCAAGTAGCTGGGATTACAAGCACACACCATCACACCTTGCTTGCTCTCGCGGGCGCAGGCACATGCGTCCCCCCCCGGGGGGGGGGGGGGGGGTGTGTGTGTGGGGGTGTGGGTATGTGGTGTGTGTGTGTATATATATATATATATATTTTTTTTTTTTCCTTTTTTTTTGTAAAGACGGGGTTTTGCCATGTTGGCCAGGCTGGTCTCAAACTTCTGACCTCAGGTGATCTGCCTGCCTTGGCCTCCCAAAGTGCTGGGATTACAGGCATGAGCCCCCATGCCTGGCCTCTAGTAGGGTTTTTATGGGTTTCATCAGATTTTCTACATGAGTTGTTATTAGTTTTTTTTTTTTTTTGGGGGGGACGGAGTTTCGCTCTTGTTACCCAGGCTGGAGTGCAATGGCGCGATCTCGGCTCACCGCAACCTCCGCCTCCTGGGTTCAGGCAATTCTCCTGCCTCAGCCTCCTGAGTAGCTGGGATTACAGGCACGTGCCACCATGCCCAGCTAATTTTTTGTATTTTTAGTAGAGACGGGGTTTCACCGTGTTGACCAGGATGGTCTCGATCTCTTGACCTCGTGATCCACCCGCCTCGGCCTCCCAAAGTGCTGGGATTACAGGCGTGAGCCACCCCGCCCGGCCTTATTAGTTTTTTTTACTACCTTATTTTATTGAATTGATAATGTATACTGGAGCATTACCATTTAAAAAAAAAATAAAAATAAAAATAAAACCCTAAAACTAATTCATATTTACTTAGGTCTTTTTAAATTTCTCTCATATTATTTTCAAAAAAAGATAGCTTTGGCTGGGCATGGTGGCTCAAGCCAGTAATCAAAGCGCTTTGGAGGCCAAGGCGGGCAGATCACCTGAGGTTGGGAGTTCAAGACCAGCCTGACCAACATGGTGAAACCCCCCGTCTTTTTTTTTTTTTTTTAAAAAAAAAGAAGAGAAAAAAACTAGCTTTATTCCTTCTTTTCCCGATATGGATTTTTTTTCCCCTTGCCTGTCACACTGCCTAGAATTTTCATCATTGAGCATCTTTGTCTTGTTCCTGACTTTAAGAAAAAGAAAAATCACTCTTTAACCATTAAGTATGATGGTAGTTGTAGGATTTCATGAAGGGACTACTGGAAATGAGCTCATATGAGTTTTAGTTTTTTAGTTTTTTTTTTTTTTTTTTTTTACAGTATGTTCCAATGTACACTATCAATTCAGTAAACTAAATCAGTGAACACCTAATAATGTGTGGTTGGTTTAATCTGTGGTTGGTTGAATCCCCAGTTGCAGAACCCGTAGATACGGAGGGCCAACTGGATCTCCTTCAAGGATATGGCGGGCAGACAGCTAGCTCCTTCATTGTGTGTTGAACAGTGTCACCTTGTAGGGGATATCATATATGTATCCTAAAACTCAACCTGAAAAAGGCCCCAGTAGAAATCAGTGGGCAAAGAACACTAATAGGCAATTCAAAGAAGAAATACAAATGATTAAGAAACATAAATATAGCCTCTACCGTACTAATAAAAAGTTCAAATTAAGCAAAAATAAAGAACAATTTTTATCAGAGATGAAAATGAAAAATTGGTAATATCCAATATATGGGAGCATATTAATTACAATAAGCCTGTACTATGTAACAGACACCAAATAAGAAAGTGGCTTAACAATGATGCTCATTTATCTTTTTTAATACTGCTAGTGTGAGTAGTCCAGATAAATTTGGACAGTTTTGCAAGTGCGTACCTTGCCCATGACTCAGTGCCCCGTCCGTTACAGGCTTTGTGTTCTGTATGAGGCAGTCCCCCAGCGGTGACCTGGCTGCCTTCTCTTAGGTCTTTGGAGACTTTCACTGCACAATGTCAGTGGGCCCTTTGAATTGATGTTCTGTCTTGCCTCTGATCGATGTGGTCACATCATGCCCTCCCAGGCCAGCCTTAAGTCATGCCAACAAGGGACAGACATTTCTTGTGTGAACAGGGTAGCCACTCTGACTTTGCCCATGGGCCCCTGGTTTCTCCTTTTTCCTGGCAGTATGTGGAAAGTATGGGTGTGGTCAATGGTGACTCTGGCTTAAAGAGCTCAAGAGAAGGCGCTGTTGGAAAATGTGTTGTTTCACATTTATGTGACAAAATTCCAAATGGCAAATTTAACGTGACTAGAAAATGAATTAGGGTCCATATCTTCCTGCATACTCTGGTTAAGACTTGCATTTTTCTTCATCAGTGAAGCATGGTAATAACAATCTTTGACAGAGTGATTGGAAGTCACTGTATGATGCACAGCCAGGAGTAATAATGTAACCAGCATTAAATAAGTAGCACTAGGGCACTGCATAGCCAAGATAACCTATATTGTTTCTTTTAAAACAAAATTTATTATACTTTAAGTTCTGAGGTACATGTGCAGATCATGTAGGTTTGTTACATAGGTATACACGTGCCATGGTGGTTTGCTGCATCCCTCACTCCATCATCTACATTAGGTATTTCTCCTAATGCTGTCTCTCCCCAGTACCCCCACCCCCTGACAGGCTCTGGTGTGTGATGTTCCTCTCCCAGTTTCCATGTGTTCTCATTGTTCAACACCCACTTATGGGTGAGAACATGCCGTGTTTAATTTTCAGTTCTTGTGTCAATTTGTTGAGAATGATAGTTTCCAGCTTCATCCATGTTCTTGCAAAGAACATTCACTCATCCTTTTTTATGGCTGCATAGTATTCCACGGTGTATATGTGCTATATTTTCTTCATCCAGTCTATCATTGATGAGCATTTGGGTTGGTTCCAAGTCTTTGTTATTGTGAACAGTGCCACAATAAACATATATGTGCATGTATCTTTATAATAGAATGAATTATAATCATTTGGGCACATACCCAGTAATGGGATTGCTGGGTCAAATGGTATTACTGGTTCTAGAGGAATCGCCACACTGTCTTTCACAATGGTTGAACTAATTTACAATCCCACCAACAGTGTAAAAGCGTTCCTATTTCTCCACATCCTCTCTAGCATCTGTTGTCTCCTGACTTTTTTTTTTTGGCTCTTTTTTAAAAATATATATTTTACTGCATTTTAGGTTTTGAGGTATATGTGAAGAACATGTTAGATTGTTGCATAGGTACATACATGGCAATGTGGTTTGCTGCCTTCCTCCTTATCACCTATATCTGGCATTTCTCCCCATGTTATCCCTCCCCAATTCCCCACCCACCACTGTCCCTCCCCTAGTTCCCCCCAACAGACCCCAGTGTGTGATGCTCCCCTCCCTGTGTCCAGATTGTTCAACACCCACCTATGAGTGAGAACATGCGGTGTTTGATTTTCTGTTCTTGTATCAGTTTGCTGAGAATAATGGTTTCCAGGTTCATCCTTGTCCCTATAAAGGACACGAACTCATCGTTTTTTGTGGCTGCATAGTATTCCATGGTGTATATGTGCCACATTTTCCCTGTCCAGTCCATCATTGATGGGCATTTGGGTTGGTTCCAGGCCTTTGCTATTGTAAACAGTGCTGCAATGAACATTTGTGTGCATGTGTCCTTATGACAGAACGATTTATAATCCTTTGGATATATACCCAGTAATGGGATTGTTGGGTCAAATGGAATTTCTATTTCTAGGTGCTTGAGAAATCGCCACACTGTCTTCCATAATGGTTGAACTAATTTACACTCCCACCAACAGGATAAGAATGTTCCTATTTCTCCACATCCTCTCCAGCATCTGTTGTCTCAAGATTTTTAATGATCACCATTCCAACTGGCGTGAGATGCTATCTCAATGTAGTTTTGACTTGCATTTCTAATGACCAGTGATGATGAGCATTTTTTTCATGTTTGTTGGCCTCATATATGTCTTCTTTTTTAAAGTGTCTATTCATATCCTTTGCCCACTTTTGAATGGGCTTGTTTGTTTTTTTCTTGTAAATCTGTTTTAGGTCTTTGTAGATTCTGGATATCAGCCCTTTTTCAGATGGGTAGACTGCAAAAATTTTTTTCCCATTCTGTTGGTTGCTGATTCACTCTAATGACTGTTTCTTTTGCTGTGCAAAAGCTCTGGAGTTTTATTAGGTCCCGTTTGTCTATTTTGGCTTTTGTTGCCAGTGCTTTTGGTGTTTCAGTCATGAAGTCCTTGCCTATGCCTATGTCCTGAATGGTTTTGTCTAGGTTTTCTTCTAAGGTTTTCATGGTGTTAGGTCTTATGTTTAAGTCTTTAATCCATCTGGAGTTAATTTTAGTGTAAGGTGTCAGGAAGGGGTCCAGTTTCTGCTTTCTGCACATGGCTAGCCAGTTGTCCCAACACCATTTATTAAACAGGGGATCCTTTCCCCATTGCTTGTTTTTGTCTGGTTTGTCAAAGATCAGATGGTTGTAGATGTGTGGCGTTGCCTCCGAGACCTCTGTTCTGTTCCATTGGTCTATATCTCTGTTTTGGTACCAGTACCATGCTGTTTTGATTACTGTAGCCTTGTAGTATAGTTTGAAGTCAGGTAGCATAGTGCCCCCAGCTTTGTTCCTTTTGCTTAGAATTGACTTGGCTATGCGGGCTCTCTTTTGGTTCCATATGAAGTTTAAGGTGGTTTTTTCCAGTTCTGCAAAGAAGGTCATTGGTAGCTTGATGGGGATAGCATTGAATCTGTAAATTACTTTGGGCAGTATGGCCATTTTCACGATATTGATTCTTCCTAACCATGAACATGGAATGTTTCTCCATCTGTTTGTTTTCTCTCTCATTTCGTTGAGCAGTAGCTTGTAGTTCTCCTTGAAGAGGTCCTTTATGTCATTTGTTAGCTGTATTCCTAGGTATTTTATTCTCTTTGTAGCAATTATGAATGGCAGTTCGTTCTTGATTTGGCTCTCTTTAAGTCTGTTATTGGTGTATAAGAATGCTTGTGATTTTTGCACGTTGGTATTGTATCCCGAGACACTGCTGAAGTTGCTTATCAGTTTCAGGAGATTTTGTGCTGAGACTATGGGGTCTTCTAAATATACAATCATGTCATCTGCAAATAGAGACAATTTGACTTCCTCCTTTCCTAATTAAATATCCTTTATTTCTTTTTCTTGCCTGATTGCTCTGGCTAGAGCTTCCAATACTATATTGAGTAGGAGTGGTGAGAGAGGGCATCCTTGTCTAGTGCCAGATTTCAAAGGGAATGCTTCCAGTTTTTGCCCATTCAGTATGATATTAGCTGTGGGTTTGTCATAAATAGCTTTTATTATTTTGAAATACGTTCCATCAATACCTAGTTTATTGAGAGTTTTTAGCATAAAGGGCTGTTAAATTTTGTAGAAGGCCTTCTCTGCATCAATTGAGATAATCATGTGTTTTTGTCATTGGTTCTGTTTATGTGGTGAATTACATTTATTGACTTGCGTATGTTGAACCAGCCTTGCATCCCCAGGATGAAGCCTACTTGATCATGGTGGATAAGCATTTTGATGTGCTGTTGCAATCAGCTTGTCAGTATTTTATTGAAGATTTTTGCATCTATGTTCATTATGGATATTGGCCTGAAGTTTTCTTTTCTTGTTGAGTCTCTGCCAGGTTTTGGTGTCAGGATGATGTTGATCTCATAAAATGATTTGGGAAGGACTCCCTCTTTTTGGATTGTTTGGAATAGTTTCAGAAGGAGTGGTACCAGCTCCTCTTTGTATGTCTGGTAGAATTTGGCTGTGAACCCATCTGGACCTGGGCTTTTTTTTTGGTTGGTAGGCTATTAATTGCTGCCTCAACTTCAGACCTTGTTACTGGTCTATTCAGGTTTTTGACTTTTTCCTGGTTTAAGCTTGAGAGGATGCAAGTGTCCAGGAATTTATCCATTTCTTCCAGGTTTTCTAGTTTATGTGCATAGAGTTGTTTGTAATAATCTCTGATGGTGGTTTGTATTTCTGTAGAATCTGTGGTGATATCCCCTTTATCGTTTTTTGTTGCATCTGTTTGATTCTTCTCTCTTTTCTTTTTTATTAATCTGGCTAGTGGTCTGTCTATTTTCTTGATCTTTTCAAAAAACCAGCTCTTGGAATTATTGATTTTTTTTTTTCATAGGGTTTTTTGTGTCTCTGTCTGCTTCAGTTATGCTCTGATCTTAGTTATTTCTTGTCTTCTGCTAGGTTTTGAGTTTCTTTGATCTTGCTCCTCTAGCTCTTTCAATTTTGATGATAGGGTGTCGATTTTAGATCTTTCCTTGCTTCTTATGTGGGCATTTATTGCTATATATTTTCCTCTAGACACTGCTTTAAATGTGTCCCAGAGATTCTGGTATGCTGTGCTTCATTCTTGTTGATTTTGAAGAACATATTTATATCTGCCTTCATTTCATTGTTTATCCAGTCAACATTCAAGAGCCAGTTGTTCAGTTTCCATGAAGCTGTGTGGTTCTGAGTTTCTGAATTCTGAGTTCTAACTTGATTGCACTGTGGTCTGAGAGACTGTTTGTTGTGATTTCCATTCTTTTGCATTTCCTGAGGAGTGATTTACTTCCAATTATGTGGTCAGTTTTAGAGTAGGTGTGATGTGGTGCTGAGAAGAATGTATATTCTGTGGATTTGAGGTGAGAGTTCTATAAATGTCTGTTAGGTTTGTGTTAGGTTTGCTTGGTCCAGGTCTGAGTTAAAGTCCTGGATATCCTTGTTAATTTTCGTCTTGTTGATCTGGCTAATACTGACAATGGAGTGTTAAAGTCTCCCATTGTTATTGTGTGGGAGTCTAAGTCTCTTTGTAAGTCATTAAGAACTTGCTTTATGTATTTGGGTGCTCCTGTACTGAATGCATATGTATTTAGGATCATTAGCTCTTCTTGTTGCATTGATCCTTTTACCATTATGTAATACCCTTCTTTGTCTCTTTTGAACTTTGTTGGTTTAAAGTCTATTTTATCAGAGACTAGGATTGCACCTCCTGCTTTTTTTTTTCTTTCCATTTGCTTGGTAAATCTTCCTCCATCCCTTTATTTTGAGCCTGTGTGCATCCTTGCATGTGAGATGAGTTTCCTGGATACAGCACACCAATGGGTTTTGGCTTTTTATCCAATTTGCCAGTCTGTGTCTTTTGATTAGGGTGTTTAGCCCATTTACATTTAGGGTTAATATTGTCATGTGTGAATTTGATCCTGCCATTTTGATGCTAGCTGGTTGTTTTGCCTGTTATCTGATGCAGTTTCTTCATTGTGTCAATGCCGTTTACTATTTGGTATGTTTTTGGAGTGGCTGGTACTGGTTGTTCCTGTCTATGTTTAGTGCTTCTTTCAGGAGTTCTTGTAAAGGAGGCCTGGTAGTGATGAAATCTCTGAGTAATTGCTTGTTCATAAAGGATTTTATTCCTCCTTCACTTATAAAACTTAGTTTGGCTATGAAATTCTGGGTTGAAAGTTCTTTTCTTGAAGGATGTTGAATATTGGTCCCTACTCTCTTCTGACTTATAGTGTTTCTGCTGAGAGAGCCGCTGTGAGTCTGATGGGCTTCCCTTTGTGGATAACCCGATCTTTCTCTTTGGCTGTCCTTAGCATTTTCTCCTTCATTTCAACCCTGGTGAATCTGACGATTATGTGCCTTGGGATTGCTCTTCTTGAGGAATATCTTTGTGGTGTTCTCTGTATTTCCTTGACGTGAATATTAGCCTGCCTTGCTAGGTTGGGGAAGTTTTCCTGGATAATATCCTGAAGAGTATTTTCCAGCTTGGATTCATTCTGTCACATTCAGGTACACCTATCAAACATAGATTAGATCTTTTCACATAGTCCCATTTTTCTTGGAGGCTTTGTTCATTTCTTTTCACTCTTTTTTCTTAATCTTGCCTTCTCGTTTTATTTCATTGAGTTGATCTTCTACCTCTGATATCCTTTCTTCTGCTTGGTCAATTCGGCTATTGAAATTTGTGTATGCTTTGTGAAGTTCTCTTGTTGTGTTTTTCGCTCCATTAGTTCATTTATATTCCTCTCTAAGCTGTTTATTCTTGTTAGCATTTCATCAGACCTTTTTTCAGGGTTGTTAGTTTCTTTGCATTGGGTTAGAACATGTTCTTTTAGCTCAGAGAAGTTTCTTATTACCCACTTTCTGAAGCTGTTTCTGTCAATTCATCACACTCATTCTCCATCCAACCTTGTTCTTTTGCTGGTGAGGAGGTGTGATTCCTTGGGGGAGGAGAGGCATTCTGGTTTTGGGTGTTTTCATCCTTTTTGCACTGGTTTCTTGCCATCTTTGTAGATTTATTTACCTGTGGTCTTTGCAGTTGGTGAGTTTTGGATGGGGTCTGAGTGGACGTCCAGTTTGTTGATGATGAAGTTATTTCTTTTTGTTTCTTAGTTTTCCTTCTAACATTCAGGCCCCTCTGCTGTAGGACTGCTGGAGGTCCACTCCAGATCCTGCTTGCCTGTGGCTCACCTGCAGTGGCTGCAGAACAGTAAGGATTGCTGCCTGTTTCTTCTTCTGCTGTCTTTGTCCCAGAAGGATACTTGCCAGATGTCAGTCTGAGCTCTCCTTTATGAGGTGGCTCTTTGGATATACGGGGGCCAGGGAGCTGTTTAAGGAGACAGTCTGTTGTTCCTTCAGAGCTGCTGGGCGGGTGTGTTTAAGTTTGCTGCAGCAGAACTCATAACCACCATTTCTCTAATGACCAGTGATGATGAGCTTCTTTTCATACATTTGTTGGCTGCATAAATGTCTTCTTTTGAAAAGTGTCTGTTCATATCCTGTGCCGACTTTTTGATGGGGTTGTTTTTCTTCTTGTTTAAGTTCTGTGTAGATTCTGGATGTTAGCCCTTTGTCAGATGGGTAGATTGCAAAAAATTTTTTCCCATTCTGTTGGTTGCCAGTTCACTCTAATGATAGTTTCTTTTGCTGTGCGGAAGCTCTTAAGTTTAATTAGATCCCACTTGTCAATTTTGGCTTTTGTTGCCATTGCTCTTGGTGTTTTACTCATGAAGTCCTTGCCCATTCCTGTCCTGATTGGTATTGCCTAGGTTTTCTCCTACCGTTTTTATGGTATTAGGTCTTATGTTTAAGTCTTTAATCCATCTGGAGTTCATTTTTGTATAAGGTATAAGGAAGGGATCCAGTTTCAGCTTTCTGTGTATGGCTAGCCAGTTTTCCCAACATCATTTATTAAATGGGAAATCCTTTCCCTGTTGCTTTTTTTTGGTCAGGTTTGTCAAAGATCAGTTGGTTGTAAATGTGGCATCATTTCTGAAATCTCTATTCTGTTCCATTGGTCTGTATCTGTTTTGGTAGAAGTACCATGTTGTTTTGATTACTATAGTCTTGTTGTATACTTTGAAATCAGGTAGTGTGATGCCTTCAGCTTTTTTTTTTTTTTTCCCCCTTAGGATTGTCTTGGCTATGCAGGTTCTTTTTGGTTCCATATGAAGTTTAAGGTGTTTTTTTCCAATTCTGTGAAGAAAGTCAGTGGTAGCTTGATGGGAATAGCATTGAATCTGTAAATTACTTTGGGCAGTATTGGCATTTTCATGATACTGATTCTTCTAAACCATGAGCATGGACTGTTTTTCCATCTGTTTGTGTCCACTTTTATTTACTTGAGCAGTGGTTTGTAGTTGTCCTTGAAGAGTTCCTTCACATCCCTTGTCAGTTGTATTCCTAGGTATTTTATTCTCTTCGCAGCAATTGTGAATGGGAGTTCACTCATGATTTGGCTCTCTGTTTGTCTGCTATTGGTGTATAGGAATGTTAGTGATTTTTATATATTGATTTTGCATGCTGAGACTTTGCTGATGTTGCTTGTCAGCTTAAGGAGGTTTTGGGCTGAGATGATGGGGTCTTCTAAATATACAATCATGTCATCTGCAAATAGATACAATTTGACCTCCTCTTTTCCTAACTGAATACCCTTTATTTCTTTTTCTTGCCTGATTGCCCTGGCCAGAACTTCCAATACTATGTTGAATAGGAGTGGTGAGAGAGGGCATTCTTGTCTAGTGCCAGTTTTCTAAGGGAATACTTTAAGTTTTTGCCCATTCAGTATGGTATTGGCTGTGGGTTTGTCATAAATAGTGCTTATTATTTTGAGATACGTTCTATCAATACCTAGTTTATTGAGACTTTTTAGCATAAAGGGCTGTTGAATTTTGTAGAAGGCCTTCTCTGCATCTCCTGAGATAAATCATGTGTTTTTTGTCTTTGGTTCTATTTATGTGATGGATTACATTTATAGATTTGTGTATGTTGAGCCAGCCTTGCATCCTGGGGATGAAGTGACTTGAACATGATGAATACACTTTTTGATGTGCTGTTGAATTTGGTTTGCCAGTATTGGGAATTTTCACATCAATGTTCATCATGAATATTGGCCTGAAACTTTCTTTTTTATTTGTGCCTCTGCGAGGTTTTGGTATCAGAATGATGATGGTCTCATAAAATCAGTTAGGGAGGATTCCCTCTTTTTGCATTGTTTGGAATAGTTTCAGAAGGAATAGTACCAGCTCCTCTTTGTACCTCTGGTAGAATTTGGCTGTGAACCTGTCTGGTCCTGGACTTTTTTTGGTTGGTAGGCTATTAATTGCTGCCTCAATTTCAGACCTTGTTATTGGTCTATTCAGGGATTCAAATTCTTTCTGGTTTAGTTTTGTGAGGGTGTAAGTGTCCAGAAATTTATCCATTCCTTCTAATTTACTGGTTTATTTGCATAGACGTGTTTGTAGTAATCTCTGATGGTAGTTAGTATTTCTGTGGGATTGTTGGTGATATCCCCTTTATCATTTTTTGTTGCACCTATTTGATTCTTCTCGCTTTTCTTTTTTATTAGTCTGGCTAGCATTTTATTTTTTAATTTTTATTTTGTAAAAAAAAAAAAAAAAAAAAACAGCTCCTGGATTTATTGACTTTTTTGAAGGATTTTTTTTTTTGTGTCTCTGTCTCCTTCAGTTCTTCTCTGATCTTAGTTACTTCTCGTCTTCTGCAAGCTTTTGAATTTGTTTAATCTTGCTCCTCTAGTTATTTTAATCATGATGTTAGAGTGTTGATTTTAGATCTTTCCTCATTTCTCTTGTGGGCATTTAATGCTATAAATTTTCTCTCTAGATGCTGTTTTAATGTGTCCCTGAGATTCTGGTACATTGCGTTTTTGTTCTCATTGGTTTCGAAGAACATCTTTATTTCTACCTTCATTTCATTATTTATCCAGTAGTCATTCAGGAACAGTTGTTCAGTTTCATGTAGTTGTGTGGTTTTGAGTGAGTTTCTTAATCCTAAATTCTAATTTGATTGCACTGTGGTCTGAGAGACTGTTTGTTATGATTTCTGTTCTTCTGCATTTGCTGAGCAGTGATTTACTTCCAATTATGTGGTCAATTTTAGAGTAAGTGAGATGTGGTGCTGAGAAGAATGTATATTCTGTGGATTTGGGGTGGAGAGTTCTGTAGATGTCTATTAGGTCTGCTTCATCCATATTTGAGTTCAAGTCCTGGATATCCTTGTTAATTTTTGTCTCATTGATCTGTCTAATATTGACAATGGGTTGTCAAAGTCTCCCACTATTATTGTGTGGTAGTCTTTGTAGGTCATTAAGAACTTGCTTTATGTACCTGGATGCTCCTGTATTGAATGCATATATATTTAGGATAGTTAGCTCTTCTTGTTGCATTGATCTCTTTACCATTATGTAATGCCCTTGTTTATCTATTTTGATCTTTGTTGGTTTAAAGTCTGTTTTATCAGAGGCTAAGATTGCAACCCCTGCTTTTTTTTTTTTTTTTTTTTGCTCTCCATTTGCTTGGTAAATCTTCCTCCATCACTTTGTTTTGAGCCTATGTGTCTTTGCACGTGAGATAGGTCTCCTGAATACAGCACATCAATGGGTCTTGACTCTATCCAATTTGCCAGTCTGTGTATTTTGGTTGGGGCATTTAGCCCTTTTACATTTAAGGTTAATATTGTTATGTGTGAATTTAAAACAATAGCTGGTTGTTTTGCCTGTTAGTTGATGCAGTTTCTTCATAGTGTCAGCGGTCTTTACAATTTGTTATGTGTTTGCAGTGGCTGGGAGTGGTTTTCTTTTCCATGTTTAGTGCTTCCTTCAGGAGCTCTTATAAGTCAGGCCTGGTAGTGACAAAATATTTCAGCAATTGCTTGTCCATAAAGGATTTTATTCCTACTTCACTTATGAAGCTTTGTTTGCTGGATATGAAATTATGGGTTGAAAATTCTTTAAGGATGTTGAATATTGGCCCCCACTCTCTTCTGTCTTGTAGGGTTTCTGCCGAGAGATCTGCTGTGAGTCTGATGGGCTTCTCTTTGTGGGTAATCCGACCTTTCTCTCTGGCTGCCCTTAGCATTTTTTCCTTCATTTCAACCCTGGTGAATCTGAAGATCTGGTGAATCTTGGGGTTGCTCTTCTCGAGGAATATCTTTGTGGTGTTCTCTGCATTTTCTGAATTTGAATCATGCCCTGACTTGCTATGTTGGGAAGTTCTCCTGGATAATATCCTGAAGAGTGTTTTCCAACTTGGTTTCATTCTCCCCTTCACTTTAATATACACCAATTAAATGTAGATTTGATCTTTTCACATAATTCCATATTTCTTGGTGGCTTTGTTCATTTCTTTTTACTTTTATTCTCATAGTCTTGTCTTCTTGCTTTATTTCATAGAGTTGATCTTCAGTCTCTGATGGATATCCTTTTTTCTGCTTGATCAATTAGGCTATTGAAACTTGTGTATGCTTCACGAAGTTCTCATGCTGTGTTTTGGAGCTCCATCAAGTCATTTATATTCTCTATGCTGGTTATTGTAGTTAGCATTTTGTCTAACCATTTTTCAAGATTGGGTTAGAACATGCTCTTTTAGCTTGGAGAAGTTTGATATTACCCAACTTCTGAAGCCTGCTTCTGTCAATTCATCAAACTCATTCTCCATCCAGCTTTGTTGCCTTGCTGGTGAGGAGTTGTGATCCCTTGTAAGAGAAGAGGCGTTCTGATTTTTGGCAGTTTCAGTCTTTTTGTGTGGGTTTAGTCCCATCTTCGTGGATTTATCTACTGTTGGTCTTTGAAGTTGGTGACTTTTGGATGGGGTCTCTGAGTGGACATCCTTTCTGTTGATGTTGAAGCTATTTCTTTCTGTTTGTTAGTTTTCCTTCTAACAGTCAGGCCCCTCTGCCGCAGGTCTGCTGGACTTGGCTGGAAGTCCACTCCAGACCCTGCTTGCCTGGGAATCACCTGCAGAGGCTACATAACAGCAGATTGCTGCCTGTTCTTTCCTGTGGTAGTTTCCTTCCAGAAGGGTACCCACCAGATGTCAGCCAGAGCTCTCCTGTATGAGATGTCTCCCAGTCGGGATTCATGTGGTGAGGTAGCCACTTGAGGAGACAGTTTGTCCCTCAAGTGCTGTGCTTGGAGATCTGTCACTCCCTTCAGAGCTGCTGTGCAGGGACATTTAAGTATGCTGAAGTTGAACCCACAACCACACCTTTTCCCAGGTGCTCTGTCTTAGGATGTTGGGGGCTTTATTTATAAGTCCCTGACGGGCTGTTGCCTTTTTTTCAGAGATGCCCTGCCCAGCCAGGAGGGAGTCTAGTTGACAGTCTGCCTGCAGAGGCCTTGCTGAGCTGCCGTGGGTGCTCTGTCCAGTTGCTGTGTAAACTTTCCAGCAACTTTGTTTACACAGGCAAGGTTAAATCCACCTACCTAAGCCTCAGCAATGGTGGACACTCTTCCATGGAGCTTCAAAGTCCCAGGTTGAGCTCAGACTGCTGTGCTGGCTGCAAGAATTTCATGCGAGCAGATTTTAGCTTGGTCGTCTTTGTAGGGGTGGGACCCTGCTAGCCAGATCACTTGGCTCCCTGGCTTCAGCCCCGTTTTTGGGGGGAATGAGTGGTTCTGTCTCGCTGGCGTTCCAGGCACCACTAGGGTTTGAGAAAAAAACAAAACCACTGTGGCTAAAACAGCCACCCAGTTTTGTGCTGGAAACCCGGGGTGCTGGTGTTATAGGCATCAGAAGGAATCTCCTGCTCTGCAGGTTGTAAAGACCATGGGAAAAGTGCAGTATCTGAACCAGAGTGTCAGAAACATGCCTAATGGCTTCCATTGGCAGGAGTTCTCCAGCTTCTAGAGCTTCCTGGGTAAGGCGATGCCCCACTCTGCTTTGCCTTGCCCTCCTTGGGCTGCACCCACTGTTTAACCAGTCCCAGTGAGATGAACCTGGTACCTCAGTTGCAAATGTTGAGATCACTCACCTTCTGGATTGCTCTTCCTGGAAACTGCAGACTGGAGCTGTTCCTATTCAGCCATCTTGGTGGAAGTCCCTATATTGTGTCAATGCAAACAAATTCCCAAGAGCTATGGCATTTAAAATAGGAACAGTGTTGCTTCTTTTCTCTCAGGGTGGGACATGGTATTAGCCAGAAATGATGCATTGAGAATTCCTGGACCTAAGCAGGAAAATATGGTGCACTTACTGAACAATAAGCAAATATTATAAGCAAATATAATATATATATATATTATATTACAGCATTCATCAGTCCCTGTATAGTGATTTATTGATGAAGCTTTAGAATAACCAGTAGATAAGTACTTACATATTTGCTTATTGTTCAATATATATTGAACATATATATACTATATATTATGTATGTATTATATATTATAAGTAACTATATATAACAATAAGCAAATATAATATATATATATATATATATATATATATATATTTTTTTTTTTTTTTTTGATACAGAATCTTGCTCTGTCACCAGGCTGGAGTGCAGTGGCACAATCTCCACCTCCCGGGTTCAACTGATTCTCCTGCCTCAGCCTCCTGAGTAGCTGGCATTACAGGTGCCCACCACCACACCCAGCTAATTTTTGTATTTTTAGTAGAGATGGGGCTTTCCCATCTTGGCTAGGATGGTCTCGATCTCTTTACCTCATGATCTGCCTGCCTCAGCCTCCGAAAGTTCTGGGATTACAGGTGTGAGCCACCATGCCTGGGCTGCTATACTGTATTTTAAAATTAAATTGTTTACTTTGAATCAAAAAGTAAGGATTTTTTTTAAGACCAGGAAGCATTGTACCAAATTTTTATAGTAATTTTGTCTGAGTGTTGTTTTAAAGTGACTTTGTTTCTTTTAATATGTTCCATAATGTGGTCACATTAAATTAGAAAATAACTTGGCCACGGTCAATTAGCCAGGCAGGGTGGTGTGTGCCTGTAGCCCCAGCTACTTGGGAGGCTGAGGCAGGAGAATACCTTGAACTTAAGAGGCGGAGGTTGCAGTGAGCTGAGATTACGCCATTGCACTCCAGCCTGGGCAAAAGAGCAAAACACCATCTCAAAAATAGTAATAATAATAAAATTATCTTTGAATGCAAAACCCATGCACTTTTATTTAAAAAATAGGTAATATAAGGTACCTCTTTCAAAAGATATAAAATGGCATATATGGTGAAAAATGAATCTTCCTCCTATCCTGTTCTACAGTCACTTCATTCCTTTCCCCAGAGGCAACCACTGTTAGTTTCTTTGTATCTTTTAACAGATGGAAAATCTGTCTCTGTGTGTGTTTGTGTATGTGTATAAATTTTCTTTTAAAATGCAAATGACAAAAAAAATACACAGTTCTGTACTTCGCTAATTTTATTAATACAATTTGGAGATCTGATCCTATCATTCCGTAAAGAGCAGACTCTTTAACAATTGTATTCTATTAAATGGGTGTATACAATATAATTTATTAATTAGTTCTCAATCTATTGTTATTTCAACAATACTGAACTTCATATTCTCACACATAGACCTAGAATTACCTGTGAGTTAAAATAGGTAATATGTAAGTGGATTTGCTAGATCAAAGGGGATAGTCACTTAAAATACATTGTAAAACTGCTCACTAAAGACACTGTACCAATTTTACACCAACAGTACATGTATATCTCTCACCACAAGCTTGCCAACTTCTTGAATCTTGCTGTTCCCTATGCTTTTTTCAGTAGAATACTGCCTGCCTCTGAGTCCCAGTTCCAGCATCATATACTAGATTTGTGACTTTGGACAAGTCAATTTAATCTCTCTGGACTATCTTCCTCAATGGAAAGAATATCCATTTTTTAAAAATTAAAGGAGATATGCTAAAGGCCAATCATTTTACAAATGACAGGCAGAATCCATATTTTTACATATTCTACATATAAATATTAGGTGCGAAAGCAATTGCGTTTGCCATTACTAAAAACTGCAATTGCTTTTGCACAAACATAATAGCTGTTGAACTTTTTGTCTCCTTCTGTTCTCAGCAGGGCAGCAGTTCTGGCTTTATTATTCGTCTACTTGCTTTTTGTTTCTTCCTCACACACTCCGTCCCTCCTCCCCCAGATTCGATGATCAAATAAATGAATCTCACTAAAGTTCTATTTGTGCTAATCTGCCACTTAAGAACAAAACTCTGAAGGGCGGGCATGGTGGCTCACACTATTCCTAGCACTTTGGGAAGCTGAGACAGATCACTTGAAGTCAGTAATTCAAGACCAGCCTAGCCAATATGGCGAAAGAGTCTCTACTAAAAATAGAGAAATTAGCTCGGGAGTGGTGGCTCACGTCTGTAATCCCAGCACTTTGGGAGGTCGAGGCAGGTGGATCACCTGAGGTCAGGAGTTCATGATCACCCTGGTCAACATGGTGAAACCCCATCTATACTAAAAATACTAAAATTAGCCGGGCGTGGTGGCATGTGGCTGTAATCCCTGCTACTTGGATGGCTGAGGCAGGAGAATTGCTTGAACCTGGGAGGAGGAGGTTGCAGTGAGCCAAGATCGCACCATTGCACTCCAGCAGCCTGGGTGAAACTGTGAGACTTGTGTCTCCGCCCCCCCCCCCAAAAAAAGGAAGAAATTACCCAGAGGTTTTGGCAGGTGCCTGTAATCCCAGCTACTTGAGAGGCTGAGGCAGAATTGCTTGAACCTGGGAGGAGAATCATTTGAACCCCAGAGGTGGAGGTTGCAGTGAGCCAAGATTTTATCACTGCACTCCACAACAGAGCAATTCCTCTCAAAAACAACCAAAACTCTAAAGCTAAGAGAAAATTCTGTACCTTGTCCTCCATTATCTAGCCCTATCCTTGGGGCTACTTCCCTTCATAATTTTTTTACTACTGCCTTTAACCATTGTTATAATTCCATTAAAATATTCCAGCATAAGCAGCATATTACTTGCTAGGTTAAATTACTAGGGCAGTCAGTTGCCCTAATCAGTAGCTCATGTAAAGCCCATATTAGAGCGGTAGCTATCATAAGTGATGCTAATATTAATAGCACACAGCAGCTTTGTTAATTAGCACCATGAATATCAGAAATTGGTTTTTTATTAAATTGATGGTTGTAATAAGCATGAGGAATGTTAAAAATGGGTTCTGAGAAATTAGAATTTTTCAAGACATGTATTAATAGAGTGGCTAAAATGTTCAGACAGTCCCCATTATTTCCTGAAACGGGTTTAAGAATCCAGGAAGGCCAATATCCGTCACATCCTTAGGGGTGCTTTCCAAAGCTTAAATTAAGAGTCCTATGATCAGAGAATGGCTCTAAGGATTTCTAGTTGTTTCATGATCATTTAAAGGAGCCTTTGGAATGTCATCATATCTGGTATAAGCAAACATTTCATGTGTAATCAAATTACCCAAAATGATCAAGAACAAGAACTCTACCATGCTTATGAAACAAGTTATAATGAACAGTTTTGTGCTTGCTTGTAATACATGTTTCACAAATCTCTGTTTGAGTGGCAGAATTTGACCCCAGACTTACTTTTATTGTAACTTGCTAACATGGTTGTGGAGAAGTAACTCTCATCCACATTCAACTTGGTCAGTCTTTTACCCATAAAACCCTGAGTTGCACATGACCAAATTGTCTTTGATCAGTTGGCTGGGTAATTTTTAACCTTTCTCCTTCCTATAAAGCACTCTATGACAGCCTGCCTGCATGCTACTTCCCTCTTTTGCTGTGAGTACTCAAATTCTGTAACTTCAGGAAGCCTTCCAGATGCCAGGTAGATCCCAATCCCTCTCAATTCCAATAGTGTTCGATCTATGTCACTTATTGCACTTCAAAATTTGTTTTGTGTCTTTGTGATCCACTTTCTTGCAGTTGGTAGATTTTCTTGAGTGGAATCATATGCAGGCCATACTTTTCATTCCTCAAACTATGTAGTATAGTGCTTTGCTTACAGTGCAGGTAAATAAGGATTAAATGAATAACGGAATATGCTCAAATCACTCTTGGTGTTGGGAGAAGGGGCATTCACTCTTTCATGCTAGTTACTGAGTGTTTTCTATGTGCTCAGCATTTTTCTAGGTTCTGGGATGGAAGCAATCAACACAACAAAGTCTCTGCCTTCAGAGAACTTATATTTTAATGGAGAAGGCAATATATAATGGTAAACAGTGACAAAGGCTACAAGGAAAGAACATTTATAAGCAGAGTGGCACAGGGGTGTGACTTCAGATGGGGTAGGCAGGGTTATTAAGTAGGAACCTTGAAGGCTGTGATGACTCTGGATTTTTAGGAGTGTGATGGAAAAGCTACCAGGTCTTTGCTTTGAATACCTTGTCAGTAGGCCATAGGGTAATTACTTATTTCTTGGGTCTTGTGGCAGACTCCTGACTGTCCTCCAATATTCACCCTCCCCTTCCCAACAGGGTGGCTGGAATGTGTGTATGCACGTAGCCATACAGCTAAAGATGACATATTCAGTTCTCTCTTGCAGCTAGCTCAGACCATGTAGCCAAGTTCTGGACAAGAGCAAAAGTAATATGTGCCTCTTCCAGATCATGCTCTTAATAGAAGTTGTCACAGTCTCCCCTTGTCCCTCTCTCTCTCCTTTTTTTTTTTTTTCTTTTTTGAGCCAGGGTTTTGCCATGTTGCTCAGGCTGGTCTTGAACTCCTGGCCTCATGATCCTCCTACCTGTCTCTGGAGTAGCTGGGATTACAGGTATGAGCTACAGTGCTGGCTGTTTATTCCTTAGATGGTCTGGATACAGATATACTGGCAAGAACTAAAGCAGCTATCTTGGGCTATGAGAGGAAATTCACGGGTTCCTGAGGCGAGCAGAACCACCAACAGAGAAGTTAGCCTATCAGCTCCAGCATGCTTATGCTCTGTTAACAAAAAACTTCTATCTTGTATACATTATATTTTGGTCTTTGTTACAGTAGAAGAAATCTGTACCCTAATTTGGAGGCATATTGGAGAAGCAATATCTTATGCACAAGGAAGTTAATTACATAAGTATGGACTGCTTATGGTATAACTCCAACTCAAAAAGCTAAGGTAGTTTGATAGCAAGGCATGATGGTATTTTCTAAGAAAAAAACAAAAAACAAAAAACATTGGAACCAGTTATTCAGTCTCAACTCTGCCATTTACCAACAACAGTAAGAACTTGAGGCTGGATGTGGTGGCGCAGGCCTGTAATCTCAGCAATCTGGGAGGCCGAGGCAGGCAGATCACCTGAGGTCGGGAGTTCGAGACCAGCCTGGCCAAAATGGTGAAACCCCATCTCTATTAAAAATACAAAAAACTAGCTGGGCATGGTAGTGGGTGCCTGTAATCCTAGCTACTCAGGAGGCTGAGGTAGGAGAATTGCTTGAACCTGGGAGGAGGTTGCAGTGAGCTATCACACCATTGCACTCCAGTCTTGGCAACAAGAGCAAAACTCCACCTCAAAGAAAAAAAAAGAAAAAAAAAAGGAAAAAAACAAAAAGGCAAACCAACAAAAATTTATCAAATAACTTATTTCCATGCTTTCTGACTGAAAAGAAGGGGATAGGCTAAACCACTGAGGAGGTCCCTCCTAAATCTAACAACTAATTTCTGATGGTACAGAATTTCACATTCTCAGAGATCACTGGAACTAAATTAAAAATCTATGCAGGGCACGGTGGCTCACACCTGTAATCCCAGAACTTTGAGAGGCCAAGACAGGATTGTTTGAGGCCGGTTTGACACAAGCCTGGCCAACATACCAAGACCCCATCTCTTTTTAAAAAGGAATTCTAAATAATATGAAAGAAATGTAAAATTTACCATTTTGTAACATTCATTGGGCAGCCGCTCCCAAATCTGTCCTTCACTGGAATTCTTTTAACATACTCCTTACTGAAAATTTGGCAGGAATGGTCAAGTGGCCCTCTTGGCACCCTGTCCCCTCAACCTTCACTCTAAACACATTGTCCTGAATGCCAAGAGTGTGTAATATGCTCCTAAGAGGCAAAAGGAAACAGAAGTTTACTAACAAAAGCATGGTCAGACAGGTCGTGGAAGGAGAACATCTTTTCAGGTCTTTCTGACCTACCTAAAAATAACTAACCTATGTTGCAGCCTCTCTGATAAACACAGGGTCAGAGCTGTTTTTAGGTTGCCCTCAGCTTCACCGAGTCCTCTTAGCACAGCTTAGAATGAAGCTAACCAGAGGAGTCCTGCTCTCTCTTAGGGATTATACAAAGCTGGCTTTTTGGAAAATATCTAACTCTTCCAGCCTATGGCCAGTAAATTATTTTGCAGCAATAAACAAACAGTTATAATTCAACATTAAAAAAATAAATAAAATCTCCCATACCTAACCTTTTTGGTGGAAAAGCCTGAATTGGCAACATAGTCAAATCTCTCAAATGTGTAAACTCTATTAATTACAAATTTTCCAAAGTATATATCAATATAAAATAATGAGATGGAATATCTTTAGGGAAGCTCTAACTTATATTTAAACTTAACAAGGTAACAAGATCTATAAAAATATCTATACTGCTCAGTGCTCAAAGTCTGTAGGTATTTGCATCCTTTGAACTGACACAATTTATCAAGACTACAAAATAGTTACGCTACATTCACTTTATTTAGAATTCTCAGACTTAGATGTATAAAATTCAGAGTACATTTTTCAAGATTTAAAATACAAGAAGGCATGTAAGCATTAATAATGTGCTCACTATCACGCTATGTGCCCACATAGGCCCCGATCCCATTTGCTCCTCTGAACCACCCTGTGAATTGGGTATGATCCTCATTTCAATGATGAGACTATCAAGCAACTTTTAAGTGAAAAAGATGGGCCGATTGAAAAATACATTAAAAAAATTACTTTATATAGTAGCTTAACAGGAGTAATAAGTCAAAACTGGCTACTGGGCATGCTGTTAGCAAACTTATTGTTTAAACCCAAAAACAATTAACCTATGTTGCAACCTCTCTGATGAATACTTGGCTTCTTTAACTGGTGTAGGCCCTTTTTCTCCATAAGTGTTTATTGCTTCTGTTAGATTGTGATTTCATTGCCGGCAGACAAGGGACTCAATTTTTTAACCTTTTGAACATTAACAGACTGCTGAACACTATTTTGTAAATGGTAGGTACTCAACAGACTTTTTTTTTTTTTTTTTAGTAAATCTGAAAACCAAAATGACACTTAAAGGTTCAGAGTATAAAAAATAGTTCTCACTTAAAATAACATACACCAAAAGAATATGAAAATATCGATTTATTACCAACAAAGTAGGATTTCCCACAAAGTTTTTTTTTAATTCCAAACACGCACACACAATAGCAGAATAAAATTACATTTTTCACATCTAAAGGTTTATATCCCAAAGAAAATAAGCATGTGTCCAAAAGACAATTAGAAAACAGCAAGAAATCTTTCCTTTTGAGTATGAAAAACCTTTTAACAGAGACTCTTCCCAGGCAAACCAATATAGATTTAGCATCCAAAATGCTTGTCACTTTAAGGTTTTTAATATCACTGTATTCACCAAATCAAGTTTTTACTAGAAGTTTTTACAATTTTTATGTAATTAGAAATCAACTTTTACAGAAAATAAAGTTTTAAGTGGCTGAGACTATGTGCTACATAATGTATTCTTCACAGCTCAAAATTCAATGTAAAACCAATATTAATTCTGTCCAGTAGAGAAATTAAATGTTTACAAACAAAGTATGGAATAATTGTTAGCCTATGCAAATTGAAATATAATTGACCATTTGATTTTCAAACATGCTTACTCTTCACACTTCGTTTTCACATTGATGCTCATTTTGCAGAAATAAGATGACTGGTACTAATTGAGACAATAAACTACACCAAGCACATTTTAGTAAAGATATTTTGGTGGAAAACAAAGTAATTAACCACAATAACATTTGGTAATATACATTTACTAATATGTTACCAAGTTCTTCAATGTTTACAATGTTTACATTAGTAATACCAATTTACTAATGTTACCAAGTTCTTAAATGTTTACATGACTTGCTCAAATTAGTAAAAATGTCATTTTATCCTAGGTATTGTATTCTTTTTGTGGCCAAAAAAAAAAAAGAAAAGTAAAAAAAAAAGTCATTTAAAAATATTTTCATACTTCGTGCATTGGAGTTAGTTTAAGAAGGGAAGGCTCTTTTAACATTTTATAAAGAAGACAACACCTTTTTAAAGAAAAAATGTCTAAGTGAGAGGACATAAACTTATGGTTCCTTATTTTTTGACCTAATAAGACTATAAATTAAAATATCTACTTAACAATGTGCAAAACTCAAAGTGAATGCAATTCTTCAATTTATTCAGGCAAGCAAACCAAGGAAATAATTTTGTCATTACTGGCACAATCCAATCCACCGTTCAAAGATATGACCTTGGACTGTCCATTTTCTTACACGATTTATTTTTTAAAAGAAGAGAATTTGTTTGGCTCTATTAATCAGTATAACTTAGAGATAAACAAATTATTTTCCCATTCAATTCTTTTGCACTGAAAGAAAACAGTTTAAACTAGATTTTCTAAGATAATGGGTATATCAACAATGTAAGAAAGGCCCTATAGGCTTAAGTTCTAAAAACATTATGATTTTACACAAATCAATGCTTTTACCTCACTCTTTACATAACACTAAGAAATTTCAAATATAAATTGTAGAAACCAGTATATGAAATTTTAAGAAAAATCTTACTAAAAATAATTATAAAAATGCTTTTAGAAATTTAAGATGTAAAATACAATTGACTTTAAATAAAATAAAATAAAAAAAACCCACCCCCACACTTTACAAGGTTATTCTTTAAAAACTCTTGTCACTGGATTTTATTCTGTCAATCTTTTCGTTGCATTTGCATCATCTAGTGGCCACCTTGTAGCATTTCAAAGCAGTCCTGCTACCATTTTTGAACTCCAGTGCTTCTTTCCCTTTGAAATACCAATACAATGATAGCATCAAGTTTCATAAAAGTTTCTTTTAAAGGCCCATAAAACTCCATTTCCTACTGGAGATAAGGTAATCTTTTTAATAGGAAGAAATGAATAGATCTGTCATAAATTATTACTATACATTAGACATTTTCCTATCAATTTTTAAAAATTAAATATAACACTGGGAGAAACTAGGTTTAGGCTCTAGAGTCATCTTTAGGCTCTAAAAGTAATTAAAGTTACTCTGCAATTAAAGCTCAGGGATACCATATAAGTAAACTTCTTGTGATTGATTAAATCCTCTTCCACTGTACCCTTGATTTGTAATATTAAGTACCTTTTAACATGAGAGCTCAATGACTCATGGTCAGAGTTGCTAAGGACTCAAGTTCAACCAAGACTGAAGAAGACTTAACTTTTACTACCAGATGATGTTTTAGAAAGGTCATTATGGTTTCCATTATTAACCTATTTGTATATAAAAGCAGGTTTCCAAAAATAACTGCTTTTGTTTTAATCTCCTTTTATTCAGTTGAGCCATACTATACTTATAAATAGAATTTAACAGAAAAATTTCCAAGTTTCCCTCTTTACTTTTATTGAGAAGGTTGAGTGAATGTAATACGGCGCCGCCGTCTTTGGAAAGCCTTTAAATTCCATCTGTTTGGTTCCAGCATATGAGGGCCATTGTAGACAAATAATACTGTCATCTTTTCAGAATAAGGAAGATTTTGCAGGAGCTGTCAGTATTAAAACAGACAAACTGTCATATAAGCTCTATACTGAGAAAAACAGTTTTCCAACCTTATACGTATATAGTCAAATGTATTATTTTATTTGTAATATTAATAAAACTTTTTTCCCCCCACTCTGTTGCCCAGGATGGAGTGCAGTGGTGTGATCTTGGCTAGCTGCAACCTCCACCTCCCAGGTTCGAGATTCTCACGTCCCAGCCAGCCTCCACAGTAGCTGGGATTACAGGCACGTGCCACCAGGCCCAGATAATTTTTGTAGTTTTAGTAGAGATGGTGTTTTCGTCCTACTGGCCAGGCTGGTCTTGAACTCCTGACCTCAGGTGATCCACCTGCCTCAGCCTCCTAAAGTGCTGGGATTACAGGTGTTAGCCATTACACCCAGCCAGTAAGACTCTTATGGACCCCTTAAACACCTCAATATAAACCTTGCTGGACTGCTTACCTACATTACTATACCTGCAGCCTGACCTAAGGAATAATCGAAATAAGGAACAATTGAGCCCTCTAGATTCACAGGATAACTGGGATTATTCAACTTCCCAGGGAGACCTTGGAAAAAAGCATGTCCTCCGTAATTTTCCCAAGACAGATACTTTCACTTTTTATTGACAAACACTTCTCAAGCAACTTGTTTGACAGCCTACTATCCTGAAAAATGTGTAACAGGGACGTTTATAGGCTAAGGTATTTGGCAAGCAGTAGGGTATTAAGAGATCTGACTATTCCACAAGAATATCTGCTGAAAAAATAAGACATGACACTATTTAATAAAAATTTGAATGTAGGAGGGGCAAAAGCAATTTTTTTTTTTTTTAAAGACAAAGTCTCATTCTGTCACCCAGGCTGTAGTGCAGTGGTGTGATCTTGGCTCACTGAAACCTCCCCCTCCCGGTCTCAAGTGATCCTCCTGTCTCAGCCTCCCGAGTAGCTGGGACTATGGGTGCATGCTGCCACACCCAGCTAATTTTTGCATTTTTTCTATGTAGAGATGGGGTTTTGCCATGTGTCTCAGGCTGGTCTCAAACTCCTGGGCTCAAGCGATCTACTTGCCTTGGCCTCCCAAAGTACCAGGATTACAGATGTGACCCACTGCACATGGCTAAAATTTTTCATGAGTACTTAATTAAAAAAGAAAAAATCTGATTACATTAATAAACATATTTTGAATATATACAACTTGTAATTCACCCATAACACTAGATTTAACAAAAGAAAATTTTCCACTGCAATGGTTCTAGATTATGGAAAATTCTCTACAAAGATAATTCTGTTTTTATCAAAGTTTAACCTGTGAGTAGAAGATGTTGGGATACTTAAATTTCCCCTGGGCCAGCACAGTGGTAGTGGCAAATAAAGAGGAAGGGTAGTATATGACAAGAGGGGCTTTTTTTTGGGAAAATGAAAAGCCAGGGTTTTAGGGGTTGCATTCCCCTGTCATCTTTTAGTGCTGAAAGAGTGCCTTTTCCAGAAAAGGAATGAGAAAAATCTCAATTCTAGAACATAATGATATGCCTCCTACGTTTCTTCCTCTGATTAAGTAGGACACTGGAACTTATCCCTTTAATAATGTAAATATTACTGTTACCTTTTAAATTCCTTTTTGGGAAGTGTTCCTGCTAACATGTACATATAGGGCCAAAAACTATATGATTAAGCCACGGGGGATTTCTGAGTATATGACCACTTTTTTTTTTTTTTTTTTTTTGAGACGACTTGCTCTGTCGCCAGGCTGGAGTGCAGTAGTGCCATCTTGGCTCACTGCAGCCTCCGCCTCCCTGGTTCAAGTGATTGTTCTGCCTCAGCCTCCCAAGTAGGTGGGACTACAGGTGCACACCACCACGCCCACCTAATTTTTGTATTTTTTACTAAAAGAGATGGGGTTTCACCATGTTGGCCAGGATGGTCTCGATCTCTTGACCTTGTGATCTGCCCACTTTAGCCTCCCAAAGTGCTGGGATTACAGGCGTAAGCCACTGCGCCAGGCCTGTGACCACTTTTAGGTTACTTTTTACCTACCTTTGGTGTTATGAAAAAGTATTGAGATGTATTTTCTTTACAGGCAGTATTTACAACCATTTCAAACACTCTCCGTTCATTGATTGGGTCCATTCCCTAAACAATGACAATAATAATGATTATATTTATACCTGTTACAGGCTATAGGAAGATCCAAGTAACAGAATAATCACCATACCTGATTGATTTCATCAACTACTCTGAATGGACATCTATTTAGCTCCTGTAGTGCCATCAAGTATAACATGGTAGAAACACTTCTTTCACCTCCACTTTGATGATGAGGAGTTAATTCATGAAGTTGAGTACTACTGCGAAATTTGACTCTAATTCGAATTCCATATTTATCATAATCTTCCTATAAAACATTTAGAAAGTTGATGAAAAATGAGTTTCCTTCGGTAATGTCATTCTATTTGAAAATGTATCGACTTTACTCTTATTCCGTTAAGAACTCAAAATTTAGTGATACTAGTTTAAAAATAAAACAATATATATATTTTACAACAATAAATATTAGGCAAACAGTTACTATCTAAAAGCTTTAAGGGTCTCCAAGGATCTATTTAGATAAGGAAAATATTCAGATTAAATTAACATCTTCCTCCTCCATACCATTCTATTCAACTTTGGTTGGCTTCCCCAAGAGTTTTTGGAAGTTACTGAGTGAGGAACCCTGTCCTGGAAAGGCACTATTTATTCTAATTCCAAAGTGCTAGGTTTTTAAACTATAGGTGAAAGCAATTAGAACATAACAGAGTGTCATGCTCTCTTCTGCTGGAGGAACGGCTGTGTACAATAACTGCAGAGGGCCAAGAATCCCCCCAACTTCAGTTGGTTAAGGAGAAAAACACAAGGTAGGAATTACACAAATACTTTGAAAACTTAAGTCATACATACACACAATACTCACCAAAAAGCAAGTAACATAACAGGTGCTCAATAAATATTTGTTGTAATGAGTACATTAGTGTTTAATACATTGCGTCAAAACTGATGATGCTCTAAGGTTTATTTACTATTCTCATTGATGGCATTTCTAGGTCAGTCAGGTTCAGATTTACCTTAAAAATGAGATACATAACTTACTAATTAGGCCAGAAGTGGTGGCTCATGCCTGTAACTCCAGCAATTTGGGAGGCTAATAGGGGAGTGTGGATCACTTGAGGTCAGGAGTTCGAGACCAGCCTGGCCAACATGGTGAAACCCCATCTCTACTAAAAATACAAAAATTAGCCAGGTATGCTGGTTGGCATCTGTAATTCCAGCTACTCGGGAGTCTGAAGTAGGAAAACTGTTTGAACCCAGGAGGTGGAGGTTACATTGAGCCAAAACCGTGCCACTGCACTGCAGCCTGGGTAACACAGTTTCAAAAGAAAAAAACTTAATAATTAAAGGTTTATCTATTAATTGAACAGAGCTTTAAGGTCTAAGACAGTACTGACCAAGAGAAAGATATAATGTAAGCCACATAGGTAATTTTCAATTTTCTAGTAGTTACTTTTTCTTTTTTTTTTTTTTTTTTTTTTTTTGTGAGACAGAGTGTCTCACTATGCTGCCGACGGTGCCGGTCTCAAACTCTTGAATTCAAGTGATCCTCATGCCTTGTCCTCCCAAACTGGGATTAGGCATGAGCCACAGCAACTGGCCTTTGCATGTCTTAATGAAATGTTTATTCTAGCCCAAATTGTAACACACAAACTTATAGCTCAAGAAATTAGTAGAAAATTTCCCAATATTTTCATTCTCATGAATTCTTAAGTTCTTTTTTTTTTTTTTTTTTTTTTTTTTTTGAGATAAGGTCTGGCTTTGTTGCCCAGGCTGGAGTGCAGTGGCACCATTTTGGCTCACTGGTACCTCTACCTTTCAGGCTCAAGCCATCCTTCCATCTCGGCCTCCAGAGTAGCTGGGACCATAAGTACATACCACCATACCCAGCTACTTTTTGTATTTTTATAAAGATGGGGTTTTGTCATGTTTCTCAGGCTGATCTCAAACCCCTGAGCTTAAGCTATCCGCCGGCCTCGGCCTCCCAAAGTGCTGGGATTACTGGCATGAGCCACCACACCCAATCATGAATTCTTAAATTCTTGATCAAAAATAAACCACTGATACATATTATATTTCAAACTAATCTGTTTACAAGTCTTCTAACTTCAGCTGTGGTAGCTTTATAAAGCAATATACTTATTCAACACAACTGAATAACCATTACTCACACTGTATTAAAAGAGTAAGGTATTAGTCACTAATTCCAAACATCACCCAAAAAAAGGGACCCTAATGGAATCCCATAGGTGGTCTTGTCCTTTCTTTCAACATTTTGGTAAACAAAACTTTTCACAGATACAACTCTAAAATAAATTATTTGTATGTGCTTTAAGTATATGATTAAAATTGCCTGCCAGAAATATATTTCAAATGCAATTTTACCTCATTTTCTGTATGGAGATCAACTTCACCAGCACACTGCATAGAACTAAAAAAATTGCTGAATTTTTCATTAATTTTTTCTACCAGCTCTTTTAAAGGATTAAGCCACCTTTCTTTTACCTACAAATAAAGGCAATATAAAAACACAATTTAAAAGCAATTTTACTATATTCTGACATAAAACTTTACAAAGGTTTTACATCAGTATCAGTCTGCTCATGATAAAACATTTTTCTTAGAAGCATGTCATTTCATTTCCATTATTCTACATTCTCATTTCATTAATAAGCACATGATAAAAGATTAAAAACTAAAAAATTACCTGTGAAATGTTTTCTCTGTATTGATCTAGTTCAACTTTCTTTCCCTTTAGTTCCTCAGTTAACTGCTCTATTTCTTCTTCTCTTTTTGTATATTCCTGAACAATCTGGCAGGGGAAAAAAAAAACTTCTTTAAGATAAATCTACCAAAGGATAAAACTATATAAAATGTTCTACCAATTAAAACATTAACTGAAAATGCCAATTGTGCTATACTGTTGGTATACAAATAATTTATGTTCTTATTACATACTGAAGGTGACATTTTTTATCCTTGAAAAAATAGACATTGCAATATTTCAGGTTAGCCCAACTCTTCTTTTTATAAAGAAAAGGCACAGAACATTGTGTTCCTTAGGAAGAATCTATTTAAAATTCTAATAGATTCAGAATCTGGCATTTAAAGCACATTGTTCCTGCTGTCTAGCTTATTATTACCAAGAGCTCTAGTACAGAGTGGGAGGCAAGTACTGGAGGGAACTCTGTGTGTGTATGTGTGCGTATGGGGAGGGTGGTGGTGGTGGTGGTGGTTGGCTGCAGAATGGGAATAGAGAAAGAGGCATACTGTAGGATTCAGTCCCGTGAAGCAGGAAGCTCTTGATCTTTCTTCAATTAATAAAGCATCAATTTCATCCAAAGTGTTTGGAAGATCCTGGAAAACCTAAAGAAAAAAATTGCCCATCATTACAGATAAAATGAAAACAGTTCCATTCGAATAGTTAAAAGAATAATCTGCTGAATAAGTATCTACTATCTGTTCAACAGCATGCTAGCACACAAGGATACAAAGGAATTATAAACGGGGTCATTTGCCTTCAGAAAGCTTGTACTTTAAAGAAAACAAAATGCATGTACTGGATAACACCTTAAGGCAATGTATTGATGTTGAGTATTAAAATAAGCAGTACATATCATATAGGCTAAGGAATTTAGAGAAGGGAAGTATCATTTCATGCTATAGGAGAGTTAAGAGAATTCACAGACCTAGAATTCATCTCCCAGCCTTAAAGCAAATGGCTAGGGAGGAGCAAGGCAGAGGGAAGATAGGAGGTTGGGAAAAAAGAATGAGTACTGCATACCATGGGGAGTGAGGAGTTGTGTCCATTTGGAATGGTGGGTACTTGCTGAATTGGTAGAATGGGTCCAGAATATGTGGGGCATTGAAAGAGAGCAAGAAGTTAGAACTTTATACTATACTTATGAAGAACTAAAAAAGCATCCTAAGAATCTAATTACTTTGACAGTTGGATTTCACCACAGTACTATTTTCCGAGTCCATGCCATGGGGACAAATTAGAACAGATACTTTTTTTTTGAGGGGAGGCAAGCAGTACATTGTTTGGCCTAGCACAACCTGCAAAGGCTATATACTACACAGTACAAACTGAATCCTGAAGCCCTGAAAAAGAGCTTGACATATTAATCTAATATCTTAAACTTATTTTAACCTCTCAGAAAGCAGTTCAACTTCTATAGAACTTCAGGTATTCATTTGTTGAATCTCTGACTTACTGAGATTTAAGCTCATGTGCCCAACACTTATTTACTTGATATCCTCACTTGACTCTAATAGGCATCTTAAATTTAAGATGGTGAAACAGAATCTGGATTTCACCCACCTTCCTACCGCTTTAAGCAAACCTGTTTCTCCTTCAATCTTCTCCATCCCAGTATACGGCATTGTAATTTGTTCAGGTGAAAAATGTAGGGGTTCTCTCTCTTATCCTTCATATCAAATCCATCAGCAAGTCTTGCTGGATGTGTCACCAAAAGATATCTAGGATCTCTCAACTTCTTGTCTCATTCCAGTGCTACCCCCCTAATTCATGCCATTATATATCACTTTCATGGTCCAAAGCAGTGACTTTCTAAATGGTCTCATTGATTCCTATCTTGTATCCCTACTTTAGCCTCCATCTAGAAGAACAGAAGGTAGAGTGCTCTTTCATAAATGTAGCAATGTCACTATTCTGTTTAAGATCCTCCACTGGTGTCCATCCCCAAAAGAATAAAACCTTATTTCCCTGTAAAGTCTACAGCCCTGTGTAATCTTGGCTTCTGCCTTCTTCTCTGCTTGGATAATTTTTAACCCCAATGAGATTCTTATTCTGAAACATCCCAAATATACTTCTCTCTTGGGGCTTTTTCTGAACTGTTTTCTCCATCTGGAATAGTTTTCCTTCACTCACATCTACACTTGACTGCTCTTTTCATTCAGGTCTGTTATAAAATGGTATTTTCAAAGGAGGTTTCCCTGACCAAGTTCCCGTTCATGTTACTCCATCTCCTCAACCCCATTTTATTTTTTTTCCTTTCTTTTTATTTATTTTTAAAGAGACGGGGGTTTCACCTTGTTGGTCAGGGTAGTTTCAAACTCCTGACCTCAGGTGATCCACCCACCTCCGCCTCCCAAAGTGCTGAGATTACAGGCGTCAGCCACCATGCCTGGCCCGTTTTTTTTTTTTTTTTTAAAGCATTTCTTGCTATCTGACATTATCTGATTTTTGATTTGTGTTTTCGTCTACCCAATCCTCCAGACTAGAATATAAGTTTCAGCTGAGAAGGAAGTATGTCTATCTTGTTCAATGCCTGACATATAACAGGTAATTAATACATTTTAATGAATAATCATCTTCTAATTTTGCTTCTTTCAAAAACAGTATGACTTATCAAGAATAGAATCATGTTATGTTTTTGAGAGAAAAAATAGTACAAATTGTACTTATATTTATTTTATAACAACACAATGTATTCTGAAGATATTCTAGTCTGTTTTTAGAAACAACCTTCTCAATTAGTTTTAAAAATATCTACTGTATTCCAACTATGGATCCAAATAGTCAAATCCATTCTCTGTGATTTCTGTGTCTGATATCATAAAATAATTTGAGGACTTGAAAATTATAATCCATTATTTTTTTCCCGTTGTTTATATCTTTAGTAGACATTTCATTATCTATTTAAATAGGTAACATTTGAAATTAAGAATTTTAAAAAACGCCAATATTAGATACTTAGATAATGAATTAGATGATTCATTTTCTAATTTCATTTTGACATTATTCTGAATGGGTATGTAGGCAAAGTATCATCCCCACTTGTCACAGAGATATGTAATTAATGGTGGAATGTGACTAAAGGGCAGCATCTCCTAATTTTACTCACTGATGTGCCAGCATATAAAATATAATGGAAAAAGACCTCTTTTTTCCTTATTGGCCAATGTTAGCCCTAAATACTCAGTTCTCACTGAACCCTCATTAAACATCCCAATTTCCAGGGACACTTAGGCTTTATTTTTAAAATATCCTCCTATTATTTCTTTTCTTTTTTTTGCCATGAGCATTGCTTACCTATATTATTTCTTATATACCAATTACTGGTACAATGTTTCCATGAAAAACTATACACTGTATGTTCCAATTGTACCCATTAAAAGCAGTTTGGGGGGAAAAGCCCATTTGTATTGGAAGAATAATGTTACAGTACCAATAATTTTACAAGGTGATACCCATGTTTTAACTTTAATAGGAAGCAGTAAGACTGGTGGCCAAATTTAAGTATAATAGAGAAAATCTGTGAAGCAAAATTTTATATATAGCTATGCGCGCGCATGCGCGCGTGTGTGTTCGTTCCACTTAAAAATGTGAAAAATTGCCTATTTTTTAAGACACATCATGTTTTTCATGGACTATTACAATGCCTAAGATCCGATAAGCTAATATGTTAAATATGGCAATTGTAGCATTATATACTTTTTATACTTACTGTCTGGTATTCTTGAGGAAGAGTCTGCTCTGCACCCAGGTTACATACTTGCCTAGCTCTCTTCATAAGTTCCTTGCATTTCTGCAATAATCTTTGTCTATTTTCATCCAATTCAATGAAATGTTGCTATTACCAAAAAAAAGTTATTTTGAAAATTTGAATGTTACTCTTAAGGCAGAGGGCTGTTTATTAAACTACCACATATTAAATATATTGTTGAATTCTAATTATGATAACCAAATTATCTGAAACCATATCTTAAATAAGAACTTTTATTATAATAGGTTAAATCTGAACTTTAAAATACATCAGCGTATCAGTAACTTGGCATTTCTCTAATCCATTAAGAGGTATAAAATTTAAATTTTACTGCCTTTTTCTGAAAGTTTAACCTAGCTGTATGTGATTATATTTATTTATTTTTTTGAGACAGAGTCTTGCTCTGTCACCCAGGCTGGAATGCAGTGACATGATCTCAGCTCACTGCAACCTCCGCCTCCCAAATTCAAGTGATTCTCATTCCTCAGACTCCTGAGTAGCTGAGACTACAGATGTGCACGACCATGCCTAGCTAATTTTTGTGTTTTTAGTAGAGACAGAGTTTCACCATGTTGGCCAGGCTGGTCTCGAACTCCTGGTCTCAAGTGATTCAGCCACCCTGGCCTCCCAAAGTGCTGGGATTATAGGCATGAGCCACCAAGCCTGGCCATGTAATTATATTATAATGAGATTTGAGATATATAGTACACAGGCTTCATGACAGAAAACTCAGTGCTCAAATATAGTCAGAACCTTTAAATCATGTTTGACAGTTTTCCAAGTGCCATCCATGTAGTTATTTATTCATGATCTACTCATTCCTTCAACAAATAATTACTGAGAACCTATTAAATGCCAGTATTATAATCTGCATGGGTCACAGAAAGGTGAATAAGGAGAAAAAGACACAGGATTATTAACCTAACAGAAACAGGTACTCTTTATTGAGTGCTTTTGTGCGAGGCCCTTGGCTAGGTGCTTCACATACATTATTCCCTTTATTTCTCACAAACACTGCATAGTAATATTATCCTCATTTAGTGCATTAAAAAAAAAGACTGACAGGAATTAAGTAACTTGCTCAAGCCCACACATTTAGTTAGAGACTGTCATGATTCAGATCCCTGTCGGCCTATAGGACACATGCTTTTTTCATGGCACCTCTCGGCGGGAGCAGAATGGACAGAGTATGTATGTAGGGAAGGTCAGAGTGGCCACAGAAGCTGTGACAACTGAACAGCCTTAAATGACAAGAAATAAGAAACAGCAGCAGAAGACATTCCAGGGATAGGTGATTATGAATTTTAAGGCATATACGTCTCAAAGACCTGCTTATTTAAGAAATACGTAATCTAATGTGGTTGGAGGAGAGGAATTTGTAAGGATGTAAAAAATCAGAGTTGGCAGACAAGAGCCACACTGCAAACATTTCACATGTAATGGGGAAGGTATCTCATCTACTAAATGTCTTCTGTAGGTCAAGCACTGTTACAATCATTATCCTGTTAATTATCCTAATCCCCATTATAATCTTAAAGAAAAGTGTTATCTCTATTTGTAGATGTGGCTCAGACACATTAAGAAACTTGCCCAAGGTTACCATACTAGCAGACTTCTGAGAAATAAAACAGGTCTAATTTGCTCTACTTACTAACTCTCAAACTCCAGTTGGCACAAAAAGCACTTGAGGGTGGGGGCTCTGGAATGGCCTGGACACCTGTATTATTAAAGGGGCCCTCAAGTGATTTTTATGCATACGAGTTTGACAGCAAATAAACTAAACCAAGACAACAGTTACAAAAAGTAAAAGGATATATACTGGACCAAACTGAAAATACAATTAAGCCTTTATACTAACCACTTAGTACTATGGTTTCCTTGAATAAATTCCTCAGTCCCTACAGCTTGAGAGAAATAAAAGAAAATGTTAAAGATTCCCAATCACCCCATACTCTGCTCTGTAAGGGCCACTGTACTCAGGCAAAGGCAAAACAAGGAAAAGCTGGATAGAAACTAAACACTCCTAATTTCTTCTATTCCTGCTTCTTGTTCCTCTGGACTTTGCTAAAAATATTAGAACATTATGGCAAAGAAATATCAATGAGTTGATAATTTGAAGCTCTGGACTTAGAAGGACAAAATCTCATTTAATAGTTTCTTTCCATTTGGTGGCATATGTGTAATAAAATATTTATCTGAGAAAATTTTCTGTACATATATATGTGTTTGTGACATTAGATCTTCATGTGGTACCTGTTTTGCTTTTTGTTTTTAAAACTATAATTATTGCTGAGCTTTTTAAGGGGGTAGTGGGAAGGAATATATAATTATATCAGATAATGCTGTAAATTCGGACTAGTGAAAAGGCCTTATCTACCTTTCTGCTTAGAGTCTAGCCTTTAATGGTTAATAGAGAATAGAAAATATTCCATCTGTTTAAGATGTAAGAGGACAAATGGGTGAAATATACAACATATCCCCCACTAGTATCTCAAAAAAGATTACTTTGTAGTTATATATCCTAGAAAAAATTAGTATTATTTTTTCTAAATTCTTTTTGTGAAAGTTCATTTGTCATGGAAATTGTACAGAAATATATCGGCATTAAACAAGAAAAAGCTTTTCTGAGAAGGCCCTCTTGTGGAAGAAGTACGAATTATTCACAGAATTTCTTATGAGAAATATATATACTACTGTTATTTTAATACAATTTCATTCCATTTAGTTGATTTCAAATTCAAATGTTAACCATTTGTTTTAATTACCAGACAGAATACGCATTTAAAAATATAAAAATCATTTTTTTTAAAAAGTCAACTTTAAATTTTAATGTAATACTTGAAATTTAGAAAATAGTAATTTTAACTGACTTTTCATATACAAGTCCATAAATTCCACTTACACTAATTTAATCATAAACAATAAAGGGAATAATATTTGCTTGTTAAATGTTTTCTTCAAAATTATATACATCTCATTTGAGTAAAAAATGTCTCCTCTGAAATTCTGTTCTTTTTTGAGGGAGAGTGGCAAGCACGTAGGCAGAAGAGATGTCAGATGAAAAGCACAGAACTCCTAAACTTAGTATAAGCAAATAAATTTAACAACTTCCCATTTTTATAACTAATTTTTCTATACTTTTAAAGGAAACACTGGCTTCATGCTAATCAGCACTCTAGGCATTTTTTATTTATTTTTGAGACGGAGTTTCGCTCGTTACTCAGGCTGGAGTGTAATGGCGCGATCTCGGCTCACCGCAACCTCCGCCTCCTGGGTTCAGGCAATTCTCCTGCCTCAGCCTCCTGAGTAGCTGGGATTACAGGCACGTGCCACCATGCCCAGCTAATTTTTTGTAGTTTTAGTAGAGACAGGGTTTCACCGTGTTGACCAGGATGGTCTTGATCTCTTAACCTCATGATCCACCGCCTCGGCCTCCCAAAGTGTTGGGATTACAGGCATGAGCACTCTAGGCATCTTGATGTATATTATTAAACCAAATATCATAATAACCCTGCAAATTAGGTAGGTATCATACTTACAGCTGCAGATAATGAGTATGCGTAGAGTAGTTAGGAAACCTGACTATGGTTAAAAACAAAATAACAGAAATTTTTATCTGTCTACCTTTGTATTTGGATTCACACACAGCTTACTAACTTGTCCTAAAAATAGTTCATAAGTTAGTGACATTACCAAAGAGAGGCTTCCAATCATTTGCCTTTCTCTGAGGATGTTTTATAAGAATTGTTGCCCTATTTACCTTCCAAAAATCTGAGAAAGTATGAAACTCCACAGTGGTTAGTTACCTCTAAGTCCCCTCATGAATACAATCTCTACTGAAATTTTCTGTCAATCTTATTTTGTGAATTTATTTTATGATAGAAATATGGACAAAACCAGAAGTGGTGGCAATAGTTCCTTAGAGCAACCTGCCATGTGTTCAAAGGGACAAGTAGGAAAAACAGTATTTCTCTTTGGTTCAAATGAAGCTGGATAGCAGGAACAACAGATAAGATAGATAAAATCATGTGCAGGTAAATGGCAGCAAACATGAGAAGAAAACAAGTATGTACAAGAGAAAGTGAACTACCATACACCTACTCTACTATATATTTTGGCTCATTCTTGACCCTTTCAAATGTGTGGCTAATGACTATGATCAGACAGCAACAAACATTTATTAAGTATGCAGAACAAGAAGTGAAAGGACCTCACAAAAGGGCCAGTAAAGCATTTGTAAATGAAAAGCATTTAAAAATTTTATTTTTTTATTTTAGAGATAAGGTCTTACAATGTTGCCTCGGCTAGACTCGAACTCCTGGGCTCAAGGGATCCTCCTATCTCAGCCTCCCAAGTAGTTGGGACTATAGGTCCATTCAGATCATTTAAGAACTTTGAAATCAACATATTAATAAGGAAAACAACATGGTATGAAATATTGCTGAGGGAATGCAAAATAAGATTGAGTAGTTTTAAGTAAGTTTACTATGGGAAAAACCTGCTAAGGTGTGTGCATAAATGTGTCAAGGAAGAGTTCTGGTTTTAAAAGCAATAACGGACTCAGAATGACAAAGGTGAAGGAATAATACAGGAAAGATACAGAGGTTATAAGCAATGGTAGGAACACTGGAACAGCCAAGCAAGGTAAAAAAAAAAAAAAAAGGCTAGAAGTTGGAAGTAGACATTAGAAGACTACTGTAAGGCTTTGGATCATGTATAATAAACATTACAAAGCTGTATATTTCTGCAGCACAATATAAAAATCAGCATATTTTCTTTTGGCAGTTAAACGAATGCAAAATTAGTAAGATACAGCTATTAGGACTTAATGCCTAGACAGGGCAGTAAGCCGCAGTAGTTAGAAGGTGAATCAGGAATGTGGTAATAGCAAAATTGGGCAAAGGGCAAGGAAAAGGAACAAGAACAAAAAGAGAATCAAAATGTGCTAAGTAAAATTTTTCCAATTAATTTTAAAAGTAAGCAAATGGCTGGGCATGGTGCACATGCCTGTAATCCAGGACTTTGGGAGGCAAAGGTGGGAGGATTGCTTGAGGTTAGGAGTTTGAGACCAGCTAGGGCAACATAGAACTATGTCTACAAATAAAAAATAGCCAGATGTGTGGCGTGCACCTGTAGTCCTAGATACCTGGAAAGGCTGAGGCAGGAGGACTGCTTGAGCCCAGGATTTCCAGGCTGCAGCAAGCTGTTGACTGTGCTACTGCACTTCAGCTTCGGTGACAGAGTAAGACTCCGTTACCCCGTTCTCAAGGGAAAAAAAAAAAAAGCAAATGTGTTGAGAAATTATGCATCATTAAAATATCAAAATAATACATAATGAGTTACTTTGGCTATTTGTGCCTTCTAAATAACCTAGATGCATTAAACTACAGGAATTGTAACTTTAAATTTGAAAGTGGCTGTCTTTGTTTAAAAAAAAAAAAAAAATTAGTAATTCACAGATTGAAAACAAAATGCCCTCCCCCAAAAACTTTTCTACTTTCCAAAAACACAGCAATCAGCTATACTCAAAACAGTATTCTTGGCCAGGCGCGGTGGCTCACACCTGTAATCCCAGCACTTTGGGGGGCCGAGGCAGGTGGATCATTTGACATCAGGAGTTTGAGACCAGCTTGGCCAACATGGTGAAATACCTCTACTAAATATCTCTACTAAAAATACAAAAATTAGTCAATTAGCCAGGTGTAATGGTGCTTGCCTGTTGTCCCAGTTCCTCAGGAGGCTGGGGGAGGAGAATTGCCTGAACCCAGGAGGTGGAGGTTGCAGTGAGCTGAGATTGTGCCACTGCACTCCAACCTGGGTGACAGGGCAAGACTGTCCCCCTCCCCCGCTCCCCCCCCCAAAAAAAAACAAAACCCAGTATTTCTCCTATTATTAACAAAATAGGTCAGAAGAGAACACCCTGTCAATCTGTACTAACCTCAGACCATCTATAAAGACTATTGGAGGAGCATCTCTCACTGTGTCAAGAGTGGGTTCAAGTTTAGGAGCGCCCAAAGCCACTGATATCATACTTATGTTAACATGACACCCATTTTCTTAAGTTCTCATTAATACTGATTTAAAAGTAAAACTTCAGGCATCAGAATCAAATATTGCATTGTTGATATGGTTTGACTGTGTCCCCATCCAAATCTTCTCTTGAATTCCCATGTGTTGTGGGAGGGATCTAGTGGGAGGCAACTGAATCATGGAGGCAGGTCCTTCCCATGCTGTTCTCATGGCAGTTAAGTCTCACAAGATCTGATGGTTCTAAAAGGAGGCGTTTCCCTGTACAAACTCTCTTTTTGTCTGCCGCCATTTGTGTAAAATGTGGCTTGCTTCTCCTTGTCTTCTGCCATGACTATGAGGCCTCCCCAGCCATATGGAACTGTTAAGTCCATTAAACCTCTTTATTTTGTAAACTGACCAGTCTCAGGTATGTCTTCATCAAGAGTGTGAAAACTAATAGAATTGTGTTATTGAATTTAAAGCTATACATATTAATAGTATCTGCCTGATGGGTCAACTTCTTCATGAAATCTCTTTTATAACATTTCCTATTCGAACAACAACATTCATAAGCTCAATCAATGAAGTAACTTCAGCATGGGCTCTACAATTACTTAACAATAGAACAGATGAATAAGTAGCAGATGACCTTACCCACATACCTAGGAAATAAGCCTTGATGAGGCTCTCCTCTGGTAGCTAGTTCAGTTTCTTCTCTCCCCACTCCCAATGAAGACTTATCTTTGGTTGCTTTTTGCTGGACCCTGACTACCTATTTTGAATGACTATTGCTATTCTTTCTGCCATCTTTCCTTCCTTTGTTCTTGGTGGGGGTGGGGGTGGGGAGTGGGGGAGAAGACTTGGCTGTCTTCCACATCTCTGGCTTTTGCCCAATCCTAGAATACCAAACGTAATCTTCAGCTTCATTTGGCTACATGTGTTTATGCCTGCATGCTCCTAGTTGCTTATCTGCTAGCAAAACTGTTTTTCTTAAGTCAAAGGGTATGAAGAGGTTGGCTTCAGAATAATAAAGCTGCTCCTTTACTCTGATTTAATCTTTCCATTCACCCATGTATCCTATGTCTACATTTCCTAAAATCTATCCTCTATGGATGCATTCCACAAAAAGACACCCCTACATAGCTCACATTTATGTAACAGATACATTTATGCAGTTAAGTGTACAGTGAATCATGTACATAACCCTGTCGGAGAGTGGCAGACTCTGGGGAAGTAGATGAATAGATGGGGAAGGGTATAAAGAGACTCTGAATACATGAAGAAGTTTAAAAATCTACAACAATATGGCAAGGGTTATCATTTATTAAAGAGGGGCACTGAACATATGGATATTATGTTACTCTTTGTATTCTTGTATATGTTTAAAATGTCATAATAAAAATACTAGAAAAAAAGACAAGTGAAATAAATCTTAAATTTCTTTCTGTAACTTGTTTCAGCTTTCTTCTCTAACTTTTGGGGTATAACTAAGGAATCATAAACTGCAATACTTAAAGGAGACAACTTGATGAGTTCTGACAAATATACACACTTGTAAAGCTATTACCATCAAGATTATAAACATATCTAACACCCTCAAAGGCTTTGTGCCAGCTAGGCACAATGGCTTACGCCTGTAATCCCAGCACTTTTGGGAGGCTGAAGCAGGTGAATCACCTGAGTCAGGAGTCTGAGACTAGCCTGACCAACATAGAGAAACCTCATCTCAACTAAAAATACAAAATTAGCCAGGTGTGGTGGCACATGTCTGTAATCTCAGCTACTCTGGAGGCTGAGGCTGAAAATCACTTGAACTGGGAGGTGGAGGTTGCAGTGAGCCAAGCAGCTGGGATTACAGGTGTGTACCACCATGCTTGGCTAATTTTTGTATTTTTAGTAGAGACAAGGTTTTGCCATGTTGGCCAGACAAGTCTCAAACTCCTGACCTCTGATTATCTGCCTGCCTCGGCCTCCCAAAGCCTGTCTTTTTAATGACAGGGTTTTGCTCTCTTGCCCAGGTTGAAGTGCAGTGGTGTGGTCACAGCTCATAGCAGCCTTGACCTTCCTGGCTCAAGCCATCCTCCAGCCTTGGCCTCCTAAAGTGCTAGGATTACAGGTATGAGCTACCATGCCCAGCCAAGTATGTCATTTTTGCTGCTATTGTAAATAGTACTGTTTTAAAATTGCAACTGCCCATTGTTCACTGCTTGTAGGGGGAGGCGCAATGAATTTATCTCCTACAGTCTTGCAAAATTTTCATTGATGGTTCTACTGGCATTTTTGCAGATTCCTTAAAATTTTCCACAGATGATGATCATGTTTGTCTGAAATAGATAAGTTTTTTTTTAAGTCTGTAAACATTTAATATTTTAAGCCTGACTGCACTGACTAGAGCTTCCAGCACAACGTGGACTAGAAGTGGTGAGGGTGGGCATTTTCCTTGTCCCCAGTCGTAAGGGGACAGTTTACAGTCTTTCACCAAGATTGATATGAGCCGTTGGTTTTCAGATATCCTTTATCAGAATGATGAAGTCTCCTTTGATTCCTAGTTGCAAGTTTTTATAATGAAGGGATGCTGGATTTTGACAATTTGTTCTGTATATATTGAAGGGTTTTCAGATTCAGTCTGTTAATATGGTGAATTACATATGGTGTTGGTCCTGTGGGTGCACAGAAGGCAAGAGTTGAAGTTTAGGGGAGACTCTGCCTAGGTTTCAAAGGATGTATGGCAATGCCTGGATGTCAAGGCAGAAGTCTGCTTCAAGGGCAGAGCCCTACTAGGGCAGTGTGGAAGGGAAATGTGGTGTTTGAGCCCCCACATGGAGTCCCTCCTGGGGTACGCCTTGCGGAGCTGTGAGAAGAGGGCCACCGTCCTCCAGACCCCAGAATGGTAGATGCACTGACAGCTTCCACCATGTGCCTGGAAAAGCTGCCGGCACTCAATGCTAGCCCATGAAAGCAGCTGTGGGGGTTGTACCCTGCACAGCCACAGAGGTGGAGCTGCCCAAGGCCTTAGGAGCTCACCCCTTGCATCAGTATGGCCTTGATGTGAGACACGGAATCAAAGGAGATTTTTGGGTGGCATTAAGGCTTAAATGATTTGCCCTGCTAGGTTTCAGACATGCATGGTGCCTGTAGCTCCTTTGTTTTGGCGGATTTCTCCCTTTTGGAAAGGAAGTATTTACCCAATGCCTATGTGCCCATTGTACCTTGAAAGTCACTTGCTTGTTTTTGATTTTTCAGGTTCATAGGTGAAAGGGACATGCTTTGTCTCAGATAAACTTGTACTTGAAATTCTGAGTTAATGCTGGAATGAGTTAAGACTTTAAGGGACTGCTGGGAAGGCATGAATGTGTTCTGAAATGTGAGAAGGACATGAGATTTGAGAAAGGCAAGGGGCAGAATGATACAGTTGGCTCTGTGTTCCTACCCAAATCACATGTTGAATTCTAAATCCCAGTGTTGAGGGAGGCTCTTGGTCGGAGGTAATTGGATAATGGGGCAGATTTCCCCCTTGCTTTTTTCATGATAGTGAGTGAGTTCTCATAAGATCTGGTTGTTTAAAAGTGTGTAGTATTTCCCCCTGATCCTCTCTCCTACTCCGCCATGGTAAGACATGCCTGCTATTCTTCACCTTACACCATGATTGTTAAGTTTTCTGAGGCCTCCCCAGCCACGCTTCCTATACAGCCTGTGGAACTGTGAGTCAACTAACCTCTTCATAAATTACCTAATCTCAGGCAGTTCTTTATAGGAGTGTGAGAAGAGATACCCTATTCCATAGTGGTGATGTGTCCTTTCACTAGGATGCAAATAAATGTCTGGCTATCTTTTTGTGATGCTGGAAACTAATGTAATCTGATTCATCAGCAGCTGCAAAGTAGTAACAGTTAAATTCTTTCCTTGTTTATAGATTACTTCTTTAAAGAAGAACTTCTCATCATGTATTTGTTTATTCTCGGTAACAGTTCATATAGAAAAGGCAGGATAAATGCAAAATTTTCTGTTTAACCATTTTTCAAAGTCACAAGCCAGTTCCCCAATATCCTCCAAAGTGACCAATATTATTTTAGCATCATTATAAACTTGTGGATTTAGACATTTTGGTAAGTTTCCACCTATTATTCTTTATGTATGGCCAGTAAAAGATTCTTCATGTAGGCTCCCAGGTATTGTTGATAACCAAGTCATCTTTGATCATTATTTCTTTGATTTTTCTTATGACAAGACGATCATGGCTAATCTTATATAAATATTTCTTCCTGTGGACCTGAAATCAGTCATTTCTCTAATGGTCATTTTAGTGGAAAATAATATTTAGAAGCCATAATGTAGGTCTTTTTAGTAGGCAAAGCTAGGTTTCTTTTTTTGAGAAAATACATTGTGAGTTCATTCTGCTAATTACATTCAAATTAAAAGCTTTAAGTTTTTTTACTTCTTTCATTTTTATCTTCTTTCCTATCTGAATCCCTTTCTTATGCTGAAAAACTGTAATTATATTAACGTAACTACTCATTTGCTTTACTCTATATTTTCAGAATAACAAATACTATTAACATTATGATTACTGAAAACAGTACAAGATTTTTTTTTTGCAATTCTTTTTGCCCTTAGAATCATATTACAGTGTTTTATAGTCATTTGGAATAATTTTTCTATTTTAGGCTATGTTGCTAACTCAAAATATAAGGTCTATTTAGATGAGCATAACTTATAACCTTGTCTTTTCCCACCCTAGTTTAATTAAAAAAAAAAAAAAAAAAAAGATTCCAGTTTACCATTCTAATTTTTAAATAAGCCAACATAGAGGCATAGTAATCACTTCCACTGATCCTTTTTTTGATAGTAACATACTGTAGTTTTCTCTCCTTTCTTTTTTGACCTAAGAATATATATATCACTCCATAGCAGTATATTCAGATATTTAAGCCTTTTAGAAATTTTATTTCCAATTGCCTAGTACACCTTTGCACATCCATGTATTTAAGTTTTCCTGAGGTATAATTTATATACCATAAAATTCACTCATCTGAAGTGTACAATGACTGTCAGTAAATTTACAGAGCTGTGTAAACATCACCACAGTCCAATTTTACATTTCTATCACCCAAAAAGATCCCTTGTACCCCAACCATCCTTTTATTTTAAAGCTTTCTCCATCTCTTTCAGATGTACCTCTCATATTCTGCAAGTGTTGGAATTTACTTCCAAAAAATATTTTAACAGGTAAATTATATCCATTTACATTTAATAATATGACTGATGTTTGGCCTTAGCTCTGCCACTGTTTTATGTCATATTTGTTATGTCTCTTATATCTGTAAATAAAATATCTAGTCTTTAGTTAACATGATTTTCTTGCCCTGCCAGTCTCTTGTCTTTGTATATCTTTTTGATATTTAGGAAGGCTTCTATTTTTATTCTAAAGGTTATTATTATGCAAATAGCTTATATAATATCCTTAGTAGTTCTGGGGGATACTATCTATTGGCTCCCTACTATAAATAATTTTTATATTCTCCCTTATTTTCCTCTCCCAAAACATCTAATTTGAAGTAGTAACTTTTTATTTCCTGAAAATACCTACAGGACAATCAGTAAATATATTCTATTTTACTTGCATTATTTCTGTTCTTACATTTTCAGAGAATTGTGCTTTAGTTACACTGTTAGACTTATACCCACAGAATAGTTTATTATCTCCTTTATTATGTAGCTCTAGTTCTCTTCAGTAAGAAGTTTTATTCTGCAAAGGAATTTTGCAGTTAGAGAGTTCATAGGGCTAGATCACTCCAGCACTATCCAACCTTTCTGAAATCTATAAAGTTGCCTCCCAAGTTTTAGCTGCTCTCAAATTGATCTCTAAGCATTCTAAAACTAATGGGACCTCTTCCCTTTAGAGATAATCAGGATGGTGGCAACCTGATTTTTGGGTTCTCTGAGCCCTCCCTTGCGAATACCATGCTAGTCTTGATGTTGCTGCTGATTTATTTCACCCACTTGTATTTTGGAGTTCACAGGTGTTGTATAATAAAGAATTTGGGCTTTGTTGCTGGTTCCTCTAAAGTTCTTGGAATTGAGCAATAGGAAAATCTTTATTAATCATGAGTCCCTTGGATCCCTCCTTAGTTAACGCTAAGAATATGACTCGGGATGGGTGTAGAAAATGCCACAAAGATCATCTGTATGATCTGAACAATATACATGTCTTTGACCCATATGACTTCAGCCCAATTTCCCAAACTCCAGGGAAGGGGACTGAAGATCACATGGCCAATGATTCAATCAACCATGTCTACATAATGAAACCCCAACAAGAAACCTGAGTACTGAAAGCTTCATAGAGCCTCCTGGTTAGTGAACATGTAGATGTGTGAGGGGGGTGTGCACTAATTGCACAAGAAAAGAGTAAAGAAACTTTTGAATTTAGGACCTTCCGAGATGTTGCCCTGTGTCTCTTAATTTGGCTAGTCCTGATTGTATCTCTATAATAAAATTATAATCGTTAAGAATATTGTTTTCTTGAATTCTGAGTTGTTTCAGCAAGTTATAGAACCTGAGTAAGGGTCATAGGAACTCCTGAATTTGTAGCCAGTTAGTCAGAAATACAAGTGACCTGGGGACCTCTAAACCTGCAGATGGTGTCTGAAGTAAGGGGGGTCTTCTTGGGAACTGTGCCTCCATGGTGTAAAGTGCAATAGTGATTCTGGATGGTTAGTGTCAGAATGGTATGGCAGTACACCCATAGGGGTACCCTGAAACTTAGTTTTGTTATACATGTTGTCCATAGGTTTGTTGTTGTATTATTCTAGCTGCCCTTCTATTTTTGGGAAGGGATTTTGGAGATTCAAAAACCATGCCACTGTCACTACCATCTTGTTGCCAGCTCTCCTTCAGGTTTTAAGTTAATATGGTATATCACATTTTTCTCCCCTCCACCATTTCTGTGTATATCATTTCACAGTCAAATATTAACAAAAGATTAAATTGCTGAAGTTATTCAGCCAGTCTTACGTATTTTAAGTATTGCTTCATCAATATGATGCATTAGATTTGTAAGTTAAATAGCATAAAACAACAAACTATATATTGCAAGTGATGACACATGATAGATATTTTCAAAGTGGTTTGAGGTTAGAATCTCAAAATAAAAAGTAAAGGCAAAATTTTTACCTCTGTAAGACGGAGTTGTGAAGATGCAGCCATATAATCTGATTCTAATTTGTTCTTCTCAGAGATTACTGTAGTATTTTGGAGAATTAAATCTACTTTTTGTATATGCAAAGAAGTACAAATCTAGGAACAAAAACCCCCAAGAGTTAATTTTTATGTTACCTGTTTTTTAGAACTAAGAATAATATAGTTTTCTAAAATAAAATTATAAACTGTGAAAAAATAATTTTGCTTTTTTTTTGTCTTGAGATGGAGTCTCACTCTGTCACCCAGGCTGCAGTGCAGTGTTGCGATCTCGGCTCACTGCAACTTCTGCTCTGGGGTTCGAGGGATTCTCCTGCCTCAGCATCCTGAGTAGCTGGGACTAAGGGGTGTGCACTACCATGCCCGTCTAATTTATATGTATTTTTCAGTAGAGACAGGGTTTCACCATATTGGTCAGGCTGGTCTTCAACTCCTGACCTCATGATCCACCAGCCCCATCCTCCCAAAGTGCTGGGGTTACAGATGTGAGCCACCATGCCTGGCTGGAAAAAATGATTGTCCTATTAACTGACATCTCTCTTAAACAGTTCTTATAACAATTTTTTTAGAAGGTGTCTTCCTTTGTTTTTAAGAAAGTCATCGGAATAAACACATTTAGCCTAATAAGTGCTTCTATCCTATTTATTACCTCTAAAAAAAATGTCAAACAACTAAGCAAGCTGAAACCGATGATAAAGATCTCTTGCTTATAATAATGTGAGCGACCTTAATCAAAACCTTCCCTCCCTCTAAAGATTTTACTATCTTATCTACCCACTATTTTTTAAAGAATGACTACAATTAAGGAAATACCTTACCTTTATTAGGTTTGTTAATTCGGTAACAAGTTTTGCTTTTTGAACATTTATTTCTTTGATTTTGGTACTTGCTTTTCGCTCTTCTTCTTCAAGGTTGCAAGTATCCTGTTCCATGAGCTTTAAACTGTATGACACATATAATAATGAAGAAATCAGGGTTAAACACAAGGATTGAGCCCAAATTCTTGGGTCTCCTGCAGTTTTCTGGGATATATTTAGTAATGCTTTTTAGATATATAAACTGCTGGCTCCTAGATTAAACAATTATTTTATGTGATCAGTTAGGATTGAAAAATATTTGTTGAGATATAGTAATGTGCCGCAGCATAGTCCAGGTAATACCTGCGTTAATGGTTTAGGGTCTGGAGTAAGAAAGATGGCTTTGTTTCCTCTTTGCCATTCACTAATAAGCAGTTTAACTCTGGACAAGTTACTCTTCTGAGCCTGTTTCCTCCTCTATAAATTATAGATAATAACAGTACTTCCTCCAAAGGGCTTGGTGAAGCTTAGAAAAGGTAATACATTGTTTCCTTATGGATAGGGGGGAAGTAACACATGTAACACACTAAATATAGTGCCAGGCCCATAACTGATACATCAATATAAGCTGTTTCTGTTGCTATTGATATAGTTTATAAAATAGTCCCTTCCCTTAAGGAGCTTAAGTGGAGACAGTTAATAGCTAAGAAACAGGAAAAAAACCCCACAACACAAGAATCCTAAAAGTTAATACTATGCTCTCAATTTTAAAAATGAAGGAACTAAGGCTCAGGGAAGTGAAGTAAAATTGCCTAAAATCACAGATATTCAGTATTAAGATGTGTTTGGTACCAAAGTCCATGTTCTTTCCACTACACCATGTTGCCACCAAGGAAAAAGAACAAATGATGGAAGCAATAATAAGTTCAGCAGGTGCTGTGGAGAGTGGCCTGAATGATACAAGGTAGGGTATGTTGGGGAGGGGAAGAAGTTAAGTTGGGAATGAGTAGAGCAAAACAAGATTTTGAATAATCATAAAGCTTGTCTAAAGGACAGTAGTGTCTAATTAAATTTCACGTAGTAACTGTAGAAAGTCTTAATTTTTTTTTTTTTCTGTTGTTGTTTTTTGAGATGGAAGTCTTACTGTTTCTTTCACCCAGGCTGGAGTGCAGTGGCATCTCAGCTCACTACAACTTCTGCTTCCCAGCTCAAGTGACTGTCCTGCTTCAGTCTCCTGAGTAGCTTGGGATTACAGGCACCTGCCACCATGCCTGGCTAATTTTTGTATTTTTAGTAGACACAGGGTTTCACCATGTTGGCCAGGCTGGTCTCAAACTCCTGACCTCAAGTGATCTACCTGCCTCAGCCTCCCAAAGTGCTGGAATTACAGGCATGAGCCATTGTACCTGGCCTCATAATGAATGGGGTAAGAATATGCAAACAAAATAATTTTACAACAGTCTTGTGGATGAATTAAATGGAGATGTGACTAGTCAAGCAGAGACCACTAACTAGGTTACCACTGCAGTAGTCCAAAGTGAACAGAAGTTGGAGATAGTGGGCCAGTAACATGCATGAAAAGTCATCTTACTGTGAAAATCAATACTATGCGGGGAAAGTTTAGTTTTAGACAATGGGTTCAATACAGTAGTTGCACAGCAAAGATTGTTTTGCAGATGATTGAATAAGAAATGAAGGAAAGGGTTACAAATTGAAAAAAAGTTTAAAGTTGAAACAAATTCTAGAAAGCAAAACTAGATATATCTTGCTTTAAACAACCAAGGCACATTACCAATTTTAAAAACAGAAGTTAATGGGCAATTGTTGGCTTTAAAAAAAAGATAAACAAGGTAAACATAACTTATTCAAGACAAAGAGCTGTTACTTATTAAAGATTGATTATGTCACTAATCTCTAGTCTATAGGCAAGAAGACAGAACAACAAAAAGCTGTGGGCTGTGTTACGGTAGGATATGGAAAAAACCTTGAAACTGGAAACCGTGTGCCTTTTCCCCAGACTTGATACCCTAATAGCTTTTATCCTACCTTATATATTCTGGTTTCTACAAAATACCTAAATTCAAAATAAAGGTTATAATCAGTTCTGAGAATGGCTGCCTGGGCTTTCACAATAAGCCAGTAGTTTTCCATTTAGAAAAGACTTTTGGCTGGGTGTGGTGGTCATGCCTGTAATCCCAGCACTTTGGGAGGCCAAGGCAGAAGGACTGATTGAGGCCAAGTGTTCAAGACCAGTCCCAGCAACATAGCAAGACCCCATCTCTACAAATAAGCTGGGCATAGTGGTGCACACCTGTGGTCCCAGCTCCTCAGGAGGCTGAGGTGAGAGGATCGCTTGAGCCCAAGAGTTCGAAGCTGCAGTGAGCCATGATGATGCCACTGCACTCCAGCCTGGGTAACAGAGCAAGACCCTATCTCAAAAAAAGACAGAAAGACAGACAAAGAAAACAAAGAAAGGAAGGAAGGAAGACTTTTGACAGTATTATATTCATAAAAAATTCTATGGAATATATGACCCATTAAGGCCAAGCAAACATAATTCTAATTGTCACAAGGAAGACTGCAACTGAATGAGATAAACCCTCAGGTGCCCAATTTAATCTATTCTGTAAAAATCAGTATAACTTCCTCCGTCCCTATTACTCTCTTTCAGAACTAGAGAGAGAAAAGTCTAGTTTGACAATTTTTCTGCCTACACCTTCCCCTCCCCTCTCCTATCATCATTCAGAACTCAATGGACATATTGTTTTGGATGATCATGTAGGGCAGTGGTTCTCAAAGTGTGGTCCACAGACTCCTGGGGATACCTGAAACTATTTCAGGAATCTGTGAGTTAGAAACTATTTTCATGGTAATAACAGGATATCATTTGCCTTTCTCACCATGCTGACATTTGCACTGATGGTGTAAAAGCAATGGAGAGTAAAAATGGTAGTGCTTTAGAATAAATCAAGGTAACAAACCAACACTAGTACACCAAAGTATACTAGTAGTCCTTATATTCTTCACTGCCATGCACTTGAAATTTTTTAAAATGCCAAATTCCCTTAAGAATATGCTTGATGAAGCAGTAAAAATCGTAAACTTTATTAAATCTCAAAATCTTAAGAATATGCATTTTTAATATTGTCTGCGATGAAATAGGAAGTACATAATATAATTGTCCCCCAGTATCCAACAGGGATTGGTTTTAGGACTCCCCAAGAATTCCAAAATCCACAGATGCTTAAGCCTGTTATATAAAATGGTGTAGTATTTATGACCTATGCACATCCTCCCATGTATTTTATGTTATCTCCAGATTACTTAAAATACCTAATACAATGTAAATACTATATAAATAGTTGTATTGCTTAAGGAATAATGACAAAAAAAGTCTGTAAATGTTCCATACAGACAAAACCATCCATTTTTGACCTCCAGAGTATTTTTCTTTCTTCCACCCTCCCCTGCTGTCTAAAAGAGATGGGGTCTTGCCATGTTGCCCAGACTGGTCTCGAACTCCTGGACTCAAGTGATCCCTCTGCCTTGGCCTTCCAAAGTCTTGGGTATGAGACATTGTACCTGGCCTCTCGAATATTTTTGATCTGTGGTTGGTTGAATCCATGGATGTGGAACCCACAGATATGGAGGGCAGGCTATACTTATTAAACACTTGCAGTATATTCAAAAGGATAAAGGTTGTGTCGAGGAAAAGCACTTGTGTGATTGCTTAAGTTTGGAGTTATACTAGACTTTTTTCCATGGAATACCATTTTTACTTACTAGTTTTTTTTTTTTTTTTTTTAATCTGCACTTGGCTATTTGGCCATTTTTCTTTTTCCAAAAAGGAATAAAGTGACCTTGTCATTTCAAGGAAAATAACTGACAATATTTGTTCCAATGATAAAGTTCAAACTTTCTTTTTTTTTTTTTTTAAGATAGAGTTTCGCTCTTCACTCTTGTTGCCCAGTCTGGAGTACAGTGGCACGATCTCAACTCACTGCAACCTCTGCCTCCCGGGTACAAGTGATTCTCCTGCCTCAGCCTTCCTACTAGCTGGAATTATAGCCATCCGCCACCATGCCCAGCTAATTTTTTGTATTTTTAGTGCAGACAGAGTTTCACTATGTTGGTCGGGTTGGTCTCGAACTCTTGACCTCAGGTGATCCACCCGCCTTGGCCTCCCAAAGTTCTGGGATTACAGGCATGAGCCACTGCGCCTAGCCAAGTTCAAACTTTGAAATGAAAATTAGAATTTTAAAAAATGTGTATCCACTGCTAAGCTTGACAGCTTCCCAATTCTTAATAGCTTTTCTGATGGAATCAGTGATCAATGTGATCTTTTAAAAATATTATATAATAAAGTATGTCAACATTTGAAATATCTATGTCACCTGATGAACCAATATTTTCCAAATGACCAATGCACGCTATAACTAAATCATTCATGGGTAAAAGCGCCATCTACAGTGCAATGTATTTTAATGTAATAGAGTATACAAGTTCACTGATACGGTTTCAGATTCCATATTGCAATTAATTAAACTTTAATAAACTATACTTTGGCAAGTTTTGATGTAGTATTAAGAATATCCACAATTATCTGAAAAGTCTAAAATACTCCTTTTCCAACTGTATATTTATGAGAAGCCAGATTTTCTTCAAATACTTCAACTCAAACATCTCACAACAAACTCAATACAGAATCAAATAGGAAAAAAACCTACTGACTTTAACTAAAGAAATCTGCAGAAATGCAAAGCAATGCCACTCTTCTCACTAAATGTATTTTGTCTGTAGTTATTTTTAATGTTTATGTTAACATACATTGAGTTTGTGTTATTTTTAAAATAAATTACTGCCCTATCTCTACCTAAAAAAATAAAAAATAATGAATATTGTAAACATTCTCAGTTTTAATTTCTAATGTGGTAAATATCAATAAATATAATCCATCGAAACAAAACCTCTTCAAGATCCTCATTAATTTCTAAGCATATAAAGGAGTCCAGAGACTGGAACAGCAGGATCAAGGAACAGAACTTGTAACACTCAGGGTTCATCTCCTTTTGCCCTATGGACTAAAATTGTGTTTTATGTAGTAAGATTAAAGCTTTACAAAGAAATTACTACAAAATGTGCTTGTGGAAAAGGTGTTGTTACGACAGTGTATAATTAATATACTCCCATAGAGCACTTTGTGCTCTGCCCCCATGAATAGACTAAAAGATACCTTCCTAGTTTGGAACTAATTTTTTGTTCCAGTTGTCTTTTCTTCGTTTTTCTCTCAAGAAGCTCCTTCTTCTTTTGTCTAAGTTCATTGTCTTTGTGCTCCAGGTGTTTGCTTGTTTCACGTAAGGCAATCAATCCTGATTCTACTGCTTGCAATTTTCTATTAATTTCCTACAAAATAATTAAAAATTGTTAACATATTTTTAAAAACTGTTCCAGTGAAAGTATTAGAAATCCAGTTAATATTCTTTTCTAACATTCGGATCAAATTAACCAACCTTTAGCTGTTCTTCTAAGTGTCTTCTTTGCTCTAGGTCCACAGTGACTGTGAGAAACTGGGCTACTTTTAGAGATGTGTTACTAGAAATAACTTTGTTTGAATAAAAAGAAGTTTTCACCACATACTTCTCTTCTGCTGTATAAATTTGTTTTAATCGGGTTTCTTGTATTACCTAAAATGTAAAACAAGTATTAGTGGACATTTAATAAATTTTTAAAGCACTAAATAATTAGGAATGCAGACCAAGTGAATTTTGGAAGATCAAAATATACTAGATACACATTTTTATTTTTATTTTTGAGACAGGGTCTTGCTCTGCCACCCAGGCTGGAATGCAGTGGCATGATCTCAGCTTACTCCACCCTCAACCTCCCAGGCTCAAGTGATCCTCCCACTTCAGCCTCCCGAGTAGCTGGGACTACAGGCACGTGCCACCAGGCCTGGCTAATTAAAAAAAATTTTTGCAGAGATGGGGTTTTTCCATGCTTCCTATGGGGGCTGGTCTCGAATTCCTGCCTCTGAGATTCTCCCACTAAGGCTGTCCAAAATGCCAGGATTATAGGTGTTAGCCACTGTGTCCAGCAAATTTTTTTTAACCTATCCAACAAAATTTCAAAACAGGTGGCTCATACAACTAGCAAAGTCAGCTATACTTCTATGCTACAACTCTCCCAAGTAGTTTTGGAGCCTTGTTACATCTAAAGAAGAGATACTAGGAGCAAGAGATACCAGGAGAGAAGGGTGCTCAGTACACTGAACTATGTTATCTTGGGTAAGTCATTTAGTCTCCCTCCTCTCAGTTATACTGTCCAAAGATATATAATCTTATATTTAGTTCCTGTGTATTTGGGAAGAATAACCAAGTGAAACATTTTTCGTAGATTTCAAAGCCTTTTCTTCATTTTTTTAGAACTTGTCTCTCAAGAATTTATACACAGATTTCATAAACTAAAATATATTATAAATACCATAACCAGACCATTCGTTGATCTATTTTTGTATATTTATAGAGTAGGCTGCTGCAATGCAGAGCATTTTTAGATTAAAAATTTTAGATTTAGAGATTTGTTTCCAATCTCTAAAAACCTTTAAATACTATTATAATACTATTATGGTTTGTTTCCTTCCAGAAGTTTATAGTCTAAGTGAAGAGGTAAGACGTATTTAAACACACTAGGTCAACAGGGTATAAATCTTAAATCCCGATTAATCTGAAATAAGGGGAAAAACTGGATGACTTTAGCCTACCCAAGTTTCCTAAAAATGAGTTTTAAACTGGAGTTGAAATTACAGTTAGTGAAGGAAGGACACTTCCTGCAAAAGTGACATCTCAAGCTAAAGAAGTCAGCAGACAATTTAACCAAAGGGAGACTCTTAGAAATTAATGAGAGAACAATTCCGTACATAGGGTATACTGTTAGAGAATCTAAGATATTAAAACTTAATAATAAAAGCAAAACATACATAAAGAATGCATTTTTATTCTGAGGAAGAAATACAGCCATTATTGCCATTAGCCATTACTGCCTTAAACAGAAGGACTGAGGACATAAAGGTAGTAAATTTCCTCAATAAAGGTTTATATCTTCTGAAAGATAGCTAAGATAATATCAAGGGCTTTACCAGGTGTTTGAAATACTTTCTAATTTGGTTTCCCTGCATATACACTTCTGAAAAGCATATAATCATAAATTATTTATATACAACACAGAACTGAGTTAGGCACTGGGACAATAAGGTATTTGATGTGTTTCAGAATTTAAAAAATGCAGCATATAAAACCAGAGATTAAGATTAGTGAAAACACCTGAAAAAGAAATGGGGATAATTTCACTTTTAATATCAATTATATAAATTCCAAAGCTATTTCTCTAGTACAAACAACAGTGCCAAAGCTCCCTAAGTGACTTAAACATAATGTTAACAATAAAAGTACATGGAAACAACTCAATTTGAAGCAATATTCAAAAAGGAAAAGAAATTTCCAAGTAAAGAAATTGCTCCTTTCTGCCCCAAAGTTAAGTTTAAAAGTCCTTATCAACTTTTCTATTGTCTTTCTGCATTAGTAAAGAAGTCCCACTTACCTTACTTTCAGAGATAGGCCTGCCTATCCCTCTTCCACATGGAGAGTTCTACTTTTGGTTTTCGAAAATGAGTACCATAATAAGGTATAATTCTAATCAAAGGCAGGCAACTTATTATAAGTAACTTGTTTTTGCAAAACAGGTTGATAATGAGCTCTCAATTTTCTACCTTCTGTTAATGAAGTATAGAGCGGTCCCAAATGAATCATCTTAGGAATATTTATATACTGGTTGTTAGAAATTTAAAACATTTTCTAATAAATTCAATATTATAAGTAGCAGTTAGGTCTGTAATTAGTTACCAGATGCTTATAAGCAGTATTAATACAGAAATTCGGTATTTATACTGGAAAAACGTGTTTCAGGAGAGATTTATTTTCTGTTTCTGCCTGTGATAAAAGTGCATATGATGTGGAGTCATGGAAATTGCCTGTAAGAATAAAATTCCAAACAGCATTAGCAGAATACAGACTAGGAGTTTCTGTGGCTGTATGTACTAGCCAAAAAAATTCCTATGATGAGTGGTCATTCATATGTGAGATAATCTTAAGTTTTAAGTAAAGGACAGTTGACCAAAAACAGTTTTATACCCCAGCCTAGCATTCTAAAGTATAATTTGTCTTAAAGATAATCTCACATATAATAATTTAAAAGACTAAACTATTATTAATACAATGTTTGAACATAGGCTTACCAAGCAAAGCAGAATCAGGTTAGGGTACCAGGTATTTCTTTTCAGGTTTTAACTTTACTAAATTACCTTAAATGTAATAAATATTTATTCTAGTTAATTCCATATCACTCCTCTTATAATTTATTAGTTAAAAGTTACTGTTTTATGTCATATGGAAAATAAATACAAAGTTTCTCCATGGTTGAAAACAACAGACTTATTTAAATTCTGACACATTTTGCTTGCCTTAGCTAAGTTTTAACAAAACTGCATTTTTGGTACATGATTCACTACTTACCCGTTCAATTCTTTCTCTGGTCCTTTCAGTTCCTACAGGAACTTCATGAATATGATACTGACAGCAAAGGTAACTCATTACAGGATCAGGCGCATCAAATAACTCTCTCAAATAAGAGAAAAATCCGTATTGTCTGAAAGGAAAAGTATTGATTAGATTTCCTTCTGAAAATATTGCTAAAAAAAATCAGAGTTTATAAGTCATCAGTAAACAGTAAGTAAAACATACATTATTTCAACAATGACACAGCAACATTTTTTCTTTTTTTATTTTAAAATCACTTATGACTTACTCACTTGCCACAAACGTTTAAGCTTTTTTATGATTACAAACTACTCTTTTTAAATTTCATCTGTTATGTTTCGAATGTTTAGTTATATTCTGAATTAAGATATTTACTTATAATTATTTTATAGTGACAATTTTTACATTTAGTCCTTCTGGAAATTATTTTTATACTATAAGTAATAATTTATCATTTCATTTTCCCAATAACTAACCAACTAGTATCTTTTTTTTTGTTTGTTAAAAACTGTAAGACATGGCATTAACAGTATCTTTTATTAAATAGTTCAATATTGTTCTGCAGATTTGAAACATCATACCATATCACACTCACTGTATGCTAACTGTATCATAGTCCTGTGCCTAAATTTTTCCTTATATTTGACTTAAGTAGAGATCCTACAAGGAAATAATACAGCTTGTAACAGCTTATTTATGTGACAATAAATGTTAATTCAATATTTAAATAAATCTTAATATTTTCAAGACTTACTTAAGTTCATTCAAAGATCTTGAAGGTGCTCTGTCTGCATATGAACTCTTGGGAGCAATAACAGCATTTACTCTTAATTTTTTATTGTCACGAACCTGAATATAGGAAAAGAAAATACTATTTTAATTACCATATATTCTCTACTGAAATGATTTACAAAGTTACCATACTCCTACTTCATGGGATGGATACAAAATTTGAACACTGCATATTAGATGTTACTTAGAATAAATTTTTTTACTGTGATATTAAAAACAGTCCCCTTCTTATAGAGATACACACCAAAATATTTTCAAGTGAAACAGACTATCTGGGAATTACTTCAAAATAATACAGAAGGGAGATAGTTAAGCTTACTTTATTGGCAGATTATCTTGTATTGGACTAAGTTTTCTACTAACAGTGATTATAAACTCTGGCCAAAATTTTAAAAACAATTATTTTAAGGCACTGGAGATGGACAAAAGGAAGAAGTTGGAAGGGAGTTGACATTTGAAAGATAAGCATAGCAGTAGGTGAGATTTGTGTTTATGTGGCTTATGTCTTGGGGGCATTCTCCACTTTGGAGCATCAGAAGTGGGGACAGAATTCTGGTAGAAAGCTGCAGTCTTTCTGGCTGGAGAAATCATAAGATGGAAGGATGGAGTTTGGGGTGACTAGAATTATTGTAAACTGAGAAGGTAAATTCTTGGAAGAAGGAAACTGCAAAGTGAGAAGCCTCAAAATCTGCATAAAACACCCATCTAAATCCTTGGCTGCCCCACAAACTATGAATGTATGGGAAATTTCCAGGGAAATGGAGGAAAGCAACAAGTGGAAGGCTAAAACAACAACAACAACAACAACCACCACCACCACCACCACCACCACCACCCACTGAATGGAGACTTTAGTTGATGTCCATTGCTTGAGAGACAGAGTTTGCAGTTTAAGTTCAGCTAAGTTGACTGCCTTCTTCTAGTCTCTTTGGAAGAAGACAACTGAATCCAGTCTCTACAGTATACCCACAATTCCAGAATATAATACAAAATTACTGGCTGGGTGTGATGGCTCATGCCTGTAATCCCAGCACTTTGGGAGGCCGAGGTGGGGAGATCACCTGAGGTCAGGAGATCGAGACCAGACTGGCCAACATGGCAAAACCCTGTCTCTACTAAAAACACAAAAAAATTAGCTGAGTGTGGGGGTGGGTGCCTGTAATCCCAGCTACTAGAGAGGCTGAGGCAGGAGAATCACTTGAACCCAGGAGGCAGAGGTTACAGTGAGTCGAGATTGTGCCACTGCACTCCAGCCTGGGTGATGAGTGAAATTCCATCTAAAAAAAAAAAAAAAAAAAAAAAGGGGCCAGGCAGATTATAATTGCTTTAATTATAACACTAACCCACAAGCTGAACAAGTCATCCAATGTCCACTTCCACAAGCCGACTTCAGGTCTTTTCAAAATAAAGCATCATACTTACTGTATTTATATATTACTTAACAATTTAACATGTAAAACCATGACACCATTTTTCATAGGTGTATCTTTCTGTGTGTGTGACTAATATTTTTTTTTTTTTTTTTTTTTTAAAGAAAGAGAGTCTCCCTCTGTTGCCCAGGGTGAAATGCAGTGGCACGATTTCAGCTCACTGAAACCTCCATCTCCTGGGTTCAAGTGATTCTCATGCCTCAGCCTCCGAGTAGCTGGGATTACAGGTGTGTACCACCACGCCTGGCTAATTTTTGTGTTTTTAGTAAAGATGGGGTTTCACCATGTTGGCCAGGCTGGTCTCAAACTCCAGGCCTCAAGTGATCTACCTCCCTAGGCCTCCCAAAGTGCTGAAATTACAGGCATGAGCCAACGTGCCCAGCAGAAAATTTTGTTTACTGTACTTTGCCCTCATTTTCTCATAAGTCTTGCGTTTTTATTGCACATATTTGTACAACACAGTGATTTTTAAGAATGCCTATGTTGTCATATAGCACAACTTACTTTGCAATGGAGAAACAATAGGCAAATAGGACTAAATGTAGATAATCAGTGACTCTGGGACATAGGATACAGAAGTTTTATGTATTACTCTTAAAACTTTTCTGTTAGTTTGAAATAGTATCAAAATAAGTTATTAAGAAAAAAACAGAGCAGTGGTATAGATGAAACAGTATTGGCCATTAGTCAATATATCACTGATATTAGTATATGGGGTACATTAAGTTATCAAAATTTATTGTTTGAAATGAAACAATTACATAGTGAGACAGTAATTTTCTCTTCAATTCCTTTTCAGTATTTCAAATTATACCAAGGAGAGAAGTTGCAGTATGATATCAGCATGTCCTCAACTCCTTGTTTTCAGTAAGCAATGATAAAGAATTTACTAACACTGTTTTTGTCTTATTGTTATGTATATTATTTCTTTTTTTTTTTTTTTTTTTTTTTTTTGAGATGGAGTCTAGCTCTGTCCCCCAGGCTGCAGTGTAGTGGCACAATCTTGGTTCATGGCAGCCTCCACCTCCCAGGTTCAAGCAATTCTTTCCTGCCTCAGCCTCCCAAGTGGGTGGGACTACAGGTGCACACCTCACCTGGTTAATTTTTGTATTTTTTGTATTCGTAGCAGAGATGGGGTTTTGCCATGTTGGCCAGGCTGCTCTCAAACTCCTGATCTCAAGTGATCCACCCACCTCAGCCACCCAAAGTGCTGGGATTAGAGGCATGAAGCTACCATACCTGGCCTATTACTCATTTTCTAACTTTGTAATAATGTATTTCCTTTTAGAAGATTTTGTTTGAGTAACAAAAAGTGAGGTGACTGAAAGAGAAACAAGAAATAATACCGTAGATTTGGCAAAAATTATGATGGTTGCACATGATAGTATGCAGAAATGGCAAAAACTGTGAAGATTTGTAAGTTACTGAAGGATGGGAAATGGTACTCTAATAGATACAATTACAGGAGAAGGTTATATAGAATAAATTTTAAAGCTTAAAATACACACACAAAAAGTCATAGATACTGAAGAAAGTTCTGGTTCTATCTGATGAGCAGTTATGGAAAGTTGTTACAACACAAGAAAAAAGAATACAGGTCAAATTACTAGGAATCTATATTGTATCATCAACATATGGTTTAAATCCTCAGTGCAGAGGCAGAGGGAGTTTTTGACACAAGGAAAAGTACTTCGTACAGTCTAGCCTGGCCATTTGCTAAATAAAAATCATTTAATTACACCTGACTGCATGCCCTTTACCCCACGTATCATGTCTTAAAGACATGTAACCTAAGCAAAGCAACTGAGCTCTGACATCAAATGGATGAATCACTGGTTAGGCTTAAATAGTTCTAACATACACAAATTTTTAACTTTTTGGGTCCATTTTATAATTTTATACCTCCAACCTTTTTATCCAGTCACCTTTATGTTCATATACCTTGCCAACTCCCAAACCAGAAGTAGGGCAATATAAGAGCCAAAGCAAAAGTCAAGTTTCCTTCCAAGTACTTGTGTACCAGAGAAACAGAGGACCACTTGAGCTGATTCAGAATCCTCTCCTCACTTAGACCAATTAACAAAGTTGTTTAAACAAGGCATACACGAAAAAATCTAAACCTAACCTTTATTAGCTTTTTAAAGAAACAGAAGACATATGCAAAGGGAGTAAGTCTTCCAGACAATACAACATATAGCTAGCCATATATTTAAGAATATCATATATAGCTAACAATATTATACTACATGTTATGTAGGTATATAACAATAATAATAGCTAATAAGCACTGTTATAAGCACCTTTACATTTATTAACTGACTTAATCCTTACAACCATCTTTTGAAGTAGATAATGCTACCTTCCGTTTTATAGACAAAAAACACTTAGGCAACTTGCCCAAGTTGGAAATAAAGCCAGATTTCAAATCCTGGCAGCCCAGCTACAAAGTATACATTCTTTTTTTTTTTTTGGGATGGAGTTTCGCTCTTGTTACCCGGGCTGGAGTGCAATGGCGCGATCTCGGCTCACCGCAACCTCCGCCTCCTGGGTTCAGGCAAGTCTCCTGCCTCAGCCTCCTGAGTAGCTGGGATTACAGGCACGCGCCACCATGCCCAGCTAATTTTTTGTATTTTTAGTAGAGACGGGGTTTCACCATGTTGACCAGGATGGTCTCGATCTCTTGACCTCGTGATCCACCCGCCTTGGCCTCCCAAAGTGCTGGGATTATAGGCTTGAGCCACCGCGCCTGGCCTAAAGTATACATTCTTAACTACTAAGCCATATTGTCTTTCAGTGGTTAGATTCTTGGACATTGGCTTTTCTCTAGCTATATACAGGGTTCTCATTCTTTTTAAAGAAGTTTTATTTATATTAATAAGCAACATCGTACTGATTTTCCTTTCAAAGGAAAACTGAGTTCATTCCAATACATTTTCAAAGCAAGGATGTCCAAGACCAAAGGTCCATCATTATGTTTTTTTCCCTTAAAACATGATAGAATTACTCTTTTTATTAATTTCAAATGATAATTTCAAAATATGTTACAAATGGAATATTATGCGCTGGTTTCCTTTAACAAAGTAAATAAATTGCCCCACAATGCCATAAATAGGAAATAAATGAACAAAACTGAGTGACTTTTGGTGGTAAAATTAGCTACCACTTTTTGCTGTAGTGAAGTTAAAACTTCAAGCACTAAAAGATAAGTGATAAGTGAATCAAAGTGTTACATTGGTTAGTACTTGCCTCTTTGAGGAAAACCTCCATATCTTCTTGACTTTCAAATACAAAGGCTCTCAAGTCATTTGATGGTATATGATTTTCAATATATTTGGCATTTTTATTATCTTTCATATTTATCTAAAACAAACAAAAGCAGAATTTCATGAAACCCAACTGATTATTAAAACATGTTTATATTAAAATTGGATTTATTTAATTAGATTGTAATACTTGAGAAAAGGGAAGAACAGCCTGGAATCAAAGAGTTATTTTAAAACATCTAATCCATTACCCAGAAACAACCAATACAGTACATAGTTAAAAAAAAAAAGCCAAGATTTGAACAGTACTTGATGCATATTGATTTTTATACTACCTAAGAAATAACTTTAGTTCCTTTCTAGTCACTTCATTGAAAATATTTCAGTCTCAGGTTGTGACTTGAGTGTAAACATTTCTTATCTTTCCCTAAACTTTTCATATTTTTCTTAATCTTCAAGAGAATTTCATAGATGGAATAACTGATAGGTACCAAAACACAAAGAAGTGAATAAAACTTTAAAAACTAATGGAAAAAAACCCACTATGGCTTAATTGAAACTATTGCTGCCTTCAAGAGAAATCTGAAGTTTGCATCAGCAGAACATAATCTTATTGATCTATTTTACTTAATTTTTTTATTTTTTATATTTTGAGACAGAGTCTCTGTCACTGAGGCTGGAGTACAGTGGCACGATCTCAGCTCACTGCAACCTCTGCCTCCTGGGTTCAAGCAATTCTCACGCCACAGCCTCCCAAGTAGCTGCGACTACAGGCATCTGTCATCACGCCCAGCTAATTTTTATATTTTTAGTAGAGACAGGGTTTCATCACGTTGGCCAGGCTGGTCTTGAACTCCTGACATTCAATGATCCACACACCATGGCCTCCCAAAGTGCCAGGATTACAGGTGTGAGCCACCATTCCCGACTACTGTATAGATCTATTTTAAAAACATTAACTGGGCCAAGCATGGTAGCACTGATAACCCCAACACTTTGGAAGGCCAAGACGGGAAGATAATGCTTGAAACCAGAAGTTCGAGAGCAGCCCGGGAAACAAAGTGAGACCCTGTCGCTACAAAAAACAAAAATAAAAAAAATTAGCCAGGTGTGATGGTGCTACTCAGGGAGACAGGTGGGAAGATTGCTTAAGCCCAGGAGTTTGAGGCTACAGTATGGTATGATTGTGACACTGCACTCCATCCTGGGTGACAGAGTGAAACTGTCTCTAAAAAGTAAGATAAAGTAAAAATATGAATTAGACAATCCTGCATGTGAGGCTCAACGTTATGGAAAACATTAAGATAGGTTAGGGAAAAAGCTACTTCAGGAAGTATATAATCTATTGTACATGAATAAGTATGTTCAAAGCAGAGCATGATAAAACTCCCATTAACAGAAGTGTATAAATATAAAAAGTACTGTCTATGGAATTTTAGAGGAGAGACTGATAATTTCCAAAACATGGGAACCAGCTTTCTTGAAAAAATAATGAAAGGAGAGGTATTTATGTACTATAATCTATTACAAAGCAAACTAGCTAAGAGCTAGGGCTCTGAAGTCAGACAGATGTCCTTTCAAATCATATGCTTGATCTTGCTCATATACTATTTAAATCTCAGAAAGCTTTCATTACTTTCATCTGTAAGATAGATTAAAACAGTTTATACCTCATAGAACTAAATGTGGATTAAGAGACAATACAATTAAAATAACAGCACAGTTCTTGTTACATAAATGTTGGCCAATATTCCTCTCTATTTTAAATTACAGAATATCAATCGGTATAGAAAAATGAGAAAACAGATACACACACAAAAAAATTAAAACCACATGAAACCATCATCCAGGCATAAACACTATAAACACTGAGTCTATTGTTTCACAATTTTTTTTGGGTAGGGGGGCAGATACTAAATTACATTATTGGAAGAAATGATAGGACTAAAAGAAAATGTATGTGGATATTTACTATAACTTATAGAAAAGGTAAAAGTAACCCCAAAATTACCACAGAAAGTCATCATTTAAAAAAAATATATATAATTATATATAAGCCACTCGAGGACTTAGCTCTCATGATCACATTCTCCCAGGGTTTTTTGGGGGGTTTGTTTTTTTTGAGACAGGGTCTCACTCTTGTGTTGCCCAGGCTGAGTGCAGTGGTGTTATCATGGTTCACTGCAGCCTCAACCTCCCAGGCTCAAGCAATCCTCTCACCTCAGCATCCTGACTTGGTAGGACTACAGGTGCATGCCACCATGACCAGCTAATTAAAAATTTTTTTTTGTAGAAACAGGATTTCACTATGTTGCCTAGGCTGGTATCAAACCCCTGGACTCAAGTGATCCTCCTGCCTCAGCAATTCCCAAAGTGTTGGAATTATAGGCATGAGCCACCACTCCTGGCCCCAAGGTGTTTATATCAGAAATACTCTGCCATGTCAGATTCCAAGGCTCCCAGCTTGTATAAACGGGTTTACATGGCATTTCAATTCTTTGATCGACTTCACCTGCTCAACAGGTAATGAGTCTCAAGGAAGTCACACAAGTAGGGGTCATTTTGGTCACTGGCCAAATGTGGTTCCAGTAGTGACTTATTTACATTTTTTTCCAAGTGCAACACACACTCTGTTGCATTCACAGTTTGGAGGTTTCCCTGATACCCTTAAGGAAGATTTGTTTATTTCCTTATTTATTTTTTTTTTAAGATGGAATCTCGTTCTGTTATCCAAGCTGGAGTGCAGTGGGGTGATCTCGGATCACTGCAAACTCCACCTCCCAGTTCAAGCAATTCCCCTGCCTCAGCCTCCCAAGTAGCTGGGACTTCAGGTGCATGCCACCATACGCAGCTAATTTTTATATTTTAAGTAGAGATGAGGTTTCACCATGTTAGCCAGGCTGGTCTTGAACTCCTGACCTTAGGTAATCCACCCACCTTGGCCTCCCAAAGTGTTGGATTACAGGTGTGAGCCGTGATCATGCCTGTCCCTTAAGGAAGATTTAGACACCTTGTTGGCTCTGCAGGTTCCAGTTTCTTGGGATGCTCCCTCTCTTCATGACATCAATGAAGAAAGTATTTGTCAAAGTTCTCCAAAGAACTTAACAGTCATATCATCACAATCAAAGTAGCAAGACAGAGACAGGCAGGTACAGGAGATGCAGCACTCTGTGATGATCTGGTGGTTGATGGCAGCTTTCTGTTTTATGATTTTTAAAATGAAATTTTTCCGTACATCTTATTCCATAACTTATATAAAAATAAATTTAGCAAATCATAACATAAGTAAATGGAGACCAACAGTAACATTTTAAGGGCTCCATAGTATTCCATTAAAAGGATATAAGGTAATTTACTGAACCAATCAGTATCTTCATAAATTTTCTTTTTTTGCTCCATCATTCTGCTATCATAAACATTACTGTGTAGAGCACATACGTAAATAAATCTTTGTACACTTCTACAATCTAGATTGGAATTGTTGGAAATAAATCGTAAGACACAGATTGCTAAATGACCATTTATATGACCAAAATTTTAAGTTTGCATGTTGCTCACTTGTGTATGACCGTAGTGGCATTTCAATTAGACCTAGAAAGGTGAGTAAACTGTGTGGAAGATATGAATGTAGGAAGTGGCAGGAAAGGTGAAAGATTAGTTTAAAAAGGGTAAAAATGCAGACTATATCTCCTTGTCTCAAAGATTCCAATGTAATTTAAAACAGAAGCATATGCCAACTAGTAATCTGAGTTGGTGAAATATGCTACTGTTAGAAAATCAAATGACAAGAGGAGACAAATCTAACACAGTTCTTTAGTATTATTTTGACACTGGCATTTTAGTAAAAACGTTAACAATGACACCTGCATTATAACTTTTATAAGGGTCACATATTTTTTCTTATACTTCTGTTCAATCCTTATCAGACTAATCAAAATAATGTCTGCATCTTCTCTTCTTGATCTAGCAAAAATATTCTAATAACACATACCTGAATAAGAGAATGTTATGAATATTAATTTTGCTAATCTAAGATATAAAAACTATATAAAATAATTTTCAATAAAGAATAATTTTCAGGCTGGGCGCGGTGGCTCAAGCCTGTAATCCCAGCACTTTGGGAGGCCGAGGCGGGTGGATCACGAGGTCAAGAGATCGAGACCATCCTGGTCAACATGGTGAAACCCCGTCTCTACTAAAAATACAAAAAATTAGCTGGGCATGGTGGCGCGTGCCTGTAATCCCAGCTACTCAGAAG